>NC_041386.1:151219476-151276690 GCF_002162155.2 Triticum dicoccoides
GATGACCCTCAGGAGCGCGACTCCCAAGGGAAAATAAAAGGCTAGGTGGCGAATGGTAAAACCAATGTTGGGCATTGCTGGAGGAGTTTTATTCATGGTGAACTGTCAAGGGGTTCCCATTATAACCCAATCGCGTAAGGAACGCAAAATCCGGGAACATAAAACCGATATGACGGAAACTAGGGCGGCAAGAGTGGAACCAAACACCAGGCATAAGGCCGAGCCTTCCACCCTTTACCAAGTATATAGATGCATTAATTAAATAAGATATATTGTGATATTCCAACAAAATAACCATGTCCCAAACATGGAACAAGCTTCAATCTTCACCTGCAACTAACAACGCTATAAGAGGGGCTGAGCAAAGCGGTAACATAGCCAAACAACGGTTTGCTAGGACAAGGTGGGTTAGAGGCTTGGCTCAACAATATAGGAGGCATGATAAGCAAGTGGTAGGTATCGCAACATAGGCATAGCAAAAGAGCGAGCAACTAGCAAGCAAAGATAGAAGTGATTTCGAGGGTATGGTCATCTTGCCTGAAATCCCGCAAGGAAGAAGAACGAGTCCATGAAGAAGACAAACGGACGTAGCCAACGGATCCTCACAAACGCAATGTTACCGGATTATCGAGAAGAAGAATACCGGAAATAAGCAAGCAACATAGTAAACAAGCATCACATAAGCATGGCCCAATGCGCAAACAAGTATGATGCATGTCCGGTTTAATGACGCATGGCATGGCAAAAAGCACAAACAATCCTACAAATTAAGTGGAGCTCAACATGCAACGGAGTTGCATTTTGAAGAAAACACCACATGACTTATTTAGTTCGAACTTGTTTATGTGCCCAACAATATTAAATGTTGTTAAACATGGCAAGAGGGTGAAACATAATAAAACTACCTATCTAGGCAAGCTTAAATGAGGCCGGAAGCAACGAACAACAATTCCAGAAACTCCTCATGAGCATATTTTGGTTATGGTACTGTTCTGCCCTAAACACAATTTTAGAGTTATCAAACATGCAAAGTGATGCCACCATGTTAAACTAGGCATTTTTCTACCCCATTTACATATAAAGTTTGTTAGATTTGGAGCTACGGTTATTAAGTTATGAATTAAAGCATTTTAGCATGGCATTTGAGCAAATTTAATCAAACAACATTTTAAATATGGATGAAAGTTGCATATTATGAAAATACACGAAATTCTAAGCACGGTGCATATATGACATATTTTTATTTGGATGCATGGATATTTAATTGTTCATAATTCAAAATGCGCTGCTGCTGTATGTTTGTGAAAAACAAGGGTGTGGCTCGACTTGAACAAAACCAGAGGCCAGACCTTCTTCTTCCTGGGTAATAGAGGAACTCGGTGACGACGCCGGCGAGCAAGACAGCGACCTTCACGACCACAGGCCAACGGCGGGGGTGTGGAAATAGGTGAGGGTGCGCGTGTTCATGAAGGGAGCGGAGGAAGGACGCCGGAGCTCGAGCTTCGAGCTGGGACTCGTCTCGGCTACGGCGCACAATCAGGCGAGGCGGGAGCTACAACAGAGGGTGAAGGAGGGAAACAAGGCTCGCGAGCGAGAGATGGCGTGTGCTGCGAGCGTGGGCGTGCGCGAGTACAGGAGCTTGCGCCAGGCCGAGCCTGGCTTGGCCATGGCAACAGCCATGGCTGCCGGCTGGAATAGAGGTGTGCGGGACTCGTGCGCGTGCTGTGGATGCAGTAAGCAAGCGGCGGTAGGTGCGCGAAGCGAGGCGACACGGACGTGCGCGGAGGTGTGGCAGCGAAGGTGCAGCAATGGGGCGGCCTGTGTGTAGAGGACGCAGAAACAGAGGTTCGGCTTGGTTCAAAACGGCTATGGTACGTCGGGAGTGGAGTGTTTTCTCGTGTGGATGACACCTAGGGGAAACGAATGATGGGAGAAAGGCATGAGGAGGAGCAGAGCGTCACCTTGGGGGTGCTGCTGGAGTCGTTCAAGATCAAGTGGCCATGGACGGTGGGAAGGCGCCCTGATCATGGCGACTAGCGAGTGTGCTCGGGTCCATGAAGCAAGGGAAGAAGACGTCGAGGAGGAGCTCGATCCGGGCTCGAATGGACGCTTGCGAGGTCGAGGAAGAAGAGGGAGACGTGGGCGTCGCTCCCCGAGGAAGAAGACGACGGCGTCGAGCTTGATCGCGCCGGAGTAGAGCTCGGGCATGACGTTGGCGACGGCTATGGCGTGGAGTGGCTTACCTTGCGGCGGATAGACGAGGAGGAGGTAGGAATGGAAAGAGAAGAGACCCTAGGGTACCGGGAAAAGATTTATAGGAGGTAGGGAGGCTGTCCCGGTCGTCAAATCAAGTCGACTGCCGACGTGGATGTCCTGGATGCACTGCCGTACACGAGAGAAGAAGATGAACAGGGCGCTGGTGCTGGTGGGCTGAAAGCAAACAGGTAAGTGGCTTCGGTGGGCTGCGGGATCTGCTACTGGGCCGGCTCTACTGCGCTTCTCTTCCTTTCTCTCTTCATTTCTTTTCCTTAATCCTTTAGACAGAAATAACAAGAGCAGAAATGCACAGGGAGATGAGGAAGGAAGTAGGCTGATAAAGAAATATATATAAGATCCTGGATTTTTGCATAGTTTGAATAAAATGGTTTGGACATTTTTAAGGATATAAAAATAATTCAAGTTTGAATTAAATTCAAACTTGAGCCATTTTTTTAACCCAACCAAAACAATTCCAAAGGATCTGAAATTTGGCAGAGAGGGTGTAGGCATCATTTAGGATTTATAGGGATAGGTTTGTACATTTTTCCGAATAGGTAAAATGCCACAAGAAAAATAAATGGAATAAAGAAGAATGGAGAAGTTTGGATGGGATAGAAACTTGGGTGAATCCACGTTGAAGTTGAGCAAATAGTAAAAGAGAAAGGATCAAGGACAGGAAGAAGGAGTTGTAATGCACATGAACAAGTAAAAGAAAACAAGCACAACAATCATATGGAGATGAATGCATGATGCAAAATAATAATAATAATAATAATAATAATAATAATAATAATAATAATAATAATAATAAAACAAACAAACAAGCAAGCAAGCAATCATATGCATGAAGATGGAAAGCACAAGGTGAGAATAAAAGATAACACAAGCATGGTGATGCAACAATTTATTATGACAAACATGGCAAGATGCAACACGCAAGCAAATGACAAGACAACAACAACGAATAACTGGAAGACACCTGGCACAACGGTCTTGGGGCGTCACATCCTCCTCCCCTCCTTTATATACGAGGGCGGGGGCACCCCAAAGGCACACCAATAGTTCTCTTAGCCGTGTGCGGTGTCCCCCTCCACAGTTTACTCCTCCGGTCATAGCGTCATAGTGCTTAGGCGAAGCCCTGCGCAGATCACATCACCACACCGTCGTGCTAACAGAACTCTCCCTCGACCCTCTGCTGGATCAATAGTTCGAGGGACGTCATCGAGTTGAACGTGTGCTGAGCACGGAGGTGCCGTACATTCGGTACTTGGATCTGTTGGATCATGAAGACGTTCGACTACATCAACCGTGTAAACCTAACGCTTCCGCTTTCAGTCTATGAGGGTACATGGACACACTCTCCCCCTCTCGTTGCTATGCATCTCCTAGATAAATCTTGTGTGATTGTAGGAATTTTTTTGAAATTGCATGCTATGTTCCGCAACATCCACTTCAGGTTGTGATTTGCTCTCCTTTCTGGATGAATATTCTGGATATCATCAGATCTTCATATCCAAGGAAGATGAAGAGAAGACCTCATTCATCACTCCATGCGGTACGTATTGTTTCGTCCGCATGCTATTCAGATTAAAGAGTGTCGGGTCCACTTTTGCAAGGGCAGTCTAGATTGGTTTTGAACCACAGCTGCATAGAAACATAGAAGCTTACATGGATGATATTGTTGTCAAAACCAAGGATAGAGCCACCCTTATTCAGGATTTGGAGGAGACATTTGCTAATCTTTGCAAGATCAACTTGAAGCTCAACCTGGAGAAGTGTGTGGTTGGCGTTCCCTCCGGCAAGTTGCTTGGGTTCTTTGTATCCCATCGAGGATCGAAGCCAACCCCGACAAGATCAAAGCTATTGAGCAGATCCAAGCACTAAGGATAGTCAAGGACGTGAGGTGTCTAACAGGGTGTGTTGCCGCGCTAAGGAGATTCATCTCCAAGTATACCGAGCGCGCCCTATCGTGCTTCAAAATTTTGAAGAAGGCATGGCCCATGAAGTGGACTCCAGAAGTAGATGCAGCTTTGCAAGAATTGAAGACCTACTTGTCCTCTATGCCTACCCTGGTTGCTCCCAAACCCCAAGAGCCATTGCTACTATACTTGGCAGTGACCAACCAAGTGGTTAGTGCAGCCTTGGTGGCACAACGGGGAGTGGATGAGGCAGAGAGTGAGCAAGGACCGGTAGAGTCAGAGAAGGATCAGGACAGTAGTGAGCACGACAGCGAGAACAACCCCAAGGACACGACGAGGAAGAAAGTGGTGTAGCGCCTAGTGTACTTTGTCAGCTCCTTGTTGCAGGGGGATAGATCGAGGTACTTTGGCATGCAAAAGTTGATCTTTGGTCTCATCATGGCCTCAAAAAAACTGCGCCACTACTTCCAAGCCCATAAGATCACGGTTATTACTCGCTTCCCATTGCAAAGGATATTCCAAAACCCAGACGCTACCGGCAGAATAGTGGAGTGGGCTTTGGAGTTATCCAGTTTTAGTTTGAAGTTTGAGATCACATCAACTATCCAGAGTAGGGCATTGGAAGAGTTTATTACTGAATGGACGCCAACCCCTGATGAAGAAGTGCCAGAGACAGTTATCCCCGGCAAGGAATCACCCCAAGAATGGATTTTGTATTTTGATGGTGCCTTTTCCCCGCAAGGTGCAGGGGCTGGCGTGCTTCTTATTGCCCCCTCCGGGGGCACTTGAAGCACATCATGCAAATGCATTTTGCCCGGGAAGAGGCAACCAACAATACAGCAGAATATGAAGGGCTTCTTGCCGGGCTCAGGATTGCAGCAAAATTGGGAATTAAGAAGCTGATCATTCGAAGAGATTCATAACTTGTGGTGAGACAAGTCAACAAGGATTACCAAAGCCCATTGATGGAGGCATACATCGAGGAAGTGAGGAGATTGGAGGAATGCTTTGACAGGTTGCAAACAGAACACGTACCCCATGCGGAAAAAAGCATAGTTGATCATGTGTCAAAGTGTGCTGCGCAGAAGCTTCCTGTCGAACCAGGGACTTTTGTTCTCCATCTCACTTAGCCCTCCGTATCCTCAACAACAATGGCCCGGAAAAGGAGAAAGTTGGGCACCGGTAAGCCTCTCCCGGTAGAGCCACCCGCTCCTAGCAGAGACCCTATCGGAAACAACTCCTCACAGCCTGCCGGACCACTCCCTCCAGCTGGGCGCATGGACCCCCGAACAAGGCATGTGCTCCCGCAGCAGAGGAGGTGCCTCTAGTCCTTGTTGTCGAGCCCTAGGCTCCAACTTGGGAAAGACACATTGTACACTTCCTCCAAACCTGAGAGCTTCCCGGGAACCAAGATGACGCTAAAAAAGTAGCCCGGAGGGCCAGTATGTATCAGCTTGTCGATGACACTCTGTATAGAAGGAGGCCCAACGGTGTGAAATTGAAGTGCGTCTGCCGGGAAGAAGGAAAGGAACTACTGGCGGAGATACACAAAGGCATGTGCGGCTCCCACATTGGATCAAGGGCATTAGTTGGGAAATCATTTCGGCAAGGATTCTATTGTCCCACAGCCCTCCAAGATGCAGTCGAGCTAGTCACCAAGTATGAAGCCTGCCAGTTCCATTCCAAGAAAACCCACCTGCCTGCCCAAGCTCTTCAGACAATCCCTCTATCATGGCCATTTTCGGTCTAGGGACTTGATATCCTTGGCCCCATCCCTCGAGCAACCGGGGGCTTTGAATTCTTGTTCATTGCTATCAGCAAGTTTACAAAGTGGCCGGAAGTGACTGCCGTGAGAAAGGCGACTGCGCAGTCAGCTATCAAGTTCTTGAAAGAATTGGTGTGTCGTTTTGGAGTTCCGGCAAGGATCATTACCAACAACGGCACCCAGTTCACGAGCCGCGCCTTCATGCAATATGTTCATGCCCTCAGATGCAAGATCGCATTTGCCTTTGTCAGATCATGGGTTCCCGCAAACCCTTGAGGTTCGAACACAGGGGTGCGCACGAAGTATTCCTCCTCTCTAGCGCGCTCGCTCGACGATCCCACGGCCTAGCTCCACGAACCCAAGGAACACGAGACACAAAGGTTTATACTGGTTCAGGCCACTGTTGTGGTGTAATACCCTACTCTAGTGTGGTGGTGGTGGATTACCTCGAGGGCTAGGGATGAACTAGTACAATGGATGAAGTGCCTCCCGAGGAGAGGTGTTCTTGAGCTCGATGAGCTGTTGTGTGTGAGGATGGTCTGAATGATCTGTCCCTTGCTACGGTGGTGGCTATCCCTATTTATAGAGGCCCTGGTCCTCTTCCCAAATGTTAGGTGGGAAGGGATCCAACAACGGCCAAGTTCGAAGGAGGACAACTAGTACAAGTTATCCTGACAAAAGGTGGTCTTCGCCTGCCAAAGGCTCTGGTGGTGACGCTGTTGTGGGCTCCACGGTGACCTCCGTCCTGCCGTCATGCTGACCTTGGTCTTGTTGCACCGATAAGGAAACCTTTGCCTGATGCCTCGAGAATCCTCGCCTGCGCCTGCCTCTGTAGCACCAAAGAGGAAACTGGTACACTGCGCCCGCTAGCGCACGCCTAGCCTTGGTCGTCATGGCTCACGTCACATGAACCTCGCGAGGTGCCCCTTGCATAGATATCTCCACTCCTCGGGAGCTAGCCTGGTGAGGCTGTCCCCAAGGAGGTCTTGGCATCATCCGCCTCACGAGGCATGGCCCCTCGCGAGGGTCTTGACTTGTCGTTGCAGATGGTGGGCCGCATCAGGCTGCTGATGGTGCCACGCCGTGGGCCGCATGCAGGCAGGTCTAGGTACCCCCATTCCCAGGACACCGACAACTACCCATTGCCATGGTATGAGCGGCCTCCCCCTGGCTACCTGTTGCCCTTGTATGCCCAAGCGCAAGGCTCCGGAGGAGGAGGCAGTGCCTCACGCCGCTTGCGCCATGGCCACGATGGTCGGGCCGTGGTGGCACGCGCCACCGGCCCATGAACTCATGCCGAGGGCTCCTTGGGTGAGCACTTGGTGAGGGTGGCGATACTGCCGTGCACCTAGATCAGGTTCCCGCAGTTCTTTGCTAAAGAGATGCCACCGAGGGGGGCGCTCGAGCTGTGGCTGCAACACGCCAAGTGCAGCACCCCGGCAATGGGAGCAGAGGTCGAGGTCGTCTCCTCGGGGAAGATCTTTATGACCCATGGATGGGGCGAGGTTGCCCAAGTCTGTCGTGCGGAGGGGGCCCTCGCCATCCATTTTGAGTATGATGGTGCCTCCACGCTGTTCTTCAAGGTCTTCGATGAGGAAGGCCGCCGCCTAAAGTGTTTTCCTAGAGGGCATCTCTAGCACGACACAGCTGCTGGCGGCCAGCTTGCCCTTGGCCCTGCTGACAGTTCCTCCAGCAGCAGCGACGACTCCTGGGAGTCCAGCGAATCTCCCGAGCCTGAGAAGACTCTGGAGACAAGCGACGACAGCTACGTGCCCCCGAGCTCTCGCCGTGCCCAGAGCGCAGTAGTAGCATCTGCTCGCCGTCGCCACTAATCTGGATGGGGTTCGCGCCAACCCCTCGTGGCCCACTATTGATAATGGCATCGACGGCGGCTCCTGCAGATATGATTCCTAGTAACCTCCTTCTTTTGTTCCCTGCGAGGAATCAAGATGAACCCCGTGGGGGTGTGTAAAGGATCTATGGTGTTCCGGCGTCAATATTATTCCATTACAAAATTCATGGTTGCACGTCTCGCTTTGGTATGGTCCCCCTTTTCACCCCTGCGGTAGCTTAGCGCCTTATGCCGACAGGTCCCAGTCCCGAGGTAGGCGTCAGCCGTCACTGGTATGCCAGGTCGCGATGCCGTGGTCAAGGCTAGGAGGTGAGCGGCCCGAGGTCCGGTAAGAGCTCTTGAGGCACGATGCTCAAGAGGTCCCCCTTGGCATGCAGGCAGCTTCCTAAAGGTAGAAAAGGAAGGTGACATTGCCTGAGCAAGGTTGCAGGGGCTGAAAATCCTAAGTTACGAGCTGGGCTGCCTTGAATACATGACTAATCTTAGTAGTCCTGGGTCGATTCGTTGTGTGGCGCCCGATTTACGCGCTACTAATGGCAACACTGCTAGGCTAGGTCCATGCCAGCTCCCCCTTTCACATTCTCCTGAGTGCTTTGCATCCTCGGGTCTCGACCCTCGAGCAAGGTCAGCCGCCGCTGGTATGCCAGGTTTCGATGTCGTGGTTAAGGCCAAGGGGTGAGGGCTGTAGATTTAGTAAGAGCTCCTAAGGCGCGATGCTCAGGAGCCCTTCCTTTAACGCACAAGCGGAAAGCATGAGAGGGAGCAGCTGGCTGACCCACCTGTAGCTAGGCTCCAGAGATTCCTGCGGGTTAGTGTGAGGAGAGAGAGTAGCCCATAGCCGCGCTTTCCACCTTGCCATTGCTCCTTCCATGAGAAGATGGAGGCACTGTGGATCCAGTGAGGTAACATGCGCAGAGCGGGCCGCGAGCCAGAGCTCGATCGCACAGGTTTATCAGTGTTGCAGGGACAGACCCGAGCACAAGCGTCGTGCCAGCATGTGAGACTCTCGTTGCGGGATGAGCAAGTGACCGATCAGCAACGCGGGAGGCTGCGACGAGCAATCACCAGGTAAGCAATGATTATAAAGCACTTCATGCAAGGAGGCAAGCTAGTTCAGATAGATGCAAGAACGATACATGCTACCGGGGCAGACACAAGCGGCATGGGGATGATGCAGCCTGAGGGGCGCCCCCAACTGAGTAAGCTAAAGATGCAAAAGGAGACGCATCGCAGGGACAGGCCCGTGCGACCCGGGGATGATGCAGCCCGAGGGGCGCCCCCAACTGAAATAAACCAGAAAGTGTCACCTGGTACCATTGCCGATGAGGTGCTGGAGTAGCTGAAGATGCATGCTGAAGGGGATGCTCCTCACGAGCCGCCAAGGCCCTGAGCCTCAGGAGACCCAGGGGCCCAAGTGGCTCCTGAAGAAATGTCTCTACCTCCGCCAGGGCAGCGTGGTGCCTGGCCTCCTAAGCCGCCAGAATGCTCCGCAACTGGCGCTGGAAGGTGACAGCCGCGTTCGGCGGGCCTAAAGGCATGCGAACGTAGCTGTGAGGGGGACCCTCGCACCGACCAACTCTTGATGGCCAGAAGCGCCCCTGAGATGTGGCCTTGTTGAGCCTTGGAATGTCGATGCAGACACGCAGCTCGCTGTCCTCGCCAGGACATGGAGCTGCGCCAAGTGGTGGGCGGCGGTCGCCATGCATGGCTCTTGCTTCTTGAAGCTCTTCGGTCGCCTTGGTGATGAACTCCTGAGCAGCAGGCGTTCCTCGCCTTGTGCCCTTTGGTGGGAAGCGTGCGACGAAGCACGCCTCCACGTGGTTATCGAGCGCCTCCCTCATGACGTTGGCTAGGTCTGAGGCCCTCCAGAAGAGAGCCCCCGAGCCTAGTCTGAGGAGGGCGCCAGGAACGCCTTCCTATGCAAGAGAGGGAGGCACCCCATCCGCGGGCACGGGTCCTGAGGTGGTGCCGCTGGAGATGCCACTCTCCTGAGGTCTTTGGTGGAGCGGCTGCTTCTTCTTCTTGGGAGTGGCCTCAGGGGGGTATGCGGCGCCTTCGTTGTCTGGGTATTCGGCCGCCGCAGTCTGGTAAGCATGCTTGAGGGAGCACACCGCTTCCTTCTCTTCATAGGCGACCGAGATGACGCTGCAGCTCCCTGACATCTTGAGGACATTGTAGCCGTGGTGGGTCACTGCCATAATCTTGGGCAAGGCTGGGTATCCAAGGATGGCGTTGTATAGCAGGCGGATGTGGGCAACGTCAAAGTCGATAAGCTTGGTGCGGTAGCTGTCGCGGGTGCCGAAGGTGACAGGGAGGCAGACCTGCCCTATCGGGGTGGTAGAGCTGTCGGGCACTCCTAAGAAGGGCTTGGTAGGCTGCATATGATCATATGGCACTTGGAGGCGGTCGAATGTCTCGACGGATAGGACGTTGAGCCCTGCCCCGCCGTCGATGAGGGTCTTGGTGACTTGGACATTGCTGATGATGGGTGAACAAAGCATCGGAAGGGCATCGGCAGTTGCTGTGCACTTGAGCTGGTCTGACGAGCTGAAGGTAATGGCACACTTGAACCACCTGAGCGGGCACGTGGCCTCGAGTCTAGGGAGAGCCGCGTTCACCTCGCAGGCGAACTACTTGAAGATGCGTTGGGAGGCTGGGGCCTGGGCGCCGCCCAGGATGTAGGCGATGGCGCACGGCTCTTGGAAGCCCGCAGCCCCCTCGTCTTGATGATGGTCCTCGTTCCTCCTTGGTGGTGGTGGCAGCGGAAGGAGGCCAACCTTGCCCTGAGGTCGGTCCTCACGAGGCTGGTCCCTCCAAGCGCCCTCGCGAGGCTGGTCCTGCCAGCAGTCCTCACGAGGCTGGTCACACCACTCCTGGCAAGGGCCTCGGTTGTCCCATCATCCTCCGCTTCGTCGTCCTCCTCGGTCGTAGGCTCGGTTGTTGCGCTTGGGGCGTCGACCGAAACGCCCATCGTGGATGGCCCTGAGCTCTTGACAGTCACTAGTGTTGTGGTTGTGCATGTTCTAGAAGGCGCAAAACGGACGACTGCCCTTCGAAGACTCCGGGTGGTCACGACCGCGCTTCATCTCCAGCTAGGCCAGAAGCATGGCCGCTCCCTTACGCTTCACATCCTTGGTCTTGGCCTTCTTGTCTTCTGGGTCGGTAGCAGGGAGTTCGAGGAGGGAGAGATGCCCCTCCTCAGCTCTTGCGCACTTGGTTGCCATGTTGAACATCTCAAGAGCTGTGCATAGGTCTTTGTGGATGGCGAGATCCTCCTTCATCTTGACGTGGCAGATGCCATCAAAGAACACGGAGATGATGGCCTCGTCCGTCACCTTGGGAATCTTGAGGCGAACGTTGTTGACGTGCTGGATGTATTTCTGCAGGGTTTGCCCTGGCAGCTGCTTGATGCACCACAGGTCACCCGCGGCCGGGGGCGGTTGCGTGTGCCCTGGAAATTGGCGACGAAGCGCTCGCGCATCTCGCCCCAGGAGGAGATCGATCCCGCGGGCAGGTTCAGGAGCCACGAGCGCGTGCCATCCTTGAGGGCCATGGGAGACTAGTTCGCCATGACCTTTTCGTCGCTACTGGCCACCTCGATTCTTAGCTCGTAGAGCTGCAAGAACTCGACAGGATCGGGGGTGCCGTCGTAGCATGGAGGCAACTCAGGAGTGAAGGCGTGGCAGCCTGCTGTAGTCACTTGAGCCTGTCACGGGGGCGGATCCTGGTCTTGCTATCCACGCGCCGCCACCGCAGGCGGTGCACGATCTTGACGCGGTGGTGCTAGGAGCGCGAGAGCGTTGTCTTGTTTCGGCTGAGGGATTTCTTGGCAGCTTCCTTCTTTATGCGCAGGCGCCCTGCGCGGCGGGTCGTGCTGCGGGGCCGCGCATCTTGATGCAGAGGTGGTGCAGGCGCTCCATGGGCCACGCTGCGGCAGGAGGCGGGCGAGGCAGCCAGAGGGATGGGGAGGGAGAGCCCCCAGCGGCACTGACGAGCTCGGCGATGCGGTCCAGCCAGTCATTGTAGAGGTCGTTGATGGGGCGGTAGCGCAGGAGCTTGTGCGCCATGCGCAGTGCAGCCTGTGCATCTGTGGGCGTGCGACGAGCGTGGGATGACGAGCCGGCCGGAGTCAGCGATGGGGTGGCGGTGCGTCTGTCCCGCCGCAAAGAGGGGTGCACCAACGAAGCCTGCTGCTTGTTCTCCACCGTGCCGGTGGTGGCGTTGGCAGGGGGCGATGGAGAGCGGTGGGGAGGCCCGCCGACGGGCGCCATTTGAGCGACGCGAGCGTTCAGAGCGGCTCGGTGCTCGACGCCGGCTCGACGAGCTGTAACACCCACGATGTGGCTATATCTCCCACGTGTCGGAGCACGACTTAGAGGCATAACCGCATAGTAGGCATGTCGCAAGAGGGGTAATCTTTACACATCCCATGTACTGAATAAGAAAGAGATAAAGAGTTGGCTTACAATCGCCACTTCACACAATACATAAATATAGCATTACATCATCCAGAATACAATCAAGGTCCGACTACGGAACCAAAATAAAGACAACCCCAAATGCATAAGATCCCCGATCGCCCCAACTGGGCTCCACTACTGATCGTCTGGAAAGGAAACATAGTAACGTCCTGAATTCTCGTTGAACTCCCACTTGAGTTCGGTCGCATCCCTTGGACTGGCATCATCGGCACCTGCATCTGGTTTTTTGGAAGTAATCTGTGAGTCACGGGGACTCAACAATCTCATACCATCGCGATCAAGACTATTTAAGCTTAAGAGATAGGCAAAGGTAGTGAGGTGGAGCTGCAGCAAGCACTAGCATAAATGAGAGCGAGAAGAGAAGCAAAGCACGGTGGAGAAGCTACAAAGATCAAGAAGTGATCCTGAAACTACTTACGTTCAAGCATAACACGAGACCGTGTTCTCTTCCCGGACTCCGCTGAAAAGAGAACATCACAGTTACACACGTTGTTGAATCATTTTTATTAAGTTAAGTTTCAGGTTCTCTACAACCGGATATTGACAAATTCCCATTTGCCCATAACCGCGGGCACGGCTTTCGAAAGTTGAAAACCCTGCAAGGGTGTCCCAACTTAGCCCATCACAAGCTCTCACGGTCAACGAAGGATATTCCTTCTAGCGAGAAGACCCAATCAGTCTCGGAATCCCGGTTAGAGGACATTTCGACAATGGTAAAACAAGACCAGCAAAGTCGCCTGATGTGCCGACAAATCCCGATAGGAGTCGCATGTATCTCGTTCTCAGGGCACACCAGATAGGTCAAGCTACGAGTAAAACCAACCCTCAAGTTTCCTCGAGGTGGCCCGAGGTTGCCCGTTTTGGACCAACACTCAGAGGAGCACTGGCCTGGGGGGGGTTAAAATAAGATGACCCTTGAGTCTGCAGAACCCAAGGGAAGGTATATGGTGGTAGGTAGGAAAATGGTAAAACCAAGGTCGGGCCTTGCAAATCAATAGGACCAAAGTCGAGCTAGAGAAGCAAGATACCATCAAGAGAAAAGCCTCCCTTACCGGGCAGGCGAGCTCGGCAAGGACGGGGCCAACCCCGGAAGGAGGCATCCGAAGCGTCTCGGCAGAGCCTGCCAGGGCTCACGAAAGCAAAACCACCTCACCAACCACTCCACCACGACCCACGTTGTCGACCAGTGTGTTGTCAAGCCGCGAAGTGACTAAGTGGCAGCCATTCGCCACATGGCAGGTTTTCTCTACAGGAAATACCTACAGATGACACCCGTCCTGCAAGGTGTCAAGCGAGTAGGCGTGGAGCTGGCAAGGAAGGCCGGCAAGGCTTGCTGGGCAACCAACAATATGACGTTGAGTGGTGCATTTAATGCACCCTGTCAGCCTGTAGAGTTAGGTATGATAGCACTATTTGTTATCTTATCAGTGGATAATGACTACTTTGCCATTGTGGTGACCCCTTAACCTATAAAAGGAGCCCCATGGCAACCATAGAAAAGGTTAGAAGGTTGGATAACTCACACCCCCATATGCGCGTAGCCACTGTCGCCCTTGCCGGGCAAGTCTACTACACCCCATCACCACCTTTCCATCATCAATCCAGCAAAGCAGGAAGGGTTTTACGCCTCGCGGCGGCCCAAGCCTGGGTGAAACTGCCTGTGTGATCTCGGCCGTGCTGCCCCACGCTCATCTTCTCTTTGTGCAACGCGACCTCCCCCTGCCGAACCAGCAAGGGGCCCTCTGGTCCCATAGGTGGTTGTGGTTTCCCACGACACTCGGCAAACACACCGCAAAAAAGTATTACATCAGATAGATCCCCAAGAACATCGAGGAGAACATCATATTGAGAATCAAAGAGAGAGAAGAAGCCATCCAGCTACTAGCTATGGACCCGTAGGTCTGCGGTAAGCTACTCACGCTTCATCGAAAGGGCAATAGAGTTGATTTAGAAGCCCTCTGTGATCAAATCCCCTTTCGGCGGGGTGCTGAAAAAGGTCCCTAGATGGGATCTCACGGGTACAAAAGGTTGCGGCGGTGGAAAAGTGTTTTCGTGGATGGCTCTGGTGGTATGTGAATATATATGCGGAAGAATTAGGTTAGGAGGGTCACGAGGGGCCCACGAGTGTGGGGGGTGCGCCCTACCCCCCTGGGCACACCCTCCGTCCTTGTGGTCGCCTCATGGATCCTCTGACTTCATCTCCAAGTCTCTGGTTGTCTTCTGGTCCAAGAAAAATCATCGCAAAGGTTTCATTCCGTTTGGACTCCGTTTGGTATTCCTTTTCTGCGAAACTCAGAAACAAGGAAAAAACAGAAACTGGCACTTGACCCTAGGTTAATAGGTTAGTCCCAGAAATAATATAAAATAACATACTAATGCATATAAAACATCCAAAATAGATAATATAATAGCATGGAACAATAAAAATTATAGATACGTTGGAGACGTATCACTAGACGGCACCGCTACCCCACTATCGTTCAAAATAGAAGCTAGATGCTCGTCCGAGAAAGCATTAAGGATTTTATAGGAGAGTAATGGATTACCTGAAACATCCAAGTTTTTGTCGGTGATGCGGAGCTTGGCACTTTCCATGGAAGACAAGTACCCCAGCTTGGCCTTCGCCCTGGTGCTTGGCTCCCTCTGCATCACCGGAGTTGCCTTGGACCGCTTGGCCTTGACGCCCACCCCCGACGCTGCCAACTCCAACCCAAGCTCACCATGTAGAGGCGCGGACGCGGTGGGGTTTGCCAGAGTAGCTCCTGGGCCCCGGCTTCCTGTCCGCCGTGTTCTTGGGCTGCCTGGCCGAGCCCCCTGAGCCACGCTTGCCTGAAGCCAGTGTGATGTCGACTTCATTCAGCACACATCCAGCATCTGCTCCCACAGCCACCGGGGAGGAGGGGTTTGTGGCCCCCCTTCGGAGTGCTTGGCAGCGTCCATCACCAGCGGCACTGGGATCCGTTTGGGGACCTGCGGCACTAAATTGGAGTCATACTCATCGAAGGCCCCTGCCAGGTCACATGCCAGGGGAGGGACGGTCACCGCCGCGTCCTGGGTCACCACCACCATAGCACGCCCTTCCATCACCCCCAACGTGTTCCATGTTTCGGTATTGATAGAAGTGTCTTTCATACTGTCCTTCAGCTCCTCTTCCACACCCATCTCCATATCTTGCTGATCAACAGGGCTAGCAGCACCCGCTTTCTCTTTGCTCCTCGCAGCACCACGTGGCTTGCCAATGTTGCCAGGGGAGCGAGGGACCGGACCCTTCCGGATTGCTTGGTAGAGGTGGGGGATTACCCGATGGACCAGAACCACTAGCCCCGCCCCCGCCCCCATGATTGAGCGGGCGTTCTAGCTCCACTTTGACCTGCTACCCCTCGTGGTTAAACCACACTTCTACTGTGCCATTCAGCTTCTCAGGTGCTTTACAAGCGATCTTCATTCTCACCGGCCCCAACCTGATGAGTCATAATTCATCAACCACAACCGGGCGCCCTGACATCTTGAATCCCTCCTTGATGCGATCCTCTCTGCGGTGTTTCTTTGGGATGTCATGCAGCCTGACCCATGCTTCCGGCATCACCATCGGTTGGATCTCCTCATGAAACATAGCACGCACCCTAGCAGTGATGTCATGAATTGGAAGAAAGAGCTTTCCACTGGTCTTGGCCATGTGCAGAAGATCAGCCGAGAGGAAAACCACCAGGAAATCATTCTCCCACCTGAGACACTTGCCAATCCCACTCCCCTGCCACTATGTGCTTGAGCTCCTATTGAAGGACTTGTAGGTTGAGCTTACCCGTCTCCCCGAGAGGATGGCCACATTCTCCACCTTCTGATCCACTGGCCCGTCCCCCTCCGAATCTTCAGCAAACTAAAGACAGAAAAAGCCCTCCCCCAAGATGGCACTTCCCATGATCTACAAATTGGGGGCACAACCGCGGGTCGAGCAGTTGGCGGATGTGTGGCCCTCCTCCTTGCACAAGACACAAAGAGGCTTGAAGGTGCATTTGGACTGGAAATGACCCAGCCGGCCACACTGAAGCATTCGACTTCTGGCACATCCTCCACCGGAATGGGCTCGCCTACCGTTCCTTTGGAGGAGGACGGGTATGCCACAGCGAGCGGCTCCTCCAACGCCCGCGGGTTCTTGGCAAGAGGATCCCCGTGGCCACCACCATAGTAGGGGTGTTTCGTCGCCTTGCACTCGAGCTTGCAGCGCCGCTGGCTCGCCTTCTTCTTCTTTTTCCTTTCCTACTGCTGGATCCACCCTGGGGGAGGAGGACCCCAATCCCCCTCGCGCCCCCTCTAGTCCTGGGGAAACCGCACTCCTCCCTCTCATCTCTGTCTCCGGGCCTGCCCCTCATCGCCCACTTCACCTTGTCACGCAGCTCCTGCTCCCTCCGGTGATTCTCCTCCAGGCCCGCTGCCTCCATAGGACGCTTCTATGCCTGCCGGTCCCCCATAACCGTCGCCGCATATGAGATGAGGAGAGGTGGGGGGAGGGGAGATCTGGATGAGGCGACCAGTGTGAGCCCAGTGCCGCACCTCCAAAGAGGATGCAGGAAACCCTAACCAGGGGTCCCAACAACCACACCACACCCATTTATAGTCGGGTGCATGCCGGCTAGACATGCTGGTTGGGCTAGGCCTATCACTTCCTTCAGGAGCCCGAGCCACACACCCCACCAGGGATGCCGCCCGACAAGGCCCCACGCCATCCACCAGCCCAGCACCAGCCTCCTTGGGCCTCGGCCCACCAGATGCCAGCTCAGCCCGCAGCCCAACTCCAGCAACCCTAGGCTCCTGGGGCGGGGCCAACACCACTGCGATCCCCGCGCCCACATGCATCACCTCCATCCACCGGGGGAGGAGTGGGGAAGGCAAGGCCAGTCCAACTCCAACCCCCCATGCCGCCCGGCCTGCATAGGTCCATCGCTGAGTCCCCACTCACCGGAGTCGTCGGCCACCACACCCGGGCCGCCAAGGACCGAGGGCCTCTGCCGCCTGGCGCGACGCGACGCTTATGACCTGCCTCCCCACGCCTTACTCCCACATGAAAGCAATGAAGTCACTGACCAGTGGCCCCGCTGGTGCCGCCCCCAGGACCTCTGAACCCTCTGCCTCCGCATCGTCCTCACCGTCTAAATCTTCTCCTGGGAGTGCCCAGAACCGATTTCCACCAGGAGGAGGGGAGGGGAGGGAGGGGCCCCGGTGAGCCTCCCGAGCCCTGCCTGACTAGCTCCCAACCGTCCTACGCCACCGCCTGTGTAGCCTCACGCGCGCCACCCTCGTAGTCACCCGCACGGGTTGCCAACGGTCCGCCTGCACGCAGCCGTATAAATTTTCATAATAATTCTAAACAACCAGATGAAATTCGATCAAACTAAACAAATTTTGTTATAAACACGACTAATTTCAATGAAAGTAGGATAATTTGTACATAAAACCGGACGGTATTTCGTCTGGCAAACTAAAAACCTAAAACTAAAACCCTAAAATATCCTATACTTCATGGTGACCTCATAGGCCATGCCAGGCTGGCCGACGGCTCCTCCTCTGTCATTGTTTTCCGTCCCAGTGTCAGAGTCTTCGTTGGAGGACGTGGGCTGCGGGCGGCGGCGGTCGTTGGAGGTGTCCTCGTTGGCGCCGACGGCGTTCTCAGCAAGGGACTATTTGTCACTGTTAGGGATGGCACCCGCAGGGTTTGGGTATGGGTGGAGCCACCCCATACCCTTACCATCACCCGTACCCATACCCGTTGACGGATATAAAATTTTGCCGTACCCGTCACCCATCAGGGTAAATGGGTACTCGCGGGTTAAATTTCCCAGATTTGCAAGACATCAATTTGAGCATTACATAGTCATGAACAATAACTTATAACAATAATTTATAAAGAAGAACACATCATGACATCAATGCATACTTGTTCGTGGGCTAGCTATTGTGGTGCGGCGGCTTAACATGAATGCATGATGAGGTCTTGTTAGGGCTATTGGATTTATGTACATATAATATGTTTAGTATGTGGATAAATAATATCTAAGGTCTATTTGTCAGAATATATGTGGTTACATGGGTACATGGGTATGTGTTATACTAAACCATACCCATACCCACTATACCGGATGGGTATGAATTTTTTTCTATTTATGTACTCTTGGGTATTTTTTGACGCATACCCTTGCCCTAATAGGAGTTTTACCCCTGGGGTACGCGGGTAATGGGTACCCATTGCCATCCCTACTCGCCGTACCTGGCCATCTCCCTGTTGAGGCGGTGGAGACGACGCTTGGCCATCTCCGACGTCATCACAGAACGATCCAGGGGAGTAAAATGCATGAAACCGCCACTTTAGTGTCACAGCTCTCGGAAAACCACCACTTTACAAAATGTGAAACTTTGCACCGCAACGAATTTTTGACAGTGGCAAAAAACACCGAACCGAAAAATGAGCGCGTTTTGACATGGCCAATCGCGCGCTGACCAACAGCGGGAGAGCGCCGCTAACGGCTGCCAACGACCATACCGACTGAGCCGGTCGGCCCGTTCCCATAAAGGAAACAATGGCTTTCTCCTCTTGCTCACTCGCTCACTCTTGCTCCCCTCACTCCCCCTCTGTGCCACTGACACTGCAATGGCGTCTTGGAGAGATCTAGAAGATAACGAGGAGGAGGAGGAGCAGACCTACACCGGCATGGACATGGATGTGTGGGTATGTACAGACTGGTTGCCATTAGGGTTAGGGTTTGACAAATACAACTAGCAGAGCGTGACATTTTAGATCGCTCCCCTCTGCCTCGCTCCCCTAAGGCATCTTTTCAATGTAGGAGAATCCTGATACAACTATTGATGCTTCCTTCTGTGGCATAGTGACTGATCCAGAGGATCAAATGCAAGCTTCACCAGTTTAGGGGCAAGAAATGTGTTGCATTCGATGGCATAAACACGGGTAGAAGATTCTATGGTTGTGCTAAGCAGGTAATAATTGATGAGCTACTTTGTTTACTGAATGTGCTCTGTAGTTGAATGTGCTTGTGTTAATTGAATCAATACCGTTAATTGTAGTATTTCTGTTAACTGAATCACTAATATTAATTGAACTATTGTTGGCAATTGAATCACTATTGTTAATTGAACCTTGTGTTGTTAACTGAGTTATTACTATTAAAACCTTGTACTGTTAACTGAATTATTATTGTTAACTTTTTTCAGTCAGCTTACTATAGTAGTTTCCATTAGTATAGTTTGGTTGAATAAATTCTGAACATTGCAAGTTCTCTCCAAGCTAGGGACACTTCCTGCCTTTAATCAACATAATTCAACTACATGAAAATTCAGTCAAACAGGATATGTACACTGCACAACCATTTGCAAACCCTAAAATCCAGTCATCTAGGACATGAAAATTCACTGACAACAGTAAAGATCCAGTTAACTGAATCTTGTTGTGATATGATTCTATTAACTGCATTGATCCAGTGCATTTAAGTCAATCTTGTTCTGATCTAATTCACTTAATTGAATTTGATTCAATTAACTGTAGTTTGACAGTGTTAACTGAATTTGATATTGTGAACTGAATTGGTACTGTAGGTTGAATCATAGTTTGAAATGAATTTGGTAGTCCAAACTGAATTGCAATTGCTGTTCTTAACTGAATTTGTAGGGAGGTATTGACTATGAAGTAATTCAGTGGGCTGATGGTCGCTAGCCTATCATACTTCAGAGGCGCCTCACAAAACTGTGGGAGATGTTTCATGAGCAGAACTATGGCAGGATGATGGATAGACAAGCTTATGACAAAAATAGTCAAACTAGAGAAGCATAATGAATTCTTGGTCGAGCAATTCAGTGACGTGGTTGAGGAAGTTGGCCAGCTTTTTGATTGGCAACATGGACAGGTGCAATATATGGAACATTAGAATGCAAGACAGCAATGCTAAAGACGTCAAGACAAAGCTCACAGAGTTAGAGGAGTAGTGCAAGATGGAGTTGAAGATGGGGCTAGCCAAGGAGCATAGGTGCATCCTGACTTCTCAATCATATATCATCAAGAACACTAGGAAGGCCATGAGGGAGGTCAAGGAGGACAGGGATGTTCTTTAAGAGGAGAAGAAGAACCTTCAGAGTGTGAATGCTGGATTGGTTAAATGTGGGCATTTTATCAAGGAGAAACATCGGAAGATCATGTCCATCTTGGAGGAGTGAGGTGGCATGGATACTAAGTATATATATTAGGCCATGGAACACCAAGAAACTGAAGATGTTGGTGGTATATTTTGTAGATCTACTAATCTTAGTTTGTAATGCCCAATGCAAACAATGTGGTCAACTGTTAGGCTAGCTAGCAAACAATCGTATGGGTCCTTGTGGTGATCCTTGATGTTGGCTACTATGTTAACTCTATTATGAACGATTTGTACTTTGTATGCGCACTTATGCAAGAGTATCCTACCTGTTATACTCCAGGTGCATGTTATCAGTCTATGTTGTGTTGTTTGTTTCTATTTGTATATCACAAGTGTTGTGCTAGTTCTATGTGCGTGTTGATTCTTCTGGTCTTCCATTGTACTCTCCATAAATAATCTAGATAGGTAGCATAGTGCATAAAACAATAGATATGGCCCAACTTTATTCAAACAGACACAAACAATCTAGATAGGTACCATCGTGCTTACAACTATTCTCACAAATAGATAGGTATCATAGTTCTTACAACAACAGAAATAAAAGTAGATAGAGAGCAGAGTGGATACAACAACACTAGGTTACACTAAGTCTCAGCCACTAAGCTCAATGACAGAATCTTCATCACAAGTCCCCTTCATCTTCTTCATCTTGCCCTTATGAATTTCTCCAACTTTAGTAAGCTCAGAAATGGCTATCTCCAGCTTCTCCTTCACCATGTTCATCCCATCCCTCTCCTACATCACCTCAATCTTCTCCTTTAAGTCGTTTCTTACCCTGCTTGTGGTCTTGGAGTTCGGTCTTCAGCACATACATCTCCTTCTTTGGTCCAATGATGTCCCTATCCTTCTTCAACTCATGCAACTGAGACCTCAGGTTCCTGATCAGTTCTCCTTGGGCTTTCTGAATGGCCTTCCTATCCTCTATGACATACCGCTTCTAGTCCAACTGCTCCAGCAAGCCTTCATTGTCCCCTGCCATTATTTTCTGGTAATTTTCTTTGTAGGTCCTTTGCACTTGTTGCTTGACCATTTTGTTAACATCAGCAACAAGATTCTTGTACTGCATGGTAGCAGTCTCAGCCTACTCTTAAAGTTTAATCACTACCTGTGCGTGAGTAGCACCTTCCTTGGTTCTACAACACAAGAATCTTCAAATATTTCCCCAAGCTTCTCAAGAGCTTTTTTAGTAGCTTCAAGGTACTCCATATCAACCCATTCAACATAGTCACAATTGCCAATTTACGAGAACAAAAAGTTACTCACAAATAGTGAAATGGTTAAGCTATAGAGAAGCACATCAACTAAGCTTCAGAGAAGCAGAGCACCTAAGCTACAAAGAAACAAGAAAATGTGTCCGTTAAGTTTTAGAGAAACAAGAAAATGCAATAGTTAAGTATGTTTCTCTTTAACTACATCTGTGGAAGTAAACTCTCAAATAAGCAGAATAAGGATGTATATGTATCTCTGCCTAAGCTCTATTTCCAAACCAATTAAATCATTAACCATTAGAATGCAGACATTCAGAGGAACACCTGGCTTGCATTGACTAACTGAATCTTGTTCTAAAACTACAGAAATTATGAATACTATACAGATATAATGCACAAAAAATTATTAATGACCACAATCTATTTGTACAAGTACACAAATCATTAAAACTGTAGCAAATGTATTAACATTGTTGAAACAGAGCAGTTTATATGGGGTTTCAAATAAGAAAAGCAGGACATGGATTGCAACTTGCATCCTCACCACATCCATAAAACCTCCTTCTAGTTATGCCACCTTGGAATGCGACAAATTTCTTGGCTATTTTCCAGTGGTAGCACTCAACAAAGCCTTTCTCTAACGTCTCTGCATCGCCTTAAAAGTCGGAGTCGTCTATGGTTAGGAGGGGCTGGATTTAGTTCAAAAGGAATCGGGAATGGTCAATACCCTGGATCCAGTCAAAATCATCTATACCAATATTAAAAGACCCAAATGGGCAGATCCAAACCATCTCGACCGTCAAATCATATTATCTAGCGGTTCAAATCGCTCCAATGTTGAGCACCAAACATGTTGTAGCGACCCGACCTCAGACAGTCAAGTCTCTGTGCTTAAGTGTCATCCCTGGATCGGTATGCTGACACACACAGTACTCGAGGATTTATAACAGAGGTAAATCACATGTATAAATAACGTAAAAACTATTACCTCAATCCAAAATAGCGGAAGTAACAAGGTTGTGGATTCCCATCAACACCAACGGCAAAGTTGAGTGTAGAAATCGTAACCCTAACGTATCACTTACTCGTCGTAAGATAATCCTGCAACATGAGACGTTGCAGCCATAAAGGGTCAGTACATTGAATGTACTGGCAAATTCAAACCATGCATATATGGCTGGTGGAAAAGCTCTATGGTTAAATGGTTTTTGCAAAAAGCCAATTTTTCCCTACTGCAAAGGAATAAATTTTATTTAACTATCATGGTGGTTGTTAAACATTGAGAGTGTAGACACCCTCTCAATCCCAATTAAGCGTCATCATTAAAACCCAACAAGATTAATTAGAGTCACATGATGAGATTCACATGATAATCCAAGCACTAGATACTCAAGACGTCCATAACCGGGGACACGGCTAATCATGATTAGTTTATACACTCTGTAGAGGTTTGCGCACTTTTCCCCACAAGACTCGATCTCCTCCGTTGGGATTCTCGCACTACATGGTGTTTGAGAAACGGATGACCGAGACATAGTCTTTCAGAAGCACTAGCACCTTATGATCGGGTAGACCGTTACACCTACTTTCCCCTACATCTGCTAGTCTACCACTGTAAGAGTTCGCACGACTTAATCAACTATGCTAGAGCCCATAGTAGCTTGTGGCTGCACACGGAAGTTTCTAGCATGAATAATCTCATGATCCCTTTGAGCCTGGGTGGCGGTCCATAAAGAAAAACAGGCAATCGCTGGAATACCTAGGTGCCTAAACAGGCAATCGCTGGAATACCCAGGTGCCTCAATCCACCCAGATGTGTATTTAAGTTGCCACCTTAAGTTGAACCATTAATTAACAATCTCACATCTGTCATGAATACTCTCAAACCCAATCCACGTCTACGAACATAGCATAGCAATATAAGCAACATAATAGTAACTCCCAAGGTTTGAATGCAGGGCAATAGGTTCCTACCTCATCAACTACTTCCCAATACCCACATGTTATCAATCCTACTCATGCAATGTTTGAGGTTGAAACTAATGCATAAAAACTGGGTATGAAAGGAATATGATCAAAGTGTGAACTTGCCTGCAATGTTGATGAAGATGATTCACACTCATAACTCTTGATAGTTCTACTCGTCACACTCCGGTCAATCTATCGTAAGAAAGCAATAGCAACCACACATAAGCAATCACTCCGAAGATCGGGAAGAACGAAGAAGACAGTTCGAAAAACATCAAAACCAAGAAAATAACTCTTGCAACATAAAACAATTTCTAATAGTACCAGCATTATGTGAATTTGGCCTTATCAGAAAGTTTAGGTCAAGAGCTTCGATATGCAAAAAGAATCAACTAAATCGGAGTTATAAAACTCAAGTTATGAACAAAACAAGTTTGAATACAAATCTGTTTGAATTCAAATTTTAAAACTTTCAAAAATATGTTTAAGTTGTTTTACTGGATAGAGGGGATCATAACGAAGACGTGGGCATTGGTTTCATCGAATTCCGACTAACGAGCAAAAAGTTATGGGCGTTTGAAGAACAGGGGCTAAACTGTAAAATAAAACAACTACAACTAGGTCCGTGGCGTAAATAACCAGAAAATGAAAGGACTAAATAACAAACGCTCGTTTATAAGATCTAAACAGTGGACGTTCGTTGTTTAATAAAACCCTAAAAACGGATCTAGTATAGGGTTTTAAAAAAAACCAAACCTAAAGAAAAAGGACCGGGGTCGGTTTATACCGGTTCGCGGCGGTTCGAAGAAAAGCCGGTGGTTCGCGGAGCGGATCGGACCGGAGAGCTCCGACGAGGCGGCGCGGGGCTCCGGCGGGCGGCTACGGTCGTCGGAGGAGACAGCGAGGCGCACGCGGAGAGGCGGCGCGGGGCGACGGGTTCGCTGGGGCGAGGCGGCGATGGCAGCTGCAGCTAGCGGCGGCGGCGGCGATGTGGTGTCAGCGGCGCGGGCAGCAAGCAGCGGCGGGAGGCGGCGGTTGCGGGGAGAGTAGAGAGAGAGGGGCCCGGGGCCAGGCTTCGGTATTTATGGAGGGGCGAAGAGGGCAGCGTGGAGGAGGGGGCAAGGGAGGCGGCGGCGGTGTCCATGGCGACCACGGCGGCGGCGCCGGCGGAACCGCTCGGGACTCTGTCCCGAGCTCGAAGACGGGTGCAGCGCTAGCTGGGCTGGCTGGGCCGCGGCCTGGCTGGGTGTTGGGCCGGCCCAGTCGGCGAAGTTTTTTTAAAAAAACATTTTCTCAGAGAACTAAGATAATAAAAACAAAATAACTAAAAATATTATATAGGCATATAATATATCAAAATTTTCAGAAAAAGATTTTCTATGACATGGACATTTTTATAATGCCAAATAAAATCCACACAAAATCAGATAATTCAAAGAGTGCTACTGGTCTAATAAAATCCAACAAAAATCATTTTAAAAATACCAAAATGAATTCAAATTTATTTCTCTCCAATTTTCTATTGTAGGGAATCATGTTACCCTATTTTCCATGTATTTTATTTTTGGAGAAAAATAATTTGATTAAAACCCAAATAACTCCAAATTGAAAATAATTTCCAAAAGGACTTCGAATTTAATTCTTTGAAACTCCCAACTCATATTTCATATAATTTGAAGAAGTCATTTTATCTGCTCTCATGAAAATCATTGAGTTGCTTGAAGTTTCTGAATTAAAAATATTTCCAAATGAAATTCAAATCTTTTCAAAACCCTTTTCATTTATTTAAATGGAAGAAGTCATGTCATCTTCTCTCGAGGGTTTTGTATTTGAAAAGAATTTGAATTCACGGAGATCATAAATACAAAAATGGAAGTTTGGGAAAGTCCTTTTATTCCCTCTCATTTAACTTTCAAAAAGTTCAAATTCACTCACTTTCAGTCAATCAATCAAACAATCAATCAAATCTATCTATTTAATATAACATTCCAAAATTTAGAATTTTGGGATGTTACACACGTTTAACGCTCTAATTACCCACCACTGCCATTGGTTATAAACATGTTTTGACTCAACGCTATCCCTTGAAATCTGTCATGTAATTAATATCCTACCATTCCCGTGAAAAAGTAGTTGATATCTTACCAAATACCAACATGCAATAGATATATCTTACCTAATATAACGTGCAACTAATATCCTACCTAATATAAACGTGTATTGCACGTACATTATTACTAGTACCAAAACAAAATCCCCAATCTGAAATCCCTAACCCTAGGCTATAAAACAGGGAGTATAGCAGAAGGGCATTACCCCCAGCAAGTTGAGCATATCATCTGCCCAAGAAGGCATTGCGGCAATGGCGGCGACGAGGTTGAGTGGCGGTGGCGGCACAGAGGGGATCGAGTGAGCGAGAGTAGAAAACCATTGTTTCCTTTAGGAGAATGGGCCGTCCCCCGCTGTTAGCCAGCGCATGACTGGCCATGTCAAAACGCGCTTATTTTTGGTTCAGTGTTTTTTGCAACTGTCAAAATTTTGGTCTGGTGCAAAGTGTCAAGTTTTGAAAAGTGGTGGTTTTTTGAGAGCTATGACGCAAAAGTGGTGGTTCTATGCATTTTACTCCGGTCCAGGGAGTAGGCGTACGACAGGTATGGGTCCGCCGTGATGTGTGGCAGCGGGACGTCCGAGTCCACGAACTTGGATCGGCGCGCGGTGTTGCGGCTGTCCCGCCAGTTCTGCTCCCATTCAGCGTACTCCTACACCGTCATGGCGCTCCAGAACAACAAGGAGGAGCCACCACTATAGAGGTAGTGTAGAATGCACCCGTGCACCTTGGGCATGGGCGGCGGCGAGCGGCGCTCCGCCTTCACGGTGCACCGGGGCGACCGTGAGCAACGCTCTTCCGTGACGCGGTGTCTGATTTAGAGACCACGGTTGCACAACAACGGAGAGCATGGAGGGAATGCCGGCTCCTGCTTCACGGGGAGGAGGCCCTGGTGATGGTGCCGGGATGTTGGTGTGGGCGCCGGGGTGACGGAGCATTAGGTCCATCTGCTCTAACTCCATGTCGGTGCCGGTGTAGACCTGGCCCAGCACCGCCGGCACGGACTGCGACGGTTGCTGGTCCTCCTTCTCGTCGTCGGAGGACATGACGATCTCCGCCGGCATCGAATCGCCACCAACTGACGAGGACGATGGCCCTGGAGTTCAAGCACAACGTCTCCACGAGCTACCAGATCCCGCCCCAAAACAGCCTGCCGGCGCCGATACTCAGCACTTGCCCATCGTCGGAGATGTGGAGGGAGATGGGTGATACCTCTCCAACGTATCTATAATTTATGAAGTATTCATGCATGTTTACAACAATTTTATATGGCTTTGGTATGATTTGATTAGATCTAACCTGGACTAATGCTGTTTTCAGCAGAACTATCATGGTGTCGCGTTTTGTGCAAAAATAAAAGTTCTCGGAACGGGCTGAAAATCTACGGTGATTTTTTATGGACCAAAAGAGACCCTGACCGGAGCTAGGCCAGGAAGTGGACGAGGGGGCCACAAGCCTGGCGCATGCGCCCACCCTCATAGGGCACTCCCCCAGCTTGTGGGCCCCTCAGGCACTGCCTTGACATGAGACTGACGCCAAAAATTCCTATAAATACCAAAACCCCCT
Source organism: Triticum dicoccoides (assembly GCF_002162155.2). NCBI lineage: Eukaryota > Viridiplantae > Streptophyta > Magnoliopsida > Poales > Poaceae > Triticum > Triticum dicoccoides. The sequence continues at coordinate 151,246,800 of NC_041386.1, forward strand.
AAAGAACCCTAGATGAGAAGTTCCGCCGCTGCAGGCCTCTGTATCCATGAAAACTCAATGGGGACCCCATTCCGGCACCCTGCCGGAGGGGAAAATCATCACCGAAGGCCATCTTCATCATCCCGGCGTCCACCATGAAGAGGGAGTAGTTCACCCTCGGGGCTGAGGGTATGTACCAGTAGTTATGTGTTTGATCTCTGTCTCTCTCTCTATCTCTCTCGTGTTCTTGATTTGGCACGATCTTGATGTACCGCAAGCTTTGTTAATATAGTTGGATCTTATGGTGTTCTTCCCTCTCTACCTTCTTGTGATGAATTGAATATTTTCCTTTGAGGTTTTGTTATGTCGGATTGAATCTTTTCGATGTGAGAGCACTCAATGTATGTCTTGCGATGGGATATCCATGGTGACAATGGGATGTTCTATTGATTCACTTGATATATGTTTCGGTTATCAACTTGCGGATTCCTGTGGTGACATTGGGGTAATCTATGCTTAGGGGTTGATACGTGTTTTCATATTCCTTTCTCCGATAGAAATCTTGGGGCACTCTTTGAAGTTCTTTGTGTTGGATTGAATATTATGAATGTGAAGTTGTTTGATGCATATCATATAATTGACTCACGGATACTCGTGGTGACATTGGAATATCCAGGTGACATTAGGGCTGATTGATGTGTTTTCATACGGTGTTATTTTAGTATGAACTCTAGGCCTATTTGTGACACTTATAGGGATGGATCAATAGATTGATTGGAAAGTATAACTTTGAGGTGGTTTGCTACCCAAAACAATTTCTTATTATATTCTCAGTGATAGAAACTTTGGAGTGATTCTTTGTTGCATGCATGTTGAGGGATTATTATATGATCCAATTATGTTATCATTGTTGAGAGATTTTGCACTAGTGAAAGTATGAACCCTAGGCCTTGTTTCAAGCATTGCAATACCGTTTTTTGCTCACTTTTGTTACTTGTTACCTTGCTGCTTTTATATTTTCAGATTACCTTGCCGTTTTTGCTCACTTTTGTTACTTGTTACCTTGCTGTTTTTCACCCGGTTGGCCTTGGAGCATCATTTTATTTTAATAGGATTTGCTTGCTGTTATTTAGAATAAAGTTTTGCATCTTTCATTTCAATGAAAGTGTCAAGTATAGAGAAGTATGAATATTCTTGCATTCTTTACAGACTGTCCTGTTTCGTATGCCCAAATCGCTCATGAAGCGACAGGGGGCGGTCAGTATGTTCCATGCTAGGTGGGTTATTCTCATGATGAGTGTTTATTCGCTTGTCATTCAGGAAAAAGTGGCTAGTGATTAGGAGCATCATTTTATTTTATTAGGATTTCCTTGCTGTTATTTATAATAAAGTTTTGCATCTTTCATTTCAATAAAAGTGCCAAGTATAGCCTTTACCATGCTCATTTTACAAGTCTATATGTGGCTGATTAAAAACTGAAAGTTTGTTGTTATGTTTTGAATATTTTTGAATAGTTAGAACATGATACAATCTTGAAACTTTTACACAAGAAGCTACCACAAATTTTCTACAGCATGGTAACTTTCAGAATTTTTGGAGTTATAAAAGCATGAATCTTCTTGCATTCTTTATAGACTGTCCTGTTTTGACAGATTTCTATTATGTTTGCATTGTTTGCATATTTTTCGTTTAATGATTCTATTTGAGGATATGAGTATTAAATATGCACAGGCATTTAGTATGCAATGGTAAATAATAATTTTAGTGGTTTGCGATAGTAGAGAATGATAAGGTTATTGCACTGATTTATACTAACTTATCTCACGAGTTCTTGTTGAGTTTTGTGTGGATGAAGTTTTTAAGAATTATGGAAACCGTGGTATGAGAGGAATTAAGGACACATGAGAGCTCAAGATTGGGGATGCCCAAGGCATCCCTAGTAAATATTTTAAGAAGTCTCAAGCATCTAAGCTTAGGGATGCCTCAGTTAGCATCCCATATGTCTTCTTCAACAATCACCGGTCCGTTTTGGTTGAGCCTAAGATTTTGCTTATTCACATGATATGTGCTATCCTTGGAATGTCATTTTATTTTGTTTTGCTTGCTATTTGAATAAAATACTTAAGATCTAAAATTCTTAGATGAGAGAGAGTCTTCACATAGCTACTTAATTATTTGACTACTCATTGATCTTCACTTATATGTTTTTGGAGTAGTTTGCCATTTACTCTCGTGCTTCACTTATATCCTATGAGTAAATGTAACATCCCAATTTTCAATTTGGATGTTATTTAGATCATTCATATGCATTCATCATTTCTGCATTTTGGAATTTATTTATTGTTTGAATTTTGATCCTAGAAACCTTAAGCAACTCAAGGACCAATTAAGAGAGTTGGAGGTTTTCACAAAAATCCATTTTTGAATTTTCAAAATTGGCAAATTGGATCAAAGAGTTTTATTCAAAATATTTTTCCAATAATTTCAAATAAATAAAATAAAGAGAGAAGATAATATGACTTCTTCAAAAAAACAGTAAAGAAATGTTGGAAATTTATTTTTGAATAAAAATATATTTTATTTGATTTTATTTGCGTGTTTAATTATTTTTATTAGTGCCAACAATTTATTTTTATTTTAGGTATTTAGGCCCAGAAAAATGTTCACCAGGTCAATAATAAGGCCCTAAGTACGTGTGAATTTTTCTGTGAATTTTAAAAATATTTATAATGTTTTTCTATTTTTCTGTATTTTCAGAAAAATGTTTTATTTAAAAAAGTTTCGGACCGGATTGGGCCGAAGCCCAACCGGCCCACCAGGCAGCAGCCGCACCCGCACCGCCTCTGACCGGAGTCGGACTCCCGCCGCCGTGACCGAGGAGGACTCCCCTCGGCTTGCCCCTCCGCCAAGTTGGACCCCCGGGGCCCCTTTATAAGCCCTCGCCCCGTCGCCCTCTCCTCCTCGTCCGCCGCACCACCGCCGCCCCGCGCCGCCGCATGCTTGCGCCGCCGCCGCCACCCGCCGCCCCGCCACACCACCCCGCCGCCTCGCCTCGCCAGAGCTGCCGCCACCCGCCACCGGACCCGATCCGCCAACGAAAAACCGCTGGTAACCGCCCGGTTCTTTCGGTTTTCATTTAAAACCCGGTCTGTTTTTTAAGTTAGATCCTTTCTGCAGACGTTTTCTATTTAGGTAGTTTTAGTGAACGACTTCGTTCGTTAGTTTTCTGTAGCGGACGTTCGTCCGATAGATTTTTCTTTTTCTGTTTATTTTCGGTCAGGGACCTATTAGTAATTATTTTCTTTGTAGATTAGTCCATGTTCTTCAAACAATCACAACTTTTTGCTCGTTTGTCCAAATCCAATAAAACCAATGCCAAAGTCTTCGTCATGATCCCCTCTATCTAGATAACCAACTTAAACATGTTTTTGAAAGTTTAAAATTTGGTTTCAAACAGATTTAAATTTGAATTTCTTTTGATCGTAACTTGAGTTTCGTAACTCCGTTTTAGTTGATTCTTTTTGCATATCGAAATTCTTGACCTAAACTTTCTATTAAGATCGTTTTCTCTGGTTTTCTTGCATCTTCGTGTTTGAGTGCTTATGTATTCTATTGTTTGTTTATGATAGATTTTCCGGAGTGCGAAGCCTGCTACTACGAATCTCTAGGGTTTTCTGATCGTCGACAAGGCAAGTTACACTTTGATCATACCCCTTTATTACCCGGTTTTACTTGCATTAGACAGAGCCCTCAAAAATTTGCATGAGTAGGATTGGGGACATGTTGTTACTGCTATGTAGTTGATGAGGTAGGAACCTAATACCTTTGATCACCCAGGAATATATGTTATGCTCATATTGCTTAGCCATGCTCATAGACGGGGATTGGTATGTGAGAATCATGAAAGTTGAGAGAAATATTAACTAAGGGAAACTTAAGGTGGCTACTTTAATACACTCTGGGTGGATTGGTTGCGGGCACCTGGGGAATCCAGTGTTGTCCTAGGAGATCCCGGGGTATCCGTGTGATCATCCTATGGAATGCCACCCAGGCTCAAAGGAGTCATAGGATTATTCATGCCTAGAAACTTCCGTGTGTAGTCACAAGCCATTGTGGGCTCTGGCATAGTTGAGTAAGTTGTGGGAATCCTTTCCATGATAGGCTAGTAGATGTATGGGAATTGTAGGTGTACCGGCCTATCTATCGGTTAATGGGACCTCTTCAAAAAGGCTATGTCTCGATCTTCCGATCATGGATGTGGTCGAGTCTTGTGGTTAAAAGTGTGCAAACCTCTACAAAGTGTACAAACAAATCATGATTTGTCGTGTCCCCGGTTATGGACCATTTTGAGTATCTGATATTTGAGTTATTGGTTGATCTCATCACTTTACTTAATAAATTTGTTGGGTTGCTAATATTACTAATGATACTTGATTAATTTTGGGATTGAGTTGGGGTTACCTCCTCAATGATGGCATAAACTTGGTAGTGAAATAAAATCTATTCCTTTGTTGTAAGGAAAAATTAGCTTTATGCAAATGTTAAAATTAGAGCCTGCACCAACCAAATATGCATGTAGTGATATCTATTGTTCATCATTGCTCTAGAGTGTGATCTTGCCAACATATTCCATGTGCTGACCTACACGGCTACAACGTCTCATGTTGCGGAATTTTCAGACGAGGATTATGGTGCGATAGGTCGTTCTCTTGCACACAGTTTTGCTGTGGAGTTGGATGGACTCATTTACCTTCAAAGCTTCCACGGTTATTTTATTAGATGGCCTTCAGCCATATTATTGTAATAATCACTCTTTATGAGGACCTCGATGTAATAAGTGTGTGATTGAACTCTGTTATAATTCCTCGAGTACTATGTGTGTCAGCATACTGATGCAGGGATGACACTTAAGCACAGAGACTACGGTCCATTGGGATTGGGTCGCTACAAGATGGTATCAGAGCACACGCTGACTGTAGGATGCAACCATTAGGAAAAGCCACGTGATACTCTTCTCTAGTCATTTCTAATTCTTCTCAATTTTTACTCTATAGATGTCGGACCCCAGGAACAAGTTCACTCGGCCGGATGACGACACCCCTTTCAGACGACACTTGAAGGAAGTCACCAAGTACCTGAACATCGGCATACCAAGTTTCACCGGAACATTCAATGCAACTTCACCAGAAGAGGTGCGTTGGATGATTCAAGTTTGAGTCCCTGGGAGGATTTTTACACCAATTACCGAGCCCATCGAGTTTTCTTTTGATGCACCAACCCGGAGCTTGGGAAAGAGCATGGCCTCCCACATCAGCATTGGACGCATAGGCAAAGTTTACAACAAGGATCTTAAGGACACCATCTATCAAATATGTGGACGCCGAGATGAGCAATGGGAGATGATTTGCACCAGGAAGGATGGATCTATTGCAGCCTACATATATGAGTTGAACTAACACATTCGTCGATATGAGAACCAGATGTGTGATAACATGATAGATACCAAGAAGGTGATGACCCAGAATATGGAGCTAGAAGAGGAACTCAAGGCAACATGCGATGGATATGAAGAGGAGATGGTTGTGCTACTGGAGCAGAATGAAGACCTGAAGAAGAAGATAGGAATACCCGTGGTGAAGCCAGAACATGGAGTGGACATTCGTTCTGAAGACTACATCATACTAGATGACACCGACACCGACAGTGATGCTGAAGAAGATAGAGATGACGAGGACAGTGATGATTTTGAAGATGAAGCTGGAGCTGATATTATGGAGTCTTCCACCAATCAAAATTTCTAGTCAACCACCATATTACTATTAGAATTCTTCCAAGTAGTTAGAAATTGTTCGCGAGATCTTGTAATAGTAGTTTAGATCAATTGTATGAAACATGTTTGAATTGAGTGGTGTGGATTGAATATGTTTGTCTCATGTGCATATGGGTAGTGAAATATATCTTTAGACCCTATTCTATTCTCACCCCTGTAACCTATCAGATGCCTCCGAGACGTGACCTCGGATTCGCTTTCCCGCCGGAGCTCACCCAGTTGATCCAACAACAGAATGCCTTGATGCAGTTGCTCGTCCATAACTAAGGAAACAACAACAACAACAACCCACCGCCACCACCCACAGTTGACAACCTAGCCCGTTTCCTAAGGTTGAATCTGTCGGTGTCCTCTAGCAGCACCGAGCCGATTGTTGCTGATGATTGGCTCCGCAAGATTGGAAGAGAGCTGACAACTGCTGGATCCACGGATGCACATCAGCTTGATGGACCCGCAACCTCGTGGTGGGATAACTACACCGCCACTTTCCCCGTGGCCAATGTGACATAGGATTAGTTTTAGTAGGCCTTCTACACTGCACATGTCTCAGCTGGAGCCATGAGTATGAAGAAGCGTGAGTTCCGCAACTTACGCCAGGGGAACCGTACTGTGGCACAATACGTGGATGAGTTCAACAAGTTATAACGCTATGCCGCAGATGATGTGGCCACAGATGATGCGAAGCAGGAGAAGTTTCTTGAAGGACTGAATGATGAACTAAGTATGCAGTTGATGGTGGCAACATTCACCGACTACCAGGAGCTGGTAAATAGAGCCCTCATGATTGAAGGCAAGCAGCGGCATATAGAGAACCACAAGCGGAAGTATGGACAGGGGAAGTACAACTCTGGAGTCCAGCAGAAGCCCCATTATTCCCCGTACTCGGGAGGACACAGTCATACCCATGGAGGACATAGCCATGGCGGCCATTCCCACAATGGAGGAAATACACACAACCACAGTGGCCCGAAGAATGGTAATGGGAGTGGTGGAAACAACAGTCAGAGCCATTCCAACCCAGCAATCCCCGCTAAGAAGGATCTGAGTCACATTACTTGCTACAAGTGCGGGAAGACCGGACACTATGCCAATGACTGTTCTGAGGCAAAGAATGGAAATGGAAATGGAAGCTCAGGAAAGAAGCCAAACCCTTTCACCAGGGGACATGTGAATCATATCAACGTGGAGGAAGTTGACAAGCAGCGTGACGCAGTTATCGGTAAGGTCTTGATTAATTTATTTATAGCCCTTGTTCTTTTTGACACTGGTGCATCGCATTCATACATATCAAGGGAATTTGTGGACAAGTTTAAGTTGCCAACCATAGCCCTTAAGACACCAATGTTAGTAAGCTCGCCAGGAGTGGAGTATATGGCTAGCTGATACGTCTCCAACGTATCTATAATTTTTGATGTATTCATGCCATGTTTATAATATTTCTACATGATTTTGGTATGATTTGGTTAGAACTAACCCGGACTGACGCTGTTTCCAACAGAACTACTGTGGTGTTGTTTTTGTGCAAAAGTAAGATTTCTCAGAATGCGTCGAAAATCAACGAATATTTTTTTCTGGAAAATATAAAAAATACTGGAACAAAGAGTTACCGGAGGGGAGTCCTGTGGGCCCCATGAGGGTGGAGGGCGCGCCCACCCCGCCCTATGCCTCGTGGACTCTCCATGGGCCCCCCTGACTTGTTCTCAACGCCAACCTCTCCTATAAATCCCCAAACCTCCAGAAATAACCTAGATCGGGAGTTCCGCCACCGCAAGCCTCTATAGCCACCAAAAACCAATCGGGACCCTATTCCGTCACCCTGCCGGAGGGGGGAATCATCCCCGGTGGCCATCTTCATCATCCCGGTGCTCTCCATGACGAGGAGGGAGTAGTTCACCCTCGGGGCTGAGGGTATGTACCAGTAGCTATGTGTTTGATCTCTCTCTCTCTCCCGTGTTCTTGATTTGGCACGATCTTGATGTATCGCGAGCTTTGCTATTATAGTTGGATCTTATGATGTTTCTCCCCCTCTATCTCTTGTAATTGATTGAGTTTTCCCTTTGAAGTTATCTTATCAGATTGAGTCTTTAAGGATTTGAGAACACTTGATGTATGTCTTGCATGGGATACCCGTGGTGACAATGGGGTATTCTATTGATTCACTTGATGTATGTTGGTAATCAACTTGCAGGTTTCGTGACCTTGGGAATCTATGCATAGGGGTTGGCACACATTTTCGTCTTGACTCTCCGGTAGAAACTTTGGGGCACTCTTTGAAGTTCTTTGTGTTGGTTGAATAGATGAATCTGAGATTGTGTGATGCATATCGTATACTCATACCCGCGGATACTTGAGGTGACATTGGAGTATCTAGGTGACATTAGGGTTTTGGTTGATTTGTGTCTTAAGGTGTTATTTTACTACGAACTCTAGGGTTGTTTGTGACACTTATAGGAATAGCCCAATGGATTTGATCGGAAAGAATAACTCTGAGGTGGTTTCGTACCCTACAATAATCTCTTCGTTTGTTCTCTGCTATTAGTGACTTTGGAGTGACTCTTTGTTTTATGTTGAGGGATAGTTATATGATATAATTATGTTATCCTTGTTGAGAGAACTTGAACTAGTGAAAAAGTATGAACCATAGGCCTTGTTTCAACGCATTGCAATACCGTTTGCGCTCACTTTTATCATTAGTTACCTTGATGTTTTTATAATTTCATATTATAAAAACCTATATCTACCATCCAAATTGCACTTGTATCACCACCTCTTCAACGAACTAGTGCACCTATACAATTTACCATTGTATTGGGTGTGTTGGGGACACAAGAGACTCTTTGTTATTTGGTTGCAGGGTTGTTTGAGATAGACCATCTTCATCCTACGCCTCCCACGGATTGATAAACCTTAGGTCATCCACTTGAGGGAATTTTGCTACTTGATACGTCTCCAATGTATCTATAATTTTTTATTGTTCCATGCTATTATATTATCTATCTTGGATGTTTAATGGGCTTTACTATGCACTTTTATATTATTTTTGGGACTAACCTATTAACCGAAGGCCCAGTGCAAATTGTTGTTTTTTTCCTATTTTAGTGTTTCGCAGAAAACGAATATCAAACGAAATCCAAACGGAACGAAACCTTCTTGAGGATCTTTTTGGAACAGATGCAATCTAGGAGACTTAGAGTGAACGTCAAGGAAGCAGCGAGGAAGCCACGAGGCAGGAGGGCGCACCCCCCACCCTCGTGGGCCCCTCGCAGCTCCACCGACCTACTTCTTTCGCCTATATATACTCTTATACCCTGAAACCATCGGGGAGAGCCATGAAACACCTTTTCCACTGCCATAACCTTCTGTACCCGTGAGATCCCATCTTGGGGCTTCTTCCAGTGCTCCGCCGGAGGGGGATTCAATCATGGAGGGCTTCTACATCAACACCATAGCCTCTCCGATGATGTGAGTAGTTTACCACAGACCTTAGGGTCCATAGTAATTAGATAGATGGCTTCTTCTCTCTCTGGATCTTAATACAAAGTTCTCCTCAATCTTCTTGGAGATCTATTCGATGTAATTCTTTTTGTAGTGTGTTTGTTGAGATCCGATGAATTGTGGATTTATGATCAAGATTATCTATGAACAATATTTGATTCTTCTCTGAATTCTTATATGCATGATTTGATATCTTTGCAAGTCTCTTCGAATTATCGGTTTAGATTGGCCTGGTAGATTGATCTTTCTTACAATGGGAGAAGTGCTTAGCTTTGCGTTCAATCTTGTGGTGCTCGATCCCAGTGTCAGGAAGGGAAATGACACGTATTGTATTGTTGCCATCGAGGATAAAAAGATGGGGTTTATATCATATTGCTTGAGTTCATCCCTCTACATCATGTCATCTTGCCTAATGCGTTACTCTGTTCTTATGAACTAAATACTCTAGATGCATGCTAGATAGCGGTCGATGTGTGGAGTAAGAGTAGTAGATGTAGAATTGTTTCGGTCTACTTGTCACGGACGTGATGCCTATGTTTATGATCATGCCTAGATATTCTCAAAACTATGCGCTTTTCTATCAATTGTGCGACAGTAATTTGTTCACCCACCGTAATATTTGCTATCTTGAAAGAATCCACTAGTGAAACCTATGGCCCCCGGGTCTACTTTACATCATATAAGTTTCCAATCTATAATTCTAGTTTACTATTTATTTTGCAATCTTTACTTTCCAATCTATACAACAAAAATACCAAAAATATTTATCTTATTATCTTTATCAGATCTCACTTTTGCAAGTGGCCGTGAAGGGATTGACAACCCCTTTATCACGTTGGTTGCAAGGTTCTTGATTGTTTGTGCAGGTACTAGGTGACTTGTGTGTAGTCTCCCACTGGATTGATACCTTGGTTCTCAAAAACCGAGGGAAATACTTATGCTACTTTGCTGCATCACCCTTTCCTCTTCAAGGGAAAACCAACGCATGCTCAAGAGGTAGCATGAAGGATTTCTGGCGCCATTGCCGGGGAGATCTACGCCAAGTCAAGACACACCAAGTACACATCACAAACTCTTATCCCTCACATTACATTATTTGCCATTTGCCTCTCGTTTTCCTCTCCCCCACTTCACCCTTGCCGTTTTGTTCGCCCCCTCTTCCGTTCGTCCTTCTGTTTGCTCGTGTTACCATGTGCCTTCTATTTGCTTGCATCTTTGCCTGCTAAAAAACTATTGATATGGATCCACTTAAAGTGTTCTACTTGGATCATCTTTGATCCTTATGCGCTCGTGCTGAAACCCCAACTAGCCTAGTTGATGGGAAATCTTTAGATGAGCATGCTTATTTTGTGCGTCACTTTTTGTCTGAAAAAGGGAGACTCTTATGGGATCAAATAAACAGATTGTTGTGTTATGCCTGGGATCTTTGTGAAATTTATTATTTTACTTGTTGCTCTAAGAACCCTAAAAAACACCTCACCTACCTATGTGAGTTTAATGATAATGAAATCTTATCTTCTTATGCAAAGGGTGTTTCTTGTTACCATGATATCAAAAAAATGGAAGAATTTGTTGCTTTTAAGGGTGCTCATGAAGTTGCTTCTTCGATTGAAAAGTTTGATATTACTCTCTACGAATCTAAAAATTTTGAGTACTTAAACATTGCTATGAAAACTATGCTCATAATGTCTATGTCAAAGAATTTATTGAAAGAACGACCGTTGCTTGGGAAGAAAATAATGATATGCATGAATCTATAGATAATTATGATTCCGATGATTTGATTGAAATATCCCTTGATGAACATGATGCTTGATATTCTTGTGGCCATGATGCCAATATTTATGAAGATGAGTTTGCTATAGTTCCTTATGTTAAACAAGAGATCGTTGTTGTTGCACCCATACTTGATAGTTCCTTTGATGAAAAGCATGATTGTAATGATGTTTTTATAAATTCTCTTAATGACAATTGTGTTAATGATATGCAAAACCTCAAGCTTGGGGATGCTCTTTTTGCTATGACTACTATTTGCTGCAATGATCATGATTTCGGTGATTCTTCTTATGATCTTCAAAATTTATTTAAGCCCCATGATGAATATAAGATTGATAATAATGTTTGTAATATTGAAAATGGGTTTGGAAGAGTGTCAACATTAGATCCCACGTATTTGGAGAATTTTCAATCTTATGCAATTTTCGATAAAAGTGGATTTGGAGAGGTCATGACTTTAGTTAATGTTAATCCCACTATTTTGGAAGAGTGTCAACCTTGCATACATGTGGATCGTGTTAAGAATATGTTTTGTGATAGCTATTTTGTTGAATTTTCTTATGATCCCACATGTAATTATTATGAGAGAGGAAAATATGGTTGTAGAAATTTTCATGTTACTAAATTACCTCTTGTTATGTTGAGTTTGCTATTGTTTCTTTCCTCTTCCTTGCTTATGCTAGTTTTTGCTTGCTATGATAATTGGCTTTCTTATATAATGCCTATGCACAGGAAGTATGTTAGACTTGGATGTGATTTTCATATGCTTCATGATGCTCCCTTCGTGTTTCAATTGCCATCTTTCATGTGAGCATCATTGAAATTATCAATGCCTAGCTAGGGGCGTTAAAACGATAGCGCTTGTTGGAAAGCAACCCAATTTTATTTTTGTTTCTAGTTTTTTGTTGTTTAGCAATGAATAATTAATCATGCTACTGCTATGATTGTGTTTTTCGTGTTTTAATTAGTGTTTGTGTCAAGTAAAGCCTTTAGGATCTTCTTGGATGATTGTTGTTTGATCTTCCTAAAAAAATAGAAAGTATGCACTCACGAGAATAATTTTCATTTTTTACCAGGGAGCAATAAAATACCAATTCCAACTGCAGTAGATCAATATACAAATTATTTAGGATTTTTGGAGTTACAGAAATACTCGAAACCTACAGATTAATACAGACTGTTTTGTTTTTGACAGATTCTGTTTTTCGTGTATTGATTGCTTATTTTGATGAATCTATGGCTAGTATCGGGGGGTATGAACCATAGAGAAGTTGGAATGTAGTAGGTTTAACACCAATATAAATAAATAATGAGTTCATTACAGTACCTTAAAGTGGTGATTTGTTTTCTTCTACTAACGGAGCTCGTGAAATTTTCTGTTGAGTTTTGTGTTGTGAAGTTTTCAAGTTTTTGGGTAAAGATTTGATGGATTTTGGAATAAGGAGTGGAAAGAGACTAAGCTTGGGGATTCCCAAGGAACCCCAAGGTAAAATTCAAGGACAACCAAAAGCTTAATCTTGGGGATGCCCCGGAAGGCATCCCCTCTTTCATCTTCGTCCATCGGTAACTTTACTTGAGGCTGTATTTTTATTCACCACATGATATGTGTTTTGCTTGGAGCGTCTTGTATGATTGGAGTCTTTGCTTTTTAGTTTAACACAATCATCCTTTATGTACACACCTTTTGGAGAGACACACATGAATCGAAATTTATTAGAATACTCTTTGCACTTCACTTATATCTTTTGAGCTAGATAATTTTGCTCCAGTGCTTCACTTATATCTTTTAGAGCACGGTGGTGGTTTATTTTATAGAAATTATGAACTCTCATGTTTCACTTATATTATTTTGAGAGTCCTTTAGAACAGCATGGTAATTTGCTTTGGCTATAAAATTAGTCTTAATATGATAGGCATCCAAGATGGGTATAATAAAAACTTTCATATAGATGCATTGAATACTATGAGAAGTTCGATACTTGATGATTGTTTTGAGATATGAAGATGGTAATATTAGAGTCATGCTAGTTGAGTAGTTGTGAATTTGAGAAGTACTTGTGTTATTTGCAAGTCCCGTAGCATGCATGTATGGTGAATGTTGTGTGACAAATTTGAAGCATGAGGTGTTTCTTTGATTGTCCTCCTTATGAGTGGTGGGCGGGGATGAGCAATGGTCTTTTCCTACCAAGCTATCCCCCAGGAGCATGCGCGTAATGCTTGGTTTTTTATGACTTGTAGATTTTTGCAATAAGTATGTGAGTTCTTTACGACTAATGTTGAGTCCATGGATTATACGCACTCTCACCTTCCCATCATTGCTAGCCTCTTCGGTACCGTGCATTGCCCTTTCTCACCATGAGAGTTGGTGCAAATTCGCCGGTGCATCCAACCCCCGTGATATGATATGCTCTATCACACATAAACCTCCTTATATCTTCCTCAAAACAGCCACCATACCTACCTATTATGGCATTTCCATAGCCATTCCGAGATATATTGCCATGCAACTTTCCACCGTTACGTTTATTATGACACGCTTCATCATTGTCATATTGCCTTGCATGATCATGTAGTTGACATCGTATTTGTGGCAAAGCCACCATGCATAATTTCATACATGTTACTCTTGATTCATTGCCCATCCCAGTACACCGCCGGAGGCATTCATATAGAGTCATAATTTGTTCTAGTATCGAGTTGTAATCTTTGAGTTGTAAATAAATAGAAGTGTGATGATCATCATTAATAGAGCATTGTCCCAAAAAAAGGGGAAGTCCAAATAAAAAAAGAGAAGGGCCAAATAAAAAAGATAAAATAAAAGGGACAATGCTACTATCTTTTTTCCACACTTGTGCTTCAAAGTAGCACCATGATCTTCATGATAGAGAGTCTCTTATATTGTCACTTCCATATACTAGTGGAAATTTTTCATTATAGAACTTGGCTTGTATATTCCAACAATGGGCTTCCTCAAATGCCCTAGGTCTTCGTGAGCAAGCAAGTTGGATGGACACCCACTTAGTTTCTTTTGTTGACCTTTCATACATTTATAGCTCTAGTGCATCCGTTGCATGGCAATCCCTACTCCTCGCATTGACATCAATTTATGGGCATCTCCATAGCACGTTGATTAGCCGCGTCAATGTGAGACTTTCTCTTTTTTTGTCTTCTCCACACAACCCCCATCATTATATTCTATTCCACCCATAGTGCTATGTCCATGGCTCACGCTCATGTATTGCGTGAAAGTTGATTTTTTTAGATTACTAAAGTATGAAACAATTGCTTGGCTTGTCATCGGGGTTGTGCATGATGAGAGCATTTTTGTGTGAAGAAAATGAAGCATAGCCAAACTATATGATTTTGTAGGGATAATCTTTCTTTGGCCATGTTATTTTGAGAAGAAATAATTGCTTAGTTAGAATGCTTGAAGTATTATTATTTTTATGCCAATATTAAAATTTTGTCTTGAATCTTTCGGATCTGAACATTCAGTCTACAATAAAGAAAATTACATTGAAAATTATGTTAGGTAGCATTCCACATCAAAAATTCTGTTTTTATCAGTTACCTACTCGAGGACGAGCTGGAATTAAGCTTGGGGATGCTTGATACGTCTCCAACGTATCTATAATTTTTGATTGTTCCATGCTATTATATTATCTGTTTTGGATGTTTAATGAGCTTTACTATGCACTTTTATATTATTTTTGGGACTAACCTATTAACCAAAGGCCCAGTGCAAATTACTGTTTTTTTGCCTATTTCAGTGTTTCGTAGAAAAGGAATATCAAACGGAATCCAAACGGAACGAAACCTTTGTGAGGATATTTTTTGGAACAGATGCAATACAGGAGACTTGGAGTGAACGTCAAGGAAGCAGCAAGGAAGCCACGAGGCAGGAAGGCGCCCCCAGGGGGCCAGGCGCGCCCCCACCCTCGTGGGCCCCTCGCATCTCCACCGACCTACTTCTTTCGCCTATATATACTCTTATACCCTGAAACCATCGGGGAGAGCCACGAAACACCTGTTCCTATGCCGCAACCTTCTGTACCCGTGTGATCCCATCTTGGGGCTTTTTCCAGCGCTCCGCCGGAGGGGGATTCGATCATGGAGGGCTTATACATCAACACCATAGCCTCTCCTATGATGTGTGAGTAGTTTACCACAGACCTTCGGGTCCATAGTTATTAGCTAGATGGCTTCTTCTCTCTCTTTGGATCTCAATACAATGTTCTCCTCGATCTTCTTGGTGATCTGTTTGATGTAATTCTTTTTGCAGTGTGTT
Source organism: Triticum dicoccoides (assembly GCF_002162155.2). NCBI lineage: Eukaryota > Viridiplantae > Streptophyta > Magnoliopsida > Poales > Poaceae > Triticum > Triticum dicoccoides. Next base: position 151,262,168 of record NC_041386.1, read on the forward strand.
TGTCGAGATCCAATGAATTGTGGATTTATGATCAAGATTATGTATGAACAATATTTAATTCTTCTTTGAATTCTTATATGCATGATTTGATATCTTTGCAAGTCTCTTCAAATTATCGGTTTAGTTTGGCCTACTAGATTGATCTTTCTTGCAATGGGAGAAGTGCTTAGCTTTGGGTTCAATCTTGCGGTGCTCGATCCCAGTGACAGAAAGGGAAATGACACGTATTGTATTGTTGCCATCGAGGATAAAAAGATGGGGTTTATATCATATTGCTTGAGTTTATCCCTCTACATCGTGTCATCTTGCATAATGTGTCACTCTGTTCTTATGAACTTAATACTCTAGATGCATGCTAGATAGCGGTCGATGTGTGGAGTAATAGTAGTAGATGCAGAATCGTTTCGGTCTACTTGTCACGGACGTGATGCCTATGTTTATGATCATGCCTAGATATTCTCATAACTATGCACTTTTCTACCAATTGCTCGACAGTAATTTGTTCAACCATCGTAATATTTTCTATCTTGAGAGAAGCCACTAGTGAAACCTATGGCCCCTGGGTCAACTTTACATCATATAAGTTTCCAATCTACAATTCTAGTTTACTATTTATTTTGCAATCTTTACTTTCCAATCTATACAACAAAAATACCAAAAAAATTTATCTTATTATCTTTATCAGATCTTACTTTTGCAAGTGGCCATGAAGGGATTGACAACCCCTTTATCGCGTTGGTTGCAAGGTTCTTGATTGTTTGTGCAGGTACTAGGCGACTTGCGTGTAGTCTCCTACTGGATTGATAACTTGGTTCTCAAAAACTGAGGGAAATACTTATGCTACTTTGCTCCATCACCCTTTCCTCTTCAAGGGAAAACCAACACATGCTCAAGAGGTAGCAAGAAGGATTTCTGGTGCCGTTGCCAGGGAGATCTGCGCCAAGTCAAGACACACCAAGTACCCATCACAAACTCTTATCCCTCGCATTACATTATTTGACATTTGCCTCTCGTTTTCCTCTCCCCCACTTCACCTTTGACGTTTTGTTCGCCCCCTCTTCCGTTCGTCCTTATGTTTGCTTGTGTTACCATGTGCCTTCTATTTGCTTGCATCTTTGCTTGCTAAAAAACTATTGATATGGATCCACTTAAAGTGTTCTACTTGGATCATCTTTGATCCTTATGCGCTCGTGCTGAAACCCCAACTAGTTCCTTATGTTAAACATGAGATCATTGCTATGGCACCCATACTTGATAGTTCCTTCGATGAAAAGCATGATTGTAATGATGTTTTTATAAATTCTCTGAATGACAATTGTTTTAATGATATGCAAAACCGCAAGCTTAGGGATGCTAGTTTTGCTATGACTACTATTTGTTGCAATGATCATGATTGGGGTGATTCTTCTTACGATCTTGAAAATTTATTTAAGCCCCATGATGAATATAAGATTGATTATAATGTTTGTAATATTGAAAGTTGGTTTGGAAGAGTTTCAACTTTAGATCACACGTATTTGGAGAATGTTCAATCTTATGCAATTTTTGATAAAAGTGGGTTTGGGAGGTCATGACTTTAGTTAATGTTAATACCACTATTTTGGAATAGTGTCAACCTTGCATACATGTGGATCGTGTTAAGAATATGTTTTGTGATAGCTATTTTGTTGAATTTGCTTATGATCCCACATGTAATTATTATGAGAGAGGAAAATATGGTTGTAGAAATTTTCATGTTACTAAATTACCTCTTGTTATGTTGAGATTGCTATTGTTTCTTTCCTCTTCCTTGCTTATGCTAGTTTTTGCTTGCTATGATAATTTGCTTTCTTATATAATGCCTATGCACAGGAAGTATGTTAAACTTGGATGTGATTTTCATATGCTTCATGTTTCAATTGCCACTTTCATGTGAGCATCATTGAAATTATCAATGCCTAGCTAGGGGCGTTAAACGATAGCGCTTGTTGGGAAGCAAACCAATTTTATTTTTGTTTCTTGTTTTTTGTTCCTGTTTAGCAATAAATAATTCATCATGCTACTGCTATGATTGTGTTTTTGTGTATTAATTATTGTTTGTTCTTGGGGAATGTAGTAATTTCAAAAAAAAAATCCTACGCACACGCAAGATCATGGTGATGCATAGCAACGAGAGGGGAGAGTATCGTCTACGTACCCTCGTAGACCGTAAGCAGAAGTGTTATGACAACGCGGTTGATGTAGTCATACGTCTTCACGATCGACCGATCTAGCACCAAAGGTACGGCACCTCCGTGATCTACACAGGTTCGGCTCAGTGATGTCCCGCGAACTCACAATCTAGTAGAGCTTCGAGACAGAGCTTCGTCAGCACGACGGCGTGATGACAGTGATGATGTTGCTACCGGAACAGGGCTTTGCCTAAGCACCACTACAACATTGCCGAGGTGGATTATGGTGGAGGGGGGCACCGCACACGGCTAAAGATCAATGATCAACTTGTGTGTCCATGGGGTGCCCCCTCCCCATATATAAAGGAGTGGAGGAGGGGAGGGGGTCGGCCTCTCTAGGCGCGCCCCAAGGGAGTCCTACTCCCACCAGGAGTAGGATTGCCCCCTTCCCTTTGTTGGTTCTAGGAGAGAAGGAAGGAGGAGGAGGAAGGAAGGAAAGGGGGGCCGGCCCCCTCCCAATTAGGATTGGGCTTGGGGGGCGCGCCCCCTCCTTTGCTTCTTTTCCCTCTCTTCCACTAAGGCCAAATAAGGCCCATATACCTCCCGAGGGGATCCGGTAACCTCCCGGTGCTCCGGTATACTCTCGATTTCACCCGGAACCATTTCGAGACTCCTCGTCATGTCCGTGATTAAATTCGAGACTCCGAACTACCTTCGGTACATCAAAACACATACACTCCTAATACCGATCGCCACCGAACGTTAAGTGGGCGGACCCTACGGGTTTGAGAACTTTGTAGACATGACCGAGATATGTCTCCGATCAATAACCAATAGCGGAACCTGGATGCTCATATTGGTTCCTACATATTCTACAAAGATCTTTATCAGTCAAACCGCATAACGATATACGTTGTTCCCTTTTTCATCGGTATGTTACTTGCCCGAGATTCGATCATCAGTATCTCAATACCTAGTTCAATCTCGTTACTGGCAAGTCTCTTTACTTGTTCCGTAATGCTAAATCCCATAACTAACTCATTAGCTACATTGCTTGCAAGGCTATTGTGATGTACATTACCGAGAGGGCCCAGAGATGCCTCTGCGACAATCGGAGTGACAAATCCTAATCTTGATCCATGCCAACTCAACAAACACCATCGGAGACACCTGTAGAGCATATTTATAATCACCCAGTTACATTGTGACGTTTGGTAGCACACCAAGTGTTCCTCCGGTATTCGGGAGTTGCATGATCTCATAGTCATAGGAACATGTATAGTTATGGAGAAAGCAATAGCAACAAACTAAACGATCATCGTGTTAAGCTAACGGATGGGTCAAGTCAATCACATCATTCTCTAATGATGTGATCCCGTTAATCAAATGACAACTCATGTATATGGTCAGGAAACATAACCATCATTGATTCAACGAGCTAGTCAAGTAGAGGCAAACTAGTGACACTTTGTTTGTCTATGTATTCACACATGTACTAAGTTTCCGGTTAATACAATTCTAGAACGAATAATAAACATTTATCATGATATAAGGAAATATAAATAACAACTTTATTATTTCCCATGGAGTCTTGGTGCTGATCATGTTTTGCTTCAGTCTCCCACTTGCACTAGAATCAATAATCTAGATTAAATTGTAATGGTTCTAACACCCATGGAGTCTTGGTGCTGATCATGTTTTGCTCGTGAGAGAGGCTTAGTCAACGGGTCTACAACATTCAGATCCGTATGTATCTTGCAAATCTCTATGTCTCCCTCCTTGACTTGATCATAGATGGAATTGAAGCATCTCTTGATGTGCTTGGTTCTCTTATGAAATCTAGATTCCTTTGCCAAGGCAATTGCACCAGTATTGTCACAAAATATTTTCATTGGACCTGATGCACTAGGTATGACACCTAGATCAGATATGAACTCCTTCATCTAGACTCATTCATTTGCTGCTTCCGAAGCAGCTATGTATTCCGCTTCACACATAGATCCCGCCACGACGCTCTGCTTGGAACTGCACCAACTGATAGCTCCACCATTTAATAAAAACACGTATATGGTTTGTGACTTAGAGTCATCAGGATCAGTGTCAACGCTTGCATCGACGTAACCGTTTACGACGAGCTCTTTGTCACCTCCATATACGAGAAACATATCCTTAGTCCTTTTCAGGTATTTCAGGATGTTCTTGACCACTGTCTAGTGATCCACTCCTGGATTACTTTGGTACCTCCCTGCTAAACTTATAGAAAGGCACACATCAGGTCTGGTACACATCATTGCATACATGCTAGAGCCTATAGCTGAAGCATAGGGAACACCTTTCATTTTCTCAATATCTTCTGCAGTGGTCGGACATTGAGTCTGACTCAACTTCGCACCTTGTAATACAGGCAAGAACCCTTTCTTTGCCTGATCCATTTTGAACTTCTTCAAAACTTTATCAAGGTATGTGCTTTGTGAAAGTACAATCAAGCGTCTTGATCTATCTCTATAGATCTTGATGGCCAATATATAAGCAGCTTCACTGATGTCTTTCACTGAAAAATTCTTATTCAAGTATCCTTTTATGCAATTCAGAAATTCAGTATCATTTCCGATCAACAATATGTCATCTACATATAACATCAGAAATGCTATGGAGCTCCCACTCACTTTCTTGTAAATATAGGCTTCTCCAAAGTCTGTAAAAAAATATGCTTTGATCAGACTATCAAAGCGTATATTCCAACTCCGAGAGGCTTGCACCAGTCCATAAATGGATCGCTGGAGCTTGCACACTTTGTTAGCACCTTTTGGATCGACAAAACCTTCAGGTTACATCATATACAACTTTCTTTAAGGTATCCATTAAGGAATGCAGTTTTGACATCCATTTGCCAAATTTCATAATCTTAAAATGCGGCAATTGCTAACATGATTCGGAAGGACTTTAGCATCGCTACGGGTGAGAAGGTCTCATCATAGTCAACTCCTTGAATCGAAAACCTTTTGCAACAAGACGAGCTTTATAGACAGTAACATTACCTTCAGCATCAGTCTTCTTCTTGAAGATCCATTTATTCTCTATGGCTAGCCGATCATCGGGCAAGTAAACCAAAGTCCATACTTTGTTCTCATACATGGATCCCATCTCAGATTTCATGGCCTCAGGCCATTTTGCGGAATTTGGGCTCATCATCGCTTCCTCATAGTTTGTAGGTTCGTCATGGTCAAGTAACATGACTATAAGTTAGCGCCACTTCGAGGAGTTAAGCGCTTTGGAGTTAAGGGAAAGTTAGCGCAACATTTTGTAGGCCCATACAAAGTGTTGGAACGTATGGGAGAAGTTGCCTATAAGTTAGAATTGCCCGAAGGATTGTCAGAAGTTCACAACGTGTTCCATGTATCCCAGTTGAAGAAGTGCCACACAGAGATGGCCGACATACCGCTGAGAGATACGGTACCACTGGAAGCAATTTAGTTGGACAGTGATTTGACCTATGAGGAGAAACCAGTTAAGATTCTAGAGTATGCCAGTCGAGTCACCCGCAGCAAGGTTATCAAGTTTTGCAAGGTTTAGTGGAGACACCACATGGAGGATGAAGCCACCTGGGAACGAGAGGAAGATTTGCTGAAGGACCACCCTCACCTATTTTCTAGCCAACCCGAATCTCGAGGGCGAGATTCATCTTAAGGGGGGTAGGTTTGTAACATCCCAAATTTTCAATTTGGAATGTTATACACTAGATCATCGTTGCATATCATATTTATTGCATTTTGGTTGATCCTAGAAATTTTTAGCAACTCAAGGACCCTCGGAGAGAGTTGGGGATTTCGTTATTTTCATATTTGAGTTGTCTCAAATTTTGAAAATAGGATCATTTGATTTTATTTATTTTATCTTCAATAATTTCTATTGCAAAAATATGAGAGAGGGAATAAAATGACTTTCCCAAAATAAAGAAATATTGAGGATTTAATAAAAAATCAAATAACGTTTTATTTGGTTTTATTTGCTATTTTATTTGAATTTAGGAAAAATGCGTGTTTTTCAAAATTTCATTTAGGCCCCAAATAAATGTTCATCCTGTGCGGCTTGATTTTAGAAGCCGGGGAAAATTTATTTCGTGATTTTTGGAGTCCGTTTAGTATTTCTTTCGTTAGTTTTTCTGTGCGGAATTATTTAAAAAAAACATCCGAACCGACCTACGGGCCGTGCTAGGCCCGGACTCCCCGGACCCAAACTTTATAAACCGCTGTCCCACCCGGGCCGAAACCCTAGCCGCCAGCGCCCGACCCCGCCCCCGCCGATGCCGCCGCCCGCCGCCACCGCCGCCGCCGCCGCCCCGCTCGACGCCGCCGCCTCGCCGGACCCCGCTGCCGCCGTCCCGCCGCCCGAGGTTTACCTCGATCCCACCGCCGGTTTTCCCGGAAAAACCGTTCGGTTTTCGTCGATTTTTTAGATCCGTTTTTTTATTAGAACGTTTTTTTACGGTTTAGGCTAATTAGCGAGCATTCGCTCGTTCGTTCGTTTTAACGAACGTATTCATCGTTTAGATCCAGTTAACGAACTTTCATTCGTTAAACTGTTCGTCGTTTTTCTTTTTCTCGGATTAAATCCGCGATTTTCTGATCACGATTTCTGATCCAATTTTTGTTTTAGTATAACTTACCGCTCGTTTATCGGAATCAGGCGATTCAAGCGCCTAGAGTTTCGTCTCGAAACCCTCTTTCTGTTTAACCAACTTAAACAAGTTTTTGCTTTTGTAAAAATTGCCTTAGATCCAGAATAGTAAGCGAAGCCTGTTTTCTTTTGCCGTTTGTCTTTTGTTGCTTCGTACGATTTGATTATTTTTGTCAACCGGAGTTCTTAAGTTGAACTTTCTGGTTAGATATCTTATTCGATTTTTACCTGTGCATTAGTTGAGTACTTATTGTATGCTTGTTTGTTTGTGTTAGAGTACCCGGAGTGCGCCGCTTGCTACTTCGAATCGTTAGGTTTCCCGGATCATCAGCAAAGCAAGTAACACTTTGATCATACCTTCTACTACCCAGTTTTATTGCATTAGATCAATCCTTACACATTGCATGGTTAGGATCTAATTAAATTGTGGGTTTGGGAAGTAGTTGAGGTAGTACCTATTACCTGTTTATTATCAAAACTTTGGGAGTTACTTCTACGTTTGCTTATTATTGCTATGCTATGCTAGTAGACGTGGATTGGGTTAGTGATATCCATGACAGATGTGAGATTTTTAAATCAATGGTTTATCTAAGGTGGCAACTTAAATACACATCTGGGTGGATTGAGGTACCTGGGTATTCCAGGATTGCCTGTTTTCTTTTGGACCACCACCCAGGCTCAAAGGGATCATGAGATTATTCATGCTAGAAACTTCCATGGGCAGCCACAAGCTATTATGGGCTCTAGCATAGTTGACTAAGACATGCGAACTCTTACAGTGGTAGACTAGCAGATGTAGGGGATGTAGGTGGTACGGTCTACCCATCGTAAGGTGCTAGCGCTTCTGAAACACTATGTCCCGGTCATCCGTTTCTCAAACACTAGGTAGTGCGAGAAATCCAACGGAGGATATCGAGTCTTGTGGGGAAAAGTGCGCCAAACCTCTGGAGAGTGTATAAACTAATCATGGTTAGTCGTGTCCCTGGTTATGGACATCTTGAGTATCTAGTGCCTGGATTATCATGTGAATCTCAGCATGTTACTATAAAATCTAATTTGATGGGTTTGTTTAATGATGTTACTTAATTGGGATTGAGAATGCTGTCAACCATTCTCAATGTTCAACAACCACCATAATAGTTAAATAAATTTATTCCTTTGCAGTAGGGAAAAATTGGCTTTACGCAAAACTGTAACCATAGAGCTTACCACCAGCCAAATATGCATATAGTATAGCTGTTTCATTCCATTATTCTCTATGTGTTACATTGCCAGCATATTCCATGTGCTGACCCATTTTCGGGCTGCAACGTTAATGTTGCAGACTTTTCAGACGACGATTAAGGAGTTTTAGGTCGTGGTTCTATACTCAGTGATGCCGCTGGAGTTGATAGACTCCCTTATCTTCCAAGCCTTTCACTGTTATCATTATTAGATGGCCTTAAGCCACATTTATTGTAATAAGATCTCTATTGAGACACTCGATGTACTAAGTGTGTGATTGCTACTCTGTTATAAATCCTTCAAGTACTGTGTGGTGTCAGCATTACTAATCTACGGATGACACCGGAGCACAGAGATTGGACCGTTTGAGGTCTGGTCGCTACAAGATGGTATCAGAGCACACGCTGACTGTAGGACACGACCACTAAGCTAAAGACCTAGATCACTACTCACTCTCTTCTCTTCTGACCTCTCATCTTTTCTACTCTTTAGGATGGCGGATGCAAGGAACAAGTTCACGCAACCGGATGAAGATACACCCTTTGGACGTCACTTGAAGGAAGTCAACAGATATCTAAACATAGGAGTACCAAGCTTCACCGGAACCTACAACGCCACTTTACCTGAAGAAGAGCGCTGGATGATTCAAGTTCAAGTTCCAGGAAGGACGTTCATGCCAGTCACTGAGCCCATAGAGTTTTCTTTTGATGCACCAACTTGGAGTTTAGGAAAGAGCATGGCAGCTCACATCGCCATGGGACGCATTGGAGAAGTCTACCAAAATGATCTCAAGGATACTATCTACCAGATTTGTGGGCGCCGAGATGAGCACTGGGAGATGATCAACACCAGAAAGGATAGATCAATTGCAGCTTTTATCCAGGAGTTAAACCAGCACATTCGACATCAGGAGAACCAGATGTGCGCCGACATGATAGACCCGAAGAAGGCAAAGACAAGAATCAAGGAACTGGAGGAAGAACTCAAGGCTACACGTGAAGATTTTGAAGAGGAAATCAAAGTATTAGTGGGGAAGAATGACGATTTGATCAAGAAGATTGGAATATTTATGGGAGGCCCTACACTAGTAGAAGAAGACGAAGAACCCAAGGAGATTCGCCCGGAAGACTACATCATCATCGATGACACCGACTCGGATCCAGATGATAGCGATGATGACTATGTTGATGAAGCTGGAGCAGATATCATGGAGTCTGCAACCGAAGAATATTTCTAGTAGACCACCTCATCAGTAGTAGAAGTCCACCATGTAAATATAGTAGTCCGAGCACTTTTGCGATAGTTAGATCGATTGTATGCCCTTGTTTGATTGAATGAGTGGATTGTTTGCTTTTGCCTCATGTGCATATGGGTAGTGTTTTCTCTTTAGACCCCCTCTATTCTTAAATCTCATCTTTTCTAAACCCTCAGATGCCTCCGAGACGTGACCCCGAATTTACCTTTCCACTGGAGCTCACCCAGTTGATCCAGCAGCAGAATACATTGATGCAGTTGCTAGTCCAGAATCAGAATCAGGGGAATAACAACAACAACCCACCACCACCACCACCACCACCTGTTGATCACTTAGCCCGTTTTCTTAGGCTGAATCCGCCGGTGTTTGCCAGTAGCACCGAGCCGATAGTAGCAGATGATTGGCTCCGAAAGACAGCTAGAGAGTTGACCACAGCAGGATGCACTGATGCGGAGAAGGTGAAGTTTGCCGCACATCAGCTTGAAGGACCCACAGCATCATGGTGGGAGAATTTCACAGCCACTTTCCCTGTCGATACTATCACATGGGACCAGTTTCAGCAGGCTTTTTGAACTGCCCATGTTTCAGCAGGAGCTATGGCCATGAAGAAGCGAGAGTTTCACAACTTGTGCCAAGGAGGATGGACAGTTGGCCAGTATGTGGAGGACTTCAGTAAGTTAGCATGTTATGCCCCGGATGACGTTGCTATGGATGCCGCTAAGCAGGAGAAGTTTCTGGAAGGACTGAATGATGAGTTGAGCATGCAGTTGATGGTAGCAACCTTCAACAACTACTAGGAGTTGGTAGATCGTGCTCTTATGATTGAAGGGAAGCAGCAGCAAATTGAAAATCTCAAGAGGAAGTATACACAAGGAAAATACAATTCAGGAGCTCAGCAGAAGCCACGATTTACCCCTAGACCGAGAGGACATTTTCAGCATATCCATGGAGGAGGTAGCTCGCACAATCACAATGGCCCCAGGAATGGTAATGGGAATGGAGGAAGCAACGGCCAGAACCGCACCAACCCATCAACCCCAGCCAAGAAAGACCTGAGCCAAGTCACTTGCTTTAAGTGCCAGAAGACCAGACATTATGCCAATGAATGTCCTGAATCACAGAATGGAAATGGAAATGGAAGCTCTGGGAAGAAGCCGAACCCTTTCAACAGGGGACAGGTGAACCACATTAGTGTGGAGGAGGTTGAGGAGCAGCCGGATGCAGTAATCGGTAAGTTTTTGGTTAAGTCATTTACTGCACTCGTTCTTTTCGATACTGGTGCATCGCATTCATACATATCAAGGGGATTTGTGGATAAGTATAAACTGCCAACCTAAGCCCTTAGGTCACCCATGTTAGTAACCTCGCCTGGAGCAGAATATATGGCTAGTATATGGTGTGATCGGTTACCATTAAGGATTGGTAACTATGTTTTTCCCTTGGACCTAATAGTATTGGAATCCCAAGGATTGGATGTGATATTAGGCATGGATTGGTTATCAAAGTATGAAGGGAATATTGAATGTGCTAGTAAGTCAATTTTGCTTACCACCCCAGAAGGGAGAAGGATCAAGTATGTATCCCGACATGTGCCAAAGAGGACTCAAATAAATTGTTTAACCGGAGTTGTGCAGGAGGAAGTACCAGTAGTGAAGGATTTCCCCGAAGTATTTCCAGAAGAGTTGCCAGGCATGCCACCGGATAGAGATATTGAGTTTTTTATTGAGCTATTGCCAGGCACAGGGCCAATATCAAAGAGACCATATAGGATTCCTGCAAAGGATTTGGTGGAAATTAAGAAGCAAATTAAGGGGTTACTGGATAAAGGATATATTCGCCCAAGTTCTTCACCTTGGGGATCGCCAGTACTTCTAGTAGAAAAGAAGGATGGATCGTTAAGGATGGTTGTCGATTATCGAGGATTGAATGAAGTAACCATCAAGAACAAGTACCCACTACCGATGATCAATGATCTGTTTGATCGATTGCAAGGAGCTAAGGTATTTTCCAAGATCGATTTGCGATCAGGGTACCACTAGTTGAAGATTCGGGAACAGGATATACCCAAGACGGCTTTTACCAAGAGGTATGGGCTGTACGAGTATACCGTTATGTCATTTGGTCTGACTAACGCACCTGCATATTTTATGAACATGATGAACAAAGTGTTTATGGAGTTCTTGGATAAGTTCGTCGTTGTGTTCATTGATGATATCCTGGTTTACTCAAAGAATGAAGAGGAGCATAAGGAACATTTGCGTTTGGTTCTTGGAAAGCTCAGAGAACATCAATTATATGCCAAGTTTAGCAAATGTGAGTTTTGGTTGAAGGAAGTTGGATTTCTCGGACACGTTATATCCGGAGAAGGTATAGCAGTAGATCCCACTAAAGTTGACACCGTGACCAAGTGGGGAGCACCAACCACCGTGGGAGAGATCCGGAGTTTTCTTGGACTCGCAGGATACTATCGGAGGTTTATTGAGAATTTCTCAAAGATCGCGAAGCCTATGATGGAGTTGTTGAAGAAGGATACCAAGTTCATATGGACGGAGCAATGCAAGGCTAGTTTTCAGGAGTTGAAGAAACGTTTGATTACTTCACCAGTGTTGATTTTGCCAGACCAGACCAAGGATTATGAGGTGTATTGCGACGCTTCACGTCGAGGACTTGGAGCAGTGCTTATGCAGGAAGGGAGAGTTGTTTCATATGCCTCATGACAGCTTAAGCCTCATGAGTTGAATTATGCTACGCATGATTTGGAGTTAGCAGCCATAGTGCATGCACTGAAGACTTGGAGACATTTTCTGATTGGAAACCATTGCGAAGTGTATACGGATCATAAGAGTTTGAAGTATATTTTCACACAGAAGGAGTTGAATCTCAGACAAAGGAGATGGTTGGAGCTCATCAAGGATTATGATATGAAATTGCATTACCACCCTAGAAAGGCTAACGTAGTAGCTGACGCATTAAGCCTTAAGAGCCATGTCAACACCTTAATGACGGGAGATTTACCAAGGGAGTTAGCCGAAAATCTTCGAGAGTTATGTTTAGAAATAGTCCCGAGAGGCTATGTAGCAGCATTGGAGATTCAGTCTACATTGATGGATAAAATCAGAGAAGCCCAAAGGACTGACAAGGAGATTGCTTCTATTAAGGAGAAAATTAGCAAAGGAAAAGCTAAGGGATTTCGTGAGGATGAGCACGATACCCTATGGTTTGAAGACCGTGTTTATGTGCCAAATGATCCAGAGATTAGGAAGCTAATTCTGCAAGAGTCCCATAATTCACCATATTTGATTGACCCAGGAAATACCAAGATGTATTTGGATTTGAAGGATATTTTCTGGTGGACCGGAATGAAGAAGGGTATTGCAGAGTACGTAGCAGTTTGTGATGTATGTCAGAGAGTGAAGGCAGAGCATTAGAAGCCAGCAGGATTGCTACAACCATTGCCGATACCCGAATGGAAGTGGGATAAGCTAGGCATGGATTTTATTACAGGATTGCCCAGAACACGTTCAGGCTATGACTCGATATGGGTTGTAGTCGATCGTTTGACAAAGGTAGCTCATTTCATTCCAGTGAAGACTGCCTATACCAGTGCAAAGTTGGCAAAGATATACATGACCAGGATCATATGTCTGCATGGAGTAACAAGGAGCATTGTATCGGATAGAGGAACTCAGTTTACTTCAAAGTTCTGGAATCAGTTGCATGAGACTTTGGGAACCAAACTAGAGTTTAGCACAGCTTTCCACCCGCAGACAGATGGACAGACTGAGAGAGTCAACCAGATCTTGGAGGATATGCTAAGAGCTTGTGCGCTAGATTACGGATCTAGTTGGGACGAGAATTTGCCGTATGCAGAATTCTCTTACAACAACAGTTGTCAATCCAGTTTGAAGATGGCCCCTTTCGAAGCCTTGTACGAAAGGAGGTGCAGGACCCCATTGTCCTAGGATGAAGTTGGATATCGCCAGTTGTTTGGACTGGATCTGATAAAGGAATCTGAACAGAAAGTGAAATTAATTCGCGACAGGCTGAAGGTAGCTCAATCCAGGCAGAAGAGTTATGCAGATTCTAAACGCAGGGAGACAGTTTACAAAGTCGGAGACCGAGTCTATCTTCGAGTATCACCACTTCGAGGAGTTAAGCGCTTTGGAGTTAAGGGAAAGTTAGCGCCACGTTTGGTAGGCCCATACAAAGTGTTGGAACGCATGGGAGAAGTTGCCTATAAGTTGGAATTGCCCGAAGGATTGTCAGGAGTTCACAACGTGTTGCATGTATCCCAGTTGAAGAAGTGCCACGCAAAGATGGCCGACATACCGCTAAGAGATACGGTACCACTGGAAGCAATTCAGTTGGACAGTGATTTGACCTATGAGGAGAAACCAGTTAAGATTCTAGAGTATGCCAGTCGAGTCACCCGCAACAAGGTTATCAAGTTTTGCAAGGTTCAGTGAAGCCACCACACGGAGGATGAAGCCATCTGGGAACGAGAGGAAGATTTGCTGAAGGACCACCCTCACCTATTTTCTAGCCAACCCGAATCTCGAGGGCGAGATTCATCTTAAGAGGGGTAGGTTTGTAACATCCCAAATTTTCAATTTGGAATGTTATACACTAGATCATCGTTGCATATCATATTTATTGCATTTTGGTTGATCCTAGAAATTTTTCGCAACTCAAGGACCCTCGGAGAGAGTTGGGGATTTCGTTATTTTCATATTTGAGTTGTCTCAAATTTTGAAAATAGGATCATTTGATTTTATTTATTTTATCTTCAATAATTTCTATTGCAAAAATATGAGAGAGGGAATAAAATGACTTTCCCAAAATAAAGAAATATTGAGGATTTAATAAAAAATCAAATAAGATTTTATTTGGTTTTATTTGCTATTTTATTTGAATTTAGGAAAAATGCGTGTTTTTCAAAATTGCATTTAGGCCCCAAATAAATGTTCATCCTGTGCGGCTTGATTTTAGAAGCCGGGGAAAATTTATTTCGGGATTTTTGGAGTCCGTTTAGTATTTTTTTCATTAGTTTTTCTGCGTGGAATTATTTAAAAAACGTCCGAACCGACCTACGGGCCGTGCTAGGCCCGGACTCCCCGGACCCAGTCTTTATAAACCGCCGGCCCACCCGGGCCAAAACCCTAGCCGCCAGCGCTCGACCCCGCCCCCGCGCCCGACCCCGTCGCCGACGCCGACGCC
>NC_041386.1:151277380-151317961 GCF_002162155.2 Triticum dicoccoides
CGCCGCCCCGCCCGACGCCGCCTCCCACCGGACCCCGCCGTCCCGCCGCCGGTTTTCCTGGAAAAACCGTTCGGTTTTCGTCGGGTTTTTAGATCCGTTTTTTTATTAGAATGGTCTTTTACGGTTTAGGCTAATTAGCGAGCGTTCGCTTGTTCGTTCGTTTTAACGAACATGTTCGTCATTTAGATCCGCGATTAAATCCCCGTTAAACTGCTCGTCGTTTTTCTTTTCCTCGGATTAAATCCGCGATTTTTCTGATCGCGATTTCTGATCCGATTTTCGTTTTAGTATAACTTCCCGCTCCTTTATGGAATCAGGCGATTCAAGCGCCTAGAGTTTCATCTCGAAACCCTCTTTCCGTTTAACCAACTTAAACAAGTTTTTGCTTGTGTAAAAATTGCCTTAGATCCAGAATAGTAAGCGAAGCCTGTTTTCTTTTGCCGTTTGTCTTTTGTTGCTTCGTTCAATTTGATTCTTTTTGTCAATCGGAGTTCTTAAGTTGAACTTTCTGGTTGGATCTCTTATTTGATTTTTACCTGTGCATTAGTTGAGTACTTATTGTATGCTTGTTTGTTTGCGTTAGAGTACCCGGAGTGCGCTGCTTGCTACTTCAAATCGTTAGGTTTCCCGGATCATCAGCAAGGCAAGTAACACTTCTATCATACCTTCTACTACCCAGTTTTATTGCATTAGATCAATACTTACACATTGCATGGTTAGGATCTAATTAAATTGTGGGTTTGGGAAGTAGTTGAGGTAGTACCTATTACCTGTTTATTATCAAACCTTTGGGAGTTACTTCTACGTTTGCTTATTATTGCTATGCTATGCTAGTAGACGTGGATTGGGTGAGTGATATCCATGACAGATGTGAGATTTTTAAATCAATGGTTTATCTAAGGTGGCAACTTAAATACACATCTGGGTGGATTGAGGTACCTGGGTATTCCAGGATTGCCTGTTTTCTTTTGGGCCGCCACCCAGGCTCAAAAGGGATCATGAGATTATTCATGCTAGAAACTTCCGTGTGCAGCCACAAGCTATTATGGGCTCTAGCATAGTTGACTAAGACGTGCGAACTCTTACAGTGGTAGACTAGCAGATGTAGGGGATGTAGGTGGTACGGTCTACCCATCGTAAGGTGCTAGCGCTTCTGAAAGACTATGTCTCGGTCATCCGTTTCTCAAACACCATGTAGTGCGAGAAATCCAACGAAGGAGATCGAGTCTTGTGGGGAAAAGTGAGCAAACCTCTGCAGAGTGTATAAACTAATCATGGTTAGCCGTGTCCCCGGTTATGGACATCTTGAGTATCTAGTACCTGGATTATCATGTGAATCTCAGCATGTTACTATAAAATTTAATTTGATGGGTTTGTTTAATGATGTTACTTAATTGGGATTGAGAATGCTGTCAACCATTCTCAATGTTCAACAACCACCATAATAGTTAAATAAATTTATTCCTTTGCAGTAGGGAAAAATTGGCTTTACGCAAAACTGTAACCATAGAGCTTACCACCAGCCAAATATGCATATAGTATAGCTGTTTCATTCCATTATTCTCTATGTGTTACATTGCCAGCATATTCCATGTGCTGACCCATTTTCGGGCTGCAACGTTAATGTTGCAGACTTTTCAAATGACGATTAAGGAGTTTTAGGTCGTGGTTCTATACTCAGTGATGCCGTTGGAGTTGATGGACTCACTTATCTTCCAAGCGTTCAGCTGTTATCATTATTAGATGGCCTTAAGCCACATTTATTGTAATAAGATCTCTATTGAGACACTCGATGTACTAAGTGTGTGATTGCTACTCTGTTATAAATCCTTCAAGTACTGTGTGGTGTCAGCATTACTGATCCAGGGATGACACTAGAGCACAGAGATTGGACCGTTTGAGGTCTGGTCACTACAGGGAGAAGGTACAGTTACCTTGTCAAGCTCTACTTTCCTCCCACTCACTTCTTTCGAGAGAAACTCCTTCTCTAGAAAGGATCCATTCTTAGCAACAAATATCTTGCCTTCGGATCTGTGATAGAAGGTGTACCCAACAGTCTCCTTTGGGTATCCTATGAAGACACATTTCTCCGATTTGGGTTCGAGCTTATCAGGTTGAAGCTTTTTCACATAAGCATCGCAGCCCCAAACTTTAAGAAACAACAACTTGGGTTTCTTGCCAAACCACGGTTCATAAGATGTCGTCTCGACGGATTTAGATGGTGCCCTATTTAACGTGAATGAAGCTGTCTCTAAAGCGTAACTCCAAAACAATAGCGGTAAATCAATGAGAGACATCATAGATCTCACCATATTTGGTAAAGTACGATTACGACGTTCGGACACACCATTATGCTGTGGTGTTCCAGGTGGCGTGAGTTGCAAAACTATTCCGCATTGTTTCAAATGAAGTCCAAACTCATAACTCAAATACTCACCTCCACGATCAGATCGTAGAAACTTGATTTTCTTGTTACGATGATTTTCCACTTCACTCTGAAATTCTTTGAACTTTTCAAATGTTTCAGACTTATGTTTCATCAAGTAGATATACCCATATCTGCTCAAATCATCTGTGAAGGTGAGAAAATAACGATATCCGCCACGAGCTTCAATGTTCATTGGACCACATACATCAGTATGTATGATTTCCAATAACTCTGTTGCTCGCTCCATTGTTCCGGAGAACGGAGTTTTAGTCATCTTGTCCATGAGGCATGGTTCGCAAGTACCAAGTGATTCATAATCAAGTGATTCCAGAAGTCCATCAGAATGGAGTTTCTTCATGCGCTTTACACGTAGTGCCATAAACGGTAGTGCCATAAATAAGTTGCACTATCATTATCAACTCTGCATCTTTTGGCTTCAATACTATGAACATGTGTATTACTACTATCAATATTTAGTAAAAATAGACCACTCATCAGGGGTGCATGACCATAAAAGATATTACTCATATAAATAGAACAACCATTATTCTCTGATTTAAATGAATAACCGTCTCGCATCAAACAAGATCCAGATATAATGTTCATGCTTAATGCTGGCACCAAATAACAATTATTTAGGTCTAAAACTAATACCGAAGGTAGATGTAGAGGTAGCATGCCGACGGCGATCACATCGACTTTGGAACCATTTCCCACGTGCATCATCACCTCGTCCTTAGCCAATCTTTGCTTAATCCGTAGCCCCTGTTTCGAGTTGCAAATGTTAGCGTATCAAATACCTAGGCACTACTACGAGCATTAGTAAGGTACACATCAATAACATGTATGTCAAATATACCTTTCACTTTGCCATCCTTCTTCTCCGCCAAATACTTGGGGCAGTTCCGCTTCCAGTGACCGGTTCCTTTGCAGTAGAAGCACTCAGTCTCAGGCTTAGGTCTAGACTTGGGTTTCTTCACTTGAGCAGCAACTGGCTTGCTGTTCTTCTTGAAGTTCCCCTTCTTCCCTTTACCCTTTTTCTTGAAACTGGTGGTCTTGTTGACCATCAACACTTGATGCTCTTTCTTGATTTCTACCTCCGCAGCTTTTAGCATTGCAAAGAGCTCAGGAATCGTCTTATCCATCCCTTGCATATTATAGTTTATCATGAAGCTCTTGTAGCTTGGTGGCAGTGATTGAAGAACTCTGTCAATGACACTATCATCAGGAAGATTAACTCCCAGTTGAGTCAAGTGGTTGTGGTACCCAGACATTCTGAGTATATGTTCACTGACAGAACTATTCTCCCCCATCTTGCAGCTATAGAACTTATTGGAGACTTCATATCTCTCAATCCGGGCATTTGCTTGAAATATTAACTTCAACTCCTAGAACATCTCATATGCTCCATGACGTTCAAAATGTCGTTGAAGTCCCGGTTCTAAGCCGTAAAGCATGGCACACTGAACTATCGAGTAGTCATCAGCTTTGCTCTGCCAGGTGTTCACAACATCTGGCATTGCTCCTACATCGGGTTTGTCACCTAGCAATGCTTCCGGGACGTAATTCTTCTGTGCAACAATGAGGATAATCCTCAAGTTACGGACCCAGTCCGTGTAGTTGCTACCATCATCTTTCAACTTAGCTTTCTCTATGAACACATTAAAATTCAATGGAACAACAGCACGGGCCATCTATCTACAACAACATAGACATGCAAAATACTATCAGGTACTAAGCTCATGATAAATTGAAGTTCAATTAATCAAATTACTTAAGAACTCCCACTTAGATAGACATCTCTCTAATCATCTAAGTGATCACGTGATCCATATCAACTAAACCATGTCCGATCATCATGTGAGATGGAGTAGTTTTCAATGGTGAACATCACTATGTTGATCATATCTACTATATGATTCACGCTCGACCTTTCGGTCTCCAGTGTTCCGAGGCCATATCTGCATATGCTAGGCTCATCAAGTTTAACCCGAGTATTCCACGTGTGCAAAAGTGTCTTGCACCCATTGCATGTGAATGCAGGGCTTATCACACCCGATCATCACATGGTGTCTCAGCACGATGAACTGTAGCAACTGTGCATACTCAGGGAGAACACTTATACCTTGAAATTTAGTGAGAGATCATCTTATAATGCGGATAAAAATCACATGCAATCAATACAAGTGATATGATATGGCCATCATCATCTTGTGCATTTGATCTCCATCTCCAAAGCACCGTCATGATCACCATCGCCACCGGCTGGACACCTTGATCCCCATCGAAGCATCATTGTCATCTCGCCAACTATTGCTTCTACTACTATCGCTACCGCTTAGTTATAAAGTAAAGCAATTACATGGCGATTGCATTTCATACAATAAAGAGACAACCATATGGCTCCTGCCAGTTGCCGATAACTGTGCTACAAAACATGATCATCTCATACAATAAAATTTAGCATCATTTCTTGACCATATCACATCACAACATGCCCTGAAAAAACAAGTTAGACGTCCTCTACTTTGTTGTTGCAAGTTTTACGTGGCTGCTACGGGCTGAGCAAGAACCGTTCTTACCTACGCATCAAAAACCACAACGTGGTATAGTGATTGCATTTTGATCTTCAGAAAGAACCCTGTTCATTGAATCCGATTAAACTAAAGCTGGAGAAACAGACACCCACTAGCCACCTGTGTGCAAAGGACGTCGGTAGAACCAGTCTCGCGTAAGCGTATGTGTAATGTCGGTCTGGGCCGCTTCATCCAACAATGCTGCTGAATCAAGAATCAACTAGTGACGACAAGCAATATGTATATACGCACGCCCACAACTCCTTTGTGTTCTACTCGTGCATATAACATCTACGCATAAACCTGGCTCTAATACCACTATTGGGGAACGCAGTAATTTCAAAAAAATTCCTACGCACACGCAAGATCATGGTGATGCATAGAAATGAGAGGGGAGAGAATCATCTATGTACCCTCATAGACCGTAAGCAGAAGCGTTATGGCAACGCGGTTGATGTACTCGTACGTCTTCACGATCCACTGATCTAGCACTGAAGGTATGACACCTCCGCGATCTGCACACGTTTGGCTCAGTGACGTCCCGCGAACTCATGATCTAGTAGAGCTTCGAGGGAGAGCTTCGTCAGCACGACGGCGTGATGACGGTGATGATGTTGCTACTGGAACAGGGCTTCGCCTAAGCACCGCTACGATATTACCGAGGTGGATTATGGTGGAGGGGGGCACCGCACGCGGCTAAAGATCAATGATCAACTTGTGTGTCCATGGGGTGCCCCCTCCCCCGTATGTATAGGAGTGGAGGAGGGGGAGGGGGCCGCCCTCTCTAGGCGCGCCCCAAGGGAGTCCTACTCCCATCGAGAGTAGGATTCCCCCTTCCCTTTGTTGGTTCTAGGAGGGAAGGAAGGAGGAGGAAGAAGGAAGCAAAGGGGGGCCGCCCCCCTCCCAATTCAGATTGGGCTTGGGAGGGGGCGCCCCCCCTCCTTTGCTTCTTTTCCCTCTCTTCCACTAAGGCCCAATAAGGCCATATATATCCCGGGGGGTTCCGGTAACCTCCCGATGCTCCGGTATACTCCCGATTTCACCCGGAACCATTCCGATGTCCAGACATAGGCTTCCAATATATCGATCTTTACGTCTCGACCATTTCTAGACTCCTCGTCATGTCGATGATCAAATCCGGAATCCGAACTACCTTCGGTACATCAAAACACATAAACTCATAATATCGATATATGTAGACAAGACCAAGATATGTCTCCGATCAATAACCAATAGCGGAACCTGTATGACCAAGATATGTCTCGGATCAATAACCAATAGCGGAACCTGGATGTTCATATTGGTTCCTACATATTCTACGAAGATCTTTATCGATCAAACCGCATAACGATATACGTTGTTCCCTTTGTCATCGGTATGTTACTTGCCCGAGATTCGATCGTCGGTATCTCAATACCTAGTTCAATCTCGTTACCGGCAAGTCTATTTACTCATTACGTAATGCTACATCTCGTAACTAACTCATTATCTACATTGCTTGCAAGGCTTATAGTGATGTATATTATCGAGAGGGCCCAGAGATACCTCTGCGACAATCGGAGTGACAAATCCTAATCTTGATCCATGCCAACTCAACAAATACCATCGGATACACCTATAGAGCACCTTTATAATCACCCAGTTACGTTGTGAAGTTTGGTAGGACACAAAGTGTTCCTCCGGTATTCGGGAGTTGCATGATCTCATAGTCATAGGAACATGTATAGTTATGGACAAAGCAATAACAACAAACTAAACGATCATCATGCTAATGCTAACGGATGGGTCAAGTCAATCACATTATTCTCTAATGATGTGACCCCATTAATCAAATGACAACTCATGTCTATGGTCAGGAAACATAACCATCATTGATTCAACAAGCTAGTCAAGTAGAGGCAAACTAGTGACACTTTGTTTGTCTATGTATTCACACATGTACTAAGTTTCCGGTTAATACAATTCTAGCATGAATAACAAACATTTATCATGATATAAGGAAATATAAATAACAACTTTATTATTGCCTCTAGGCCATATTTCCTTCATTTGTGCCAAGTAAAGCCTTTAGGATCTTCTTGGATGATTGTTGTTTGATCTTGCTAAAAAATAGAAAGTATGCGCTCACGAGAATAATTTTCATTTTTTACCAGAGAGCGATAAAATACCAATTACAACTGAAGTAGATCAATATACAAACTATTTAGGACTTCCTAATTTCTCAGGATTTTTGGAGTTACACAAGTATTTGAAACCTACAGATTACTACAAATTGTTCTGTTTTGACAGATTCTGTTTTTCGTGTGTTGTTTGCTTATTTTGATGAATCTATGGCTAGTATTAGGGGTATGAACCATAGAGAAGTTGGAATACAGTAGGTTTAACACCAATATAAATAAAGAATGAGTTCATTACAGTACCTTAAAGTGGTGACTTGTTTTCTTATACTAACGGAGCTCATGAGATTTTCTATTGAGTTCTGTGTTGTGAAGTTTTCAAGTTTTTGGGTAAAGATTTGATGGATTTTGGAATAAGGAGTGGCAAGAGCCTAAGCTTGGGGATGCCCAAGGCACCCCAAGCTAAAATTCAAGGACAACCAAAAGCCTATGCTTAGGGATGCCTGCTACCTCTTGAGCATGCATTGGTTTTCCCCTGAAGAGGAAAGGGTGATGCAGCAAAGCAGCATAAGTATTTCCCTCAGTTTTTGAGAACCAAGGTATCAATCTAGTAGGAGACCATGCGCGAGTCACCTCATACCTACAGAAACAAATAAGAACCTCGCAACCAACGCGATAAAGGGATTGTCAATCCCTTCACGGCCACTTGCAAGAGTGAGATCTGATAGAGATAATAATAATAAGATAAATATTTTTGGTATTTTTATGATATAGATTGAAAGTAAAGATTGCAAAATAAAATAGATTGGAAACTTGTATGATGGAAAATAGACCCGGGGGCAATAGGTTTCACTAGTGGCTTCTCTCAAGATAGCATAAGTATTACGGTGGGTGAACAAATTATTGTCGAGCAATTGATAGAATTGAGCATAGTTATGAGAATATCTAGGTATGATCATGTATATAGGCATCACGTCCGTGACAAGTAGACCGACTCCTGCCTGCATCTACTACTATTACTCCACACATCGACCGCTATCCAGCATGCATCTAGAGTATTAAGTTCATAAGAACGGAGTAATGCTTTAAGCAAGATGACATGATGTAGAGGGATAAACTCATGCAATATGATATAAACCCCATATTTTTATCCTCGATGGCAACAATACAATACGTGTTGTTTCCCTTACTGTCACTGGGATCGAGCACCGCAAGATTGAACCCAAAGCTAAGCACTTCTCCCATTGCAAGAAAGATCAATCTAGTAGGCCAAACCAAACTGAAAATTTGAAGAGACTTGCAAAGATAACCAATCATACATAAAAGAATTCAGAGAATATTCAAATATTGTTCATAGATAATCTTGATCATAAACCCACAATTCATCGGATCTCGACAAACACACCGCAAAAGAAGATTACATCAAATAGATCTCCAAGAGAATCAAGGAGAACTTCGTATTGAGATCCAAAGAGAGAGAAGAAGCCATCTAGCTAATAACTATGGACCCGAAGGTCTGAAGTAAACTACTCACACATCATCGGAGGGGCCATGGAGTTGATGTAGAGGACCTCCGTGATCAATGCCCCCTCCGGCGGAGCTCCGGAAAAGGCCTCAAGATGGGATCTCTTGGGTACAGAAGGTTGCAGCGGTGGAATTAGGTTTTCATGGTGCTCCTCGATGTTTTCAGGGTACATAAGTATATATAGGAGGAAGAAGTAGGTCGGTGGAGCCACGAGGCACCCACGAAGGGGGTGGGCGCGCCCAGGGGGGTAGGCGCGGCCCCCTGCCTCGTGGCCTCCTTGTTGGTTGCTTGACACCCACTCCAAGTCCTCTGGATCACGTTTGTTCCAAAAATCACACTCCCAAAGGTTTCATTTCGTTTCGACTCCGTTTGATATTCTTTTTCTGCCAAACACTGAAATAGGCAAAAAAATAGCAATTTGGGCTGGGCCTCCGGTTAATAGGTTAGTCCCCAAAATTATATAAAAGTGTATAAATAAGCTCATTAAACATCCAAAAAAATATATAATAGTAGGGAGCAATCAAAAATTGTAGATACGTTGGAGACATATCAAGCATCCCCAAGCTTAATTCCTGCTCGTCCTCGAGTAGGTAAATGATAAAAACAAAAAATTTGATGTGGAATGCTTCCTAACATATTTCTCAATGTAATTTTGTTAATTGTGGCATGAATGTTCAGATCTGAAAGATTTAATATAAAAGTTTAATATTGACATAAAAATAATAATACTTCAAGCATACTAACTAAGCAATCATGTCTTCTCAAAATAACATGGCCAAATAAAGTTCATCCCTACAAAATCATATAGTTTGGTCATGCTCCATTTTCGTCACACAAGAATGCTCTCATCATGCACAACCCCGATGACAAGCCAAGCAACTGTTTCATACTTTAGTAATCTCAAACTTTTTTCAACTTTCACGCAATACATGAGCGTGAGCCATGGATATAGCACTATGGGTGGAATAGAATATAATGAAGGGGGTTATGTGGAGAAGACAAAAAGGAGAAAGTCTCACATTGACACGGCTAATCAATGGGCTAGGGAGATGCCCATCAATTGATGTCAATGCAAGGAGTAGGGATTGCCATGCAACGGATGCACTAGAGATATAAATGTATGAAAGCTCAACAAAAGGAACTAAGTGGGTGTGCATCCAACTTGCTTGCTCACGAAGACCTAGGGCACTTGAGGATGCCCATTGTTGGAATATACAAGCCAAGTTCTATAATGAAAAATTCCCACTAGTATATGAAAATGACAAAACAAGAGACTCTCTATCATAAAGATCATGGTGCTACTTTGAAGCACAAGTGTGGAAAAAAGGATAGTAGCATTGCCCCTTTTTTTGGGGCCTTCTTTTTTTATTTGACCTTTCTCTTTCTCCCTTTTTTTTAATTTTTGGGACAATGCTCTATTAATGATGATCATCACACTTCTATTTATTTATTTACAACTCAATGATTACAACTCGATACTAGAACAAGATATGACTCTATATGAATGCCTCCGGCAGTGTACCGGGATGTGCAATGACTCATGAGTGACATGTATGAAAGAATTATGAATGGTGGCTTTGCCACAAATACGATGTCAACTACATGATCATGCAAGGCAATATGACAATGATGATGCGTGTCATAATAAACGGAACGGTGGAAAGTTGCATGGCAATATATCTCGGAATGGCTATGGAAATGCCATAATAGGTAGGTATGGTGGTTGTTCTGAGGAAGATATAAGGAGGTTTATGTGTGATAGAGCGTATCGTATCACGGGGTTTGGATGCACCGGTGAAGTTTGCACCAACTCTCAAGGTGAGAAAGGGCAATGCACGGTACCGAAGAGGCTAGCAATGATGGAAGGGTGAGAGTGCGTATAATCCATGGACTCAACATTAGTCATAAAGAACTCACATACTTATTGCAAAAATCTACAAGTCATCAAAAACCAAGTATTACGCGCATGCTCCTAGGGGGATAGATTGGTAGGAAAAGACCATCGCTCGTCCCCGACCGCCACTCATAAGGAAGACAATTAAATAACTCCTCATGCTTCAAATTTGTTACACAACGTTTACCATATGTGCATGCTACGGGACTTGCAAACTTTAACACAAGTATTTCTCAAATTCACAACTACTCAACTAGCACAACTTTAATATCACTATCTCCATATCTCAAAACAATCATCAAGTATCAAACTTATCTTAGTATTCAATGCACTTATATGAAAGTTTTTATTATAATATCAAAAGAAAATTACCATGCTGTTCTAAAGGACTCTCAAAATAATATAAGTGAAGCATGAGAGATCAATTATTTCTATAAAATGAAACCACCACCGTGCTCTAAAAGATATAAGCGAAGCACTAGAGCAAAAGTTATCTAACTCAAAAGATATAAGTGAAGCACATAGAGTATTCTCATAAATTCCGATTCATGTTTGTCTGTCTCAAAAGGTGTGTACAGAAAAGATGATTGTGGTAAACTAAAAAGCAAAGACTCAAATCATACAAGACGCTCCAAGCAAAACACATATCATGTGGTGAATAAAAATATAGCTCCAAGTAAAGTTATCGATAGACGAAGACAAAAGAGGGGATGCCTTCCAGGGCATCCCCAAGCTTAGGATTTTTGGTGTCCTTGGATTTTACCTTGGGGTGCCTTGGGAATCCCCAAGCTTAGGCTCTTGCCACTCCTTGTTCCATAATCCATCAAATCCTTACCCAACACTTCAAAACTTCACAACACAAAACTGAACAGAAAATCTCGTGAGCTCCGTTAGCGAAAGAAAACAAAACACCACTTCAAGGTACTGTAATGTACTCATTTTTTATTTATATTTGTGTTAAACCTACTGTATTCCAACTTCTCTATCGTTTATAAACTCCATTACTAGCCATAGATTCATCAAAATGAGCAAACAACACACGATAAACAGAATCTGTCAAAAACAGAACAATCTGTAGTAATCTGTAACTAACGCAAACTTCTGGAACCCCAAAAATTCTAAAATAAATTGCTGGACGTGAGTAATTTATCTATTAATCATCTGGAAAAACAATTAACTAAATAGAACTCTCCAATAAAAAATGGCATCAATTCTTATGAGCACTAAAGTTTCTGTTTTTTACAGCAAGATCAAAAAGACTTTCCCCAAGTCTTCCCAACGGTTCTACTTGGCACAAACGCCAATTAAACACAAAAAACACAGCCAAAACAGAGGCTAGATAAATTATTTATTACTAAACAGGAACAAAAAGCAAGGAATAAAAATAAAATTAGGTTGCGTCCCAACAAGCGCTTTTCTTTAAAGCCTTTTAGCTAGGCGTTGATAATTTCAATGATGCTCACATGAAAGACAAGAATTGAAGCACAAAGAGAGCATCATGAAACACGTGAAAAACACATCTAAGTATAACATACTTCCTATGCATAGGTATCTTATAGGCAAAAACTAGCATATGCAAGGAAGAGGAAAGAAACAATAGCAATCTCAACATAACGAGAGGTAATTTAGTAACATGAAAATTTCTACAATCATATTTTCCTCTCTCATAATAATTGCATGTGGGATCATAAGCAAATTCAACAAAATATCTATCACATAAAATATTTTCAACATGATCCACATGCATGCAAAGTTGAAACTCTTCAAGAATAGTGGGGTTAACATTAACTAAAGTCATGACCTCTCCAAACCCACTTTTATCAAAATTTTCATAAGAGTGAACATTCTCCAAATATGTGGGGTCTGAGGTTGACAGTCTTCCAAGCCCACTTTTAGTAATATTGCAAACACTATTATCAATCTCATATTCATCATGGGGCTTAAATAAATTTTTGAGATCAAAAGAAGAATCACCCCAATCATGATCATTGCAACAAATAGTAGTCATAGCAAAACTAGCATCCCCAAGCTTGAGGTTTTGCATATCATTAACACAATTGTCATTAAGAGAATTTACGATAACATCATTGCAATCATGCTTTTTTCATCGAAGGAACTATCAAGTATGGGTGCATAGCAACGATCTCATGTTTAGCATAAGGAACTATAGCAAATTCATCTTCATAAATATTGGCATCATGGCCACAAGAATAGCAAGCATCATGTTCATCAAGGGATATTTCAATCAAATCATCAGAATCATAATTATCTATCGATTGATGCATATCATTATTTTCTTTCGAAGCAATGGTCATTTTTTCAATAAATTCTTTGACATAGACATTATGAGCATAGTTTTCATGGCAATATTTAAGTATGTCAAAAAATTTAGATTCGTAGAGAGTAATATCATACTTTTCAATCAAAGAACCAACTTCGTAAGCACCCTTAAAAGCAACAAATTCTTCAATTTGTTCGATATCATAGTAACTATAAACACCCTTTGCATAAGAAGATAAGATTTCATTATCATTAAACTCACATAGGTAGGGGAGGTGTTTTTTAGGGTTCTTAGAGCAACAAGTTAGATCACAAATTTCACAAAGATTCCAAGCATAACATAGCAATCTGTTTATTTTATCCCATAAGAGTATCCCTTTTTCAGACAAACGGTGACGCACAAAATGAGCTTGCTCATTTAAAGATTTCCCATCAACTAGGCTAGTTGGGGTTTCAGCATGAGCGCATAAGGATCGAAGATGATCTAAGTAGAACACTTTAAGTGGATCCATATCAATAGATGTTTAGCAAGCAAAGATGCAAGCAAATAGAAGGCACATGGAAACACAAAGAAAGATACATGCGGGAAGAAGGCTGGAAGGATCGATATAGTTGACTAGAGGGGGGGTGAATAGGCAACTAACGACTTTTAGCTATTCTTTACCAATATAAACTTTGCATCAAAGTAGGCTGTCTAGATATGCAACAAGGTGAGCAACCTATATGATGCAAGAACAAAAAGTACACAAGCAAGCTAAGGATACAACACAAAAGCTTGCACAATTAAAGGCACGAAATAACCAAGAGTGGAGCCGATGAAGACAAGGATGTGTTACCAAAGTTCCTTCCTTTTGAGGGGAAGTACGTCTCCGTTGGAGCGGTGTGGAGGCACAATGCTCCCCAAGAAGCCACTAGGGCCACCGTATTCTCCTCACACCCTCACACAATGCGAGATGCCGTGATTCCACTATTGGTGCCCTTGGAGGCGGCGACCGGACCTTTACAAACAAGGTTGGGGCTCTCTCCACAACCAAATTGGAGGCTCCCAACAAAACCACAGAGCTTCACCACAATGGAATATGGCTCCGAGGTGATCTCAATCGTCTAGGGTTCTCAAACACCCAAGAATAACAAGATCCGCAAGGGATGAGTGGGGGGAATCAAATTTCTCTTGGTGGAAGTGTAGATCTGGGCCTTCTCAACCAATCCCTAGAAAATCAACAAGTTTGATTGGGTAGGGAGAGGGATCGGGCGAAAATGAGCTTTGGAGCAACAATGGAGCATGGGGAAAAGAGGTAGGTCAACTTGGAGAAGAAGACCTCCTTTTATAAGTGGGGAAGTCAATCCAACCGTTACCCTTGCTCAGCCCCGCACAGGGCGGTACTACCGCATGTGTCGTGGGTTTGTCATGGCAGATGTCCTCGTGAAAGGACTTCATCGTGGAGCCATCGCTACGGGTTAGCTTAAAGGGGTTAAACCGGACAAGGGGACACGAGGGGTTTTATACTAGTTCGGCCCCTTCGATGAAGGTAAAAGCCTACGTCTAGTTGTGATTGGTATTGCTAGGGTTTCGATGACCAGGGAGCGAATCCTCTTTGCCTGGCTCTCGAGTTGTTGTCTGTTGTCCTCAAACCGCAGCAGGGTCGTCCCTTTATATACATAGGTTGACGCTGGACAGTTTACAGAGTCCCGAGGCCGGGTCGTAGTGGTGTCCGGCTCGGTCTCTATTCCTCTAACTTACAATACAAGTTTATATGACAAAGTCGGTTCACATCTACAGGCTTTAACCCGCCTTTGGGCCTTGCGTCTTCGTAAAGCGCCACCATCTTCACATCTTCATGGGCTTCTATCTTCATGGAGCTAACCCGGCCACTCCTAGCCGATTTACCTCCAGTAACCATATCCCCAACATTAGGCCCCAGATTGATTTGAACTTGTTCATGTAAATCTTCAATACTTAGAAAAATTCTTGCCCTGGCACCTTCATATAAATCTGGTAAATCACCGTGACATCATCCTTTAAATCCGCAGTAAATCGTTATGATGTCATCTACCCGTTGAAGCCGAAGATACCCTTCATTAATGAACATTCAACCCTCGAGGCGACATCCTTATTAACTATCCATTTCTAGCTCCTCGATTTACGCACATGTCGCTTATCGGTTCACCTTATAAATAGGACCACGGGCCCTTCTCTTTTTCCCCTTCGTCTCCTTCACCTCTTCTTCCTCCTTGCGACATCTCTATCCCTGAGCGCCGCCTCCGCCACCGAGCTTTTCCTCCATCTCTCCGCTGGCCGCTACATCAACCTGGTTGCGCCAGAAAGCTGTGGTGCTCCTTCATTGCCTCAATCAGTCTCTGTAAGTCTTTCCCTTTCCCCCTTTGTAGATCTATTTAGGGTTCCCTCGTTCTTCATAGTTCATCGAAGTTCATCAGGGCTCCATTGCAGCTCTTCCTTGTTCCTCCTTATCTATGGATAAAAAACTTTAAGCTTGATATATTGCTCGTAATGGTTTACCTTCCGCTACCACAACAAACCTTTTGTATGCGAAAAACTTGATCTGAACCATTACGAACTGCCTTGGGTCCAACCCTTTTAGGTCAAAATATTTTTGCCTTCCTGTCTTTTATTAGATCCAAAATTTCCATGTCCCCCTGTGGAACCTGTTTCACCTTACTTAGTCATTTTTACCTTGGATCTGTATCCTCTTTACCACATAGGCAGTTTACCTTTGTAAAAACAACCTATCACATACCATTAGTCCCTTGGTGAACCGGCAAACCCTTTTTACATCCGTTGTTATAATCCGGTTTAACAACATGGGTATACCTTTGTTCTGATATGACCTTGTCATTTATTATTGTATCAGCCTCCGGTTTACGCAATTTTACATAGCTGTATATCTTTATTCCGTCGCACCTTACGTACCACCATCAATGATTTGTAAACCGGTATTTCCTTTCAGCTTTTTGTTTGCAATGGCCAAACAGTTTTATGCTTGCAACTGGGCTCCTTCCCGGGTTACCGAAGAACAGTTGAACAGAATGGTCAATATTGGCACTTTCCCAAAAAGAATGAGGTTCGGTGACGAGTTCCAGGAACAGAGAATCCTCCTACCCCGAGGCAGGGTGAGGTAGTGGTCTTTGTCGACCACATAGGCCGTGGTTTCAAACTGCCCGGATCGAAGTTTTTCCGAGATGTTCTTGCCAGTTTCCAACTCCATCCTCAAGATATAGGAACCAACTCGGTGTCCAACATATGCAACTTCCAAGTCTTCTGTGAAGTGTACTTACAAGAAGAGCCAACAGCTGAGCTGTTCTGGGATTTTTTTTCATCTGAACCGGCGCACAAAATTTGTAAACGGTCCCAACACTAAACTTGGTGGCGTCTCTATTCAAAAGCGGAAAGAAGTTGAGTTCCCTCATGCCAAGCTGCACAGTCACCCTAAGGACTGGAACTAGACTTGGTTCTACTGTAAGGATACCTCTCCTGAAGACGAGAACCCTCTGCCAGGCTATCGTGCCCACCGGCTTTCCAACACTCATACATTGCCGCAACGTTTAAGTTCTGCGGAATGGGCCACATATGCCCCTTAACTCACCAAGCTCCGAGCCTTTATGGCCAACGGTTTATCGGGCGTCGACTTTGTACATTGTTGGATATCTTGGAGCATCTTGCCATTAAGCCGCTGCTCCGGTTTAATGTGTGAGTACACCGGTGAATTAGAAGACCCCCAACGCCACATCAACATTCAGTTAACCGACGAAGAGGTCACTGAAGGTGTTAAGAAAATTTTGAATGAATCGGAATCTGTCTGTCGCCGAACCGGCTTGAAGCCCTTCTACACACAAAATAAACCGCCTGCTGTAAGTACTATCCTTCCTTTTTATCTTCGACATCTTTTTAAATTGTTCAACCCGTAAACATTCTTCTGTTTGTTTATAAACAAGGTGATGATCCATTCTGGAAGAGGAAATCCACAGATAAAGCGGCAAAGCCATCCCGTCTCAAAACAAAAGCCGTCAAGAAAACCTCAAAGCGGAAAACAGCTGAACGTATCAACATGGTACTTGATGAAGATGCATATGAACCGGAAGTTGAGGTAGAACTTGACTCACTTGGCTCCCTTTTCATGCACCTCATTAATAATGATCTTTATCAGGAGGATGTGGAAGGCAGCCAGGCTGATGACATAGAGGTAATTACCCTTTCCTCTGGTTCAGACTCTATGCCAACACAAAAAATCCGCCAAGCGGTCCGGAAAGTAAGCTTTTCTCATCCTCTTGCTTACTTGGATCCAACATTTATTTTGAAGACACAACAACACGAGGCTCGCCGGACAACCCGGCACAACGGCCAGCAGGTCACTTCGGCCGGTTTACCAGACATCCCGGTTTGGAAACGCCGATCTGAGGTCTCCCCCACTTCTGACAATTCTTATCCCAAGGCATGTTATTTCCGACAACCTCTTAATCCGCCGGATTCAAATTATCAGGTGACACCTCCCTCATCCTCTGGCGAGTCAACATCAACCCAACTCCCTCCTCTTAAAACTGTAGCTGGGTAAGTACTCAAACCCTTTCTTCAAATGTTTGCATATCTTGAATAGTATGCTTAATTTTTACCTCTTTTATTTTTGTTTGCAGAGCCAAATCCAGACCCAGCAAAAAATCTTGGGTGAACAATCGGTCTGAAGACCAGGTGGTTCTTGAACAGGAGCAAACAGGTGAACCGGCCCAAACTGGTGAGCCGGAGGGTCCCCATCCTGAAGCTACCTTTGATGAGCCACCCCTCAAGATCAGAATATCGACGAACAAACAGAAGCTAACACTGCTGTTCCTGATACTGAACCGACAGCTCCAATCCGGGCTAGTCTGGTGAGAGTTGCTGGCACTGCACCATCACCCGAAAAAACTACTGGAGGCCAAGGAGATGATGTTATCATTACTGGCATGGGCCACAACTCTCCTGGCCATCTTGTAATTTTGGCCAAACATAGTGCCAAAGAAGAGTGTGCTGCCATGGAGAAGGGTAAATGGAGTACTGATTTGTCAAGTTATGCTCATCTCAGCGCTGAAGAACTCCACTCCGGTTTTTTAAACCGTCTGCACTCAAACCGTGATTATGAAACCGGTTTGGTGAACCTGATGAAGGAACGCTATGAGGTATTTTCATCTCCTTTCATTTCTTGATTCCAAAGTCTAAACATCAGCCCAAGTAGCCCCCAAGGGCCGTTTTATGATGCTAATCTTAAACCAGGACTTTGTAATACCTTAATCCTTACATGTTGATTCTCAATATGTGAAGTCCTCAATAAAAACAAAACCGATACTTTATCAGTGTAGTTATCTAGCTTTCATCGGTGTAGCCCCCAAGGGCCGGTTTAGCTTTGTGAGGTAACCCGGGTCTTGAATCCATGCGTCAGTTTTGAACAGATGTACATTAGCCCCCAAGTGTTAAGGATAATGCTTGCATTGTACTTGAGACTTGTGAAAGATTTGTTTGATAATAGAGCAAATAGGCATTAGCCCCCAAGTACGAAGTGCAAAACTTGTTATACGCTTAGTACTTAGAAAATACATATCCTGTTGTTGACATATCTTCTCCTTTGCAGGCCGAGCTAAGTAATAGGGATGCTTGAACCGCTGATCTTCAAGAGAACGTGAAGTCCCAACAAGCAGAGGCTTCGAAAGCCAAGGAGGAGATGACCAATGCCCTGGCAGCTATGGAGAAGTTAAAAGAGACTTTTAACAAGGAGCGTGCTGACTGGGAAGCCAAAAAGGCCGGTTTAACCAAGAAAGCCGAGGACGCAGAAGCAGCCCTGAAGCCAGTTGTAGACGAACTAACCGGCTTGAAGCGGCAGATCGACGCCATGACGTCCGATGTGTTCGGTAAGTACCTCCTTATGTTGTTTGTCCAATTCATGAGATCTTATCATTTACTAGTTTGCTGATATTAAATCATGATAGGCACTCGTATTGCTCATCTAGGCACTGATATGCGGATGAAGCTTAAAGCGGCTTACACCTTAATAGAACAGCTATACTCTGGATCCCACCGTGCTCTTTGCACTGCAGCTTACAACAAGCCGGCGCCATCACTGATAAAAGAAACCCTTGAGAAGCTGGCCATGCTACCAGCCCGGATTACCAAATTGAAGAAGGCAGCCACAAGATCAGGAGCGCTGACCGCACTAATCCGAGCCAAGGCATGGATTCCGGATCTTGAAGCAGATGACATCATTAAAGGATATCCAGGTGTGAAGGAGGACGGTTCAAACTTCAGCAATGATGATCTCTGAAGGCTGACAAAGGAGATGCAGCCAATAGCCAGCAAACTGGCGGAGGACACAGACTTATCTCATTTCCAGCCGGTTTACAACGCTGAAGGAAAGAGACAACCTGCTAAAATCCATGAAGTCGAAGAACTTGTGCCTCCAATCCGTAAGCATACTTACGCTCCTGGCATTAACCCCTCCAGCCTTATCCATGAAGAAGCCGTGTTTCAAGCTTTAACCGGAATCGATTGGTCAATGGTTGATTTCCAGCGTCTGGGGAGGGATGAAGAAGAGGTGATTGCACCAAATGACCCTCAATCATCAAGCCGTCCCGATGAAGCATCCTAAACCAGCAGCCGGTTTATCAGCTACTATGTGCCACTGTTTGAAACAATTATTCAATTGGAGCCGTTTTGAAGCTTCTTGTAATAGGATAGCGAAAACACCTTTATCTGCCATGCCATCGAGCATGCTTTGTGTTGCTTGATATTGTGAAAAACTTGCTCCACTTTTGGAATCTACTCATGCATAATCCATTATACTTTATGTTCCTGCATATAAGAACTAGAAAGCGTCCTAGTGGTTTACCACTAGATGGGCCATGATGCCCAAAAGCCATACACAACTTGGATGAATATCCAAGATTTGATTTTAACCAGATAAAATAAATACTATCTGTGACATACGTTTAGCTTATCAACTGCTTGTACAATAAAGGTGAAGAACACCAATCCATAGCCTTGTCAATTCATTGCCCTTTTGCCGGTTTATATAGAAACCATTTGGAGCTATAATAGCTGCATAATACTGGTGATATGTAATCAAAAACCAGACCAGAAGAATAGACTGCCGATATAAAACTAATCATGTACTGACAACTAAGCGTTGAAAGGCATGCCGGGTTGGAAAGAACACCGGTTTATTAGGAAAAATATTTATAAATCCCTTATCATAAAAAACGCAAAGACAAAAAATATACAAGGCTTTTCATGGGCTGCCAGGCCCTAAATCGAGGCTTTTCATGGGCTGCCAGGCTGCCGAGTTAAACTGTTTTGCAAAGCCTGTTAAGATGGACCTCAATCTTTAACCAATCACCGTTTTAACTTTGACAAGTCCAGGGTCCATGGGATTGACTTGTCAAACGTTCGATGGGTCATACCAGGTTTACCTGGACGGAGTGGCTTACTTAAAGAGGCAGGATAACCCGGAGTTTTAGGTGAATGCACCTGGCTTCCAAGCCTGGCTTGATAGCCTATTACAAGGGTTCAAGCTCACTGTTCTTTGAGAAGCAAGGAGCCCCCAGGTAATATGTGAGCTATCACTACAAAGAAAATACACTTCCGTGATGATACGTGTTTGTCACAGTAGGTCGCGTTTTTTGTCATGCATGTACATCCATGACAAATTTATGACAGAATCAAGATAGTCAGACCTGTGCTGTCGTAGAAGTGTTCCATGACATTACCAAAATTATCATCACGGAAGTGTCCACTTCCATGATGATAAATCGCGCGTCACAGAAGTGCTTTTGTCAAGGGTGACCGACACGTGGCATCCACCATAACGGAACGCGGTTAAGCTATTGGGTCGGGTTTTGGATCCAATAACCCGTTAACAGCCCCGACCAATGGGGATTTTCCATGTGTAAAATCATCATTGGCTGGAGGAAACACGTGTCGGCTCATTGTCGGGATAGATATCATCCACTCATTGGACAGAAGGCGCCTATGATACGTTGACACGTGGCACGACCCAATAGAGGCCCATTCCTGTGAAAAGGCCGACCCGTTTGACTTGGTCAAAAGGTGGCGGGCCGGCCCATGGAAAGCCTGTTAATGGCATGTTCGCATATAGCCCATTTACAGCCCGCTAACCCAAGGCCCGTTACGCCATATCCGAATTAGGCCCACTAGCATCATCTGGGCCATCCAATATGATTCCAGCCCGTTTTCACTTCTGGCCCATGTATGGCCCATGACGTCTTTCAGCCCATATGAGGCCCTATGTAACTCTTGGCCTATTAACGGCCCGTGGTGAAACTGGCCCGTAATGAACAGTGTATCACTTTACACCCATTAACGGCCCGTGGTGAAACTGGCCCGTAATGAACAGTGTATCACTTTATACCCATTAACAGCCCGTTATTCCGTTGGGCCGTCTCCAGCCCATGTTATCTTTTGGCCTTCTCAGAGCCCATTTATTCTTGGGCTCATTTCCAGCATTCATTTACTTACGGCCCGTTACTGTCATTTTCTTCTTGTGGGCCAAATTCAGCCCGTGGTTACAGTCGGCCTGTTTGTGGTCTGTTAATATGTTGGGCCATTTTGTGTTGTGTATTTTGAGAGTACTTTCAGATATGAATGTCTTTGGAATTTCAGATTTACAGTATTGAGCATATGAAGTATTTTATGAATTCTAGATATCTATTTTTAACACTTAAAAATGTAGTTTCATAGGAGTATAAAAGTGCAGACAATGTGATTCTCAGAGAAGAAACTGCAAGTTTCAGTTTCAGATAAGAAACTGCAAGTTCAGTTTTAGATAAGAAACTGCAACTTTCAGAGGTAGAGCATTTATATTAACACGGCCTTTTCAAACAGGGTTAACATCATGTTGGAAGTTTTATTCATGGTCGAAAATGGAACTACCAGCCAGTTAACATCATGCTGATCAACATTCATGCATAGCACATCTTCATATGATGCACAGTCAAAATGCCCATACAATGTCGAGTGTGCGAAACACAGAGAAAACGAGGGATGAAGTTTTGGCAAGTTTTGGACGTGGTTTTGGGCTGCCCCGTCTAGGCTTTCATTTTTAACATGCACAGCCCACGTCCTCGGACGGGAGGTCCATAGGCCTGTTTGTATTTTCTTAGGGCCGTCATGTATCGACCGGCCTATGGACCTCCCATCCGAGGTTTTATTTTTGGCAGCCCAATTTATGTATTTTTTTGAAGAAAACATAGAGGTCTGTTCTAGTTTTCTATATAAGAATAGGAACGCCAGGTCCAACTTATGTTTCCCTTCTAACTATATTATATATATTTAAATTATTTTATATGTTGACTGTTTAGTTCACATAATTGGCAAATAGATGACCGCTCTCGCGATCCCCTTCGCCCCCGCCACCACCTCCACCCTCGCCGCCGCCCCTGCCACTACCTCCACCCTCGCCGCCACCATAGATCTCGCCGCCACCCCCCGCCTCCTGACTCCAGGCGCGTCTGCCCCCCTCAGCAAGTCCGCTCGCGCGCCCCATGGAGTCACCGGCCATATCCATGGGGGAATGGCTGGAAGACATGCATCTCCCACATGTCTACAAAGCCTTCCCGCGGATGCTCCAGCCGCTCGACTCCGGCGCGCCGGCGGTGCTGCTGGAGACTCGAGGGAGGAGATGGAGGGAGCGGGCGATGCGGATCCGCGATGATGCTCTCTCCTAGACCCAGTGCATGCGTGAATGGAGGGAAGCAGAGGAGGAAGCTGCGAGGGAGGAAGCTGAGGAGGGACCAAATCCGTTCTCTCACTCGCGCAGGTATGCTCGGATGTGCAAGGATCATGTGGATTGGGAGCTACTGAATCGAGCCATGCGGATCTACTTCGAAGGAGATTTCTCGGAGAAGCACAGGATGCCCCACCCTAGTGAGCCGCTGATTGCGTTCGTTCTATGGGCGAAAGGAGAAGTGAATTCAGGAGATCCACGCCGTGCTACGAGATGGGAATGCTTGACTGGACTCCTGCCCACCAGCACGCCACCAGAGCCGGAGCAGGTGGATCCCCTACCTTACCTCTCCCAAAAACCTGCAGAAGATTTAAATTAGGCTTGCAATCTGCTTCAATTGAGATCTCTGGTGGTTATTTCTACTTCCTGAGAGACAACATCTGGCTGGAGGATGAGAAGGAACCACGAACTCCGATGAATTTCCCCTATCACAATGGGGGGAGCGCCGGTTGGGCAGTGGTACGGACCACCTCCGCCCCAAATGGGGGCATAATCTAGGCAGGCTCCTATAATTGCCCAAGATCAATCTGCTGGTGGTTCTGACTCTCAGATCAGTGGGAAATCTCAAGGCAAGAATTAGCAAAAGGAGAGATAGGACATCCATAAAACTGCTCCTGCCCCTGCTTCGGGCCTTATATACTCTGAGGTGATCTGCTACAACTGTGGGGAACCAGGGCATCATTTGGATAAATGTGTCAAGCCCAAGAGTTGTTTTATCTGCAAAATGGTTACCCATAGAGTTGAGAATTGCCCTGTCAGAAGGAAAACCCACAGTTCTGCTAGATATTTTGGAAGTGCTGCTCCAGGATTATGTCCACCATTGACAGAATTTTCTGTGACACGGAATTAGATAGTTTCTTTCCCCTTTCTAGTTGTAGAGCTCTGCCCAGATGTGGTAGTGACCACACTCCTTTGCTATGGGACTCTGGTCTTAACCAAACTCCAAAGAGCAATAGCTTTAAATTTGAAAAGTGGTGGTTGCTTAGAGAAGATTTTACTGAGCTAGTCAGGAAAATCTGGAATGAGCCTACTGGGAGCAGCTGCCTCCTAGAAAATTGGCAGATCAAAATCAGGAGATTTAGAAGAACTACCAAAGGGTGGAACTCCAATGAGGAAGCTAATCTTAGAAGATACAAAAGGCTTCTCCTCCTTGAGTTTGATTCTCTAGATATTAAGGCAGAAACCACTGACCTCTCTGAGGCTGAGACTAATAGATTAAACTTTGTCCATGGAGAGCTCAAGAAAATTTGGCTTCAAAAAGAAATCAAAGCCAAACAAAGGTCTAGAGATAGGAACATTAAGGAGGGTGATAGAAATACTGCTTACTTCCATGTAGTAGCTAACCACCCTCATTCACTCCCTTGATGGTCCTAATGGCCCTGTTACTGAGGTAGATGAGATGCTGAAAGTGGCTAGTGACTTCTACAAAGACCTGTTTAAGAAAGAAAACCCTTTTGGGTTCTCTCTACAAAACAATTTTTTCTCTGCTTCTGAAAAAGTCTCTCCTGCTGAAAATGAGCTGCTAGAAGCACCTTTTTCAGAGTCAGAGGTGAAGGAAGTCATTTTTAGCTCTTATCCTGATGGGATTCCTGGTCCTAATGGAATTCCCTTCTTGTTTTACCAGCATTTTTGGGACTTGGTGAAAAATGATCTCTTAGATCTTTTCCAAGCCTTTCATAGAGGAGAGTTGGATCCAGCAACTTACTCATGGGGGGTCTGTTGGGGTCAAGTTAAATAACTGTGAAAGTGATTTTTTCCTTGTTGGTAAAGGCCTTAGGCAAGGTGACCCCATCTCCCCGCTTTTGTTTAATTTAGTAGTGGACGTTCTTAATAAATGTTGAGCAAAGCTGCTGATCATAGTCTGATTGTAGGGCTCTGTCCCGAGGTCTGCCCTGGTTGCATCATCTGCCTTCAATATGCAGATGATACCATCCTTTTCTTAGACAATGACTCCACACATGCTAGCAATTTGAAAACTGTTCTAACCTGGTTTGAACAAGTCTCAGGCATGAGAATCAACTACTCTAAAAGTGAACTCATCCCTATAAACATGGATGATCAGGAGTTAGCTGACTTCCTCTCTGTTCTAGTCTGTAATAAAGGTAACTTCCCCATTAAGTACCTAGGTATCCCTCTCCACTATGATAAACTGAGGAGAGAGGATATCCAACCCCTTCTGGATAAAATCATTAAAAGGAATGCTAGGTGGAGGGGAAAACTTCTCTCTTATAGAGGTAGATTGATCCTCATACAAGCTTGTTTGGCTAGCATTCCAGTGTATCTCCTCTCCTTCTTCAAGTTCCCTAAATGGGAAGTGAACCTCATCAATTCTCAGATGTCTCATTGCTTGTGGAATGATTTTGAGGGAAATAGGAAGCTACACCTTGCTAATTGGGCCCTAGTCTATATGAAAAAGATTTTGGAGGCCTAGGCATACCTAACCTCCAAGAAATTAACATCTATCTTCTAGGGTCTTGTATTAAAAGATTCTATGAGGAAGACCTGAAACCCTGGAAGCTTCTTATTGCCCATAAATACCTAGGAAATAAACCTAATATTTTTGTCCCTTCCTCCAACCCTAAGACCTCTAGATTCTTGTCAGGACCCCGACTCAATGCCACATAGATCTAGCATGTAACACTTCATATCACTTTGCGGCCTCACGCACGGTATTCCCACGGGTGTCGCCTTACCTTTACCCGGGACCGTTTGCGCCTTTTGGCACACGTATATGACAGTGTCGCTAGCATCCATATGATAAGGAGCCCGGGCTGACATGGCTAGTCGTAAACCCAAAGTGGCACAAACTTACAGGGACAGGCATCCATGACCCAGCATCGAACGTGTCGGTCATCAGCGAGTGAATCCAGGCTGTAGCACTGGGCTAGCAGGACTCCGGTGAACCGGGCTGTAGCGGGCTAACAGGACTCCGGTATTCATCGCGTGACATTTCCCCGAAGGGACAGACACAGGAACAAAGAAGGACACATGCCGGCCAGCCTAAGTGTCCCGGAGCAGTAGCAAACTACCATGGCTCGGTGGAAACACTAGGAGACATTTCCCGGTAAGAGAGGCTACCAAGGATAAACAACTAGGTTGTCAGATCCCACACATACCAAGCATTTCAATAACATACACACAATATGCTCGATATGTGCAAATACAACATGGCATCACAACATGACTCTACAACTCAAGTAATTTATTCATTAGGCTCCGAGGAGCGAGATATTACAAACATGGGTCTCATCACCCAACAATCAGAGCATACAAGTCAAAGCACAAGCGGAAGCTATCATGTCTGAGTACAGACATCTATAAATGAAAAAGGCTGAGAAGCCTGACTATCTATCAGATCCTGCCGAGGGCACAAGATCGTAGCTGAGGTATCAAGCTAAACGTCGAAGTCCAAGCGGAACTACTAGTGAGACTGAATTCTCTCTGCAAAAACATAAAATAGGCAAACGTGAGTAAAAATGTACCCAGCAAGACTTACATCAGATCTATCTACACATGCATCATTATCAACAAAGGGGATGGTGGAGTTTGACTGCAGCAAGCCAGCTTTGACTCGGTGGCTATCCTGAACTACGACTGCAAGTAACTCTTTTGAGGTGGCGCACACGAGTCCACATATTCACCATATCAATACACCACTATGGATCCGCTCCCGTCTCCCTACGAGAACGCCATCCATAGCACTCACGCTTATCTTGCGTATTTTAGGGTATCCACTTTCACTTGTCTATGAACTGTACAAGGGGTCCAAGTTTCCATATCCGAGGAATCCGGCTATTCGAATAGATGATGTTAACCCTGCAGGGGTGTACTTCTTCACACACGCTCTCGCCACTTACCGCCCTGTACACGTCATGTACCTCGGCAACCTTCAAGCGGAAACCGGGCGAGGGAGTCGGCCACGACCTGACTAACCGAACAAGTCTCTAGTCCAGGTTTATCGCCTATTCGGGTTCCATCCGCAAGGAGATCCGGCCGGGGTGTCGCTCACGGCCCCAAACGATGTGTGCAGGGTTCCCAAGCCCACCTCGACGGGTGGTTCTACGCTTGGTACACCGTGCCACTGTGCCTAGTCTGTCCCAAGCCCACCTGTACCGGGTGCCACTTGGTAGACTACTAACACTACCTACAAACACCAGAAACTAGTTGCAACTCCTGGACAGAGATCATGTTGATTAATAAGTCGAGAGGGGCACTTAAGCATTCCAATGTGTGGTAGTAGCTGGTCATGGATCACAAACACAGAACTCAGTTCCTGAGGACGGCTGCAATGAGACAACCCACCATGTACTCCTACATGGCCTCTCACCGCTACCTTTACCAAATCGTGTTCACACACTTAGCTCACACACAGTAGGACATGTTCACACGCCTCTGATTCATCCCCGATGAATCAGACCTGACTCAACTCTAAGCAGTAGCAGGCATGACAAGCAAACATGAATGAGTAGGCACAACAGGGCTCAAACAACTCCTACTCATGCTAGTGGGTTTCATCTAATTACTGTGGAATGACAGGTCATGCAGAGGATAAAGGGGTTCAGCTACCGCAGCAAGTAACAGATGAATCGTTGTTGTCCTAATGCAGTAAAAGAGAGCAGGAGCGAGAGAGTGGGATTGTATCGGAATGAACAAGGGGGTTTTGCTTGCCTGGCACTTCTGAAGATAACATTGAGTCTTCATCAGTGTCAACGATCACAACGTCGGAACATCGTCTACCGGGAGGGAACAGATACCGGCAACAAAGAAGAAATACAATCAATGCAATGCACAATATGATGCATGCTCATGACATGGCAATATGAATGTGTTTTGAGCTAATGCAACTAGCAACAGATTAAATGAAGTTGGTTTTAATACAAGATTCAAATTCAAACTCCATATGTGATTATTTAAATGCCCTTTAATTGATTTGTGCTAAACAGCAGCTATAAGTTGTTCTAACATGCATGAAAGTGGTACAGATGGATTCCTTGAATTTTTCTGATAATTTTTCATATATAATTTATTTAATTTGGAGTTACGGTTAATTTTCTATGATTTTTAGAAGTTTTAGGCATTTTCTGGAATTTCCTGAATAATATTAAATCCAGAAATGATTATGGCGTCAGCACCACGTCACAGTGACGTCAGCAGGGTCAACTGGGCTGGCTCGGGTCAAACCTGACGTGTGGGGTCCACACGTCAGTGACACAGGAGCTAATCCCGGTCAAACCCAGCGCTAACTGGGGTTTGACCAGGGGTGGGGCCCACTGTCAGTGGCTGTGGGTTTAATTAGTGGGGCCATTAACACTAATTAAGCGTGCCCCGTTGGCAGTCGCCGGAGTATTGCCGGTGGCGACCATTCCGCACGGCGGCGCGGCTCGGATTTGAGCTAGGGGCGATGGTTTGGCGCGCGGTTTGGCTCATTAGAACGTCCGCGACGCGACGCGTCCAGCGGTGGCTGTGGCCGCGGCTGGGGTGGCCGGAGCCGACGACGGCGATGGCAAGTGCGGCGGCCGGAGCTTCGGGTTCGAGCGGGGCGAGGCCACAGAGGACGGGAGGGATGGCTAAGGGGCTCACCGAGCTCCTGAAGATGCTAGGAGCACGGTGCCGTGCTCGGTTTAGAGCCTTGCTGGCTGCAGTGACGGCGGCGACATCACCGGCGGCGTGGGGTTCTCGGCTCGTAGTGAACGGCGGCTAGAGAGGGAGGTAGGGCACGGGGAGAGGGGGAATCGGGTCAAAAGCTCACCGCGGAGCTGCAGGGAGGGTTAGTGGGCTCGGGGGCGCGCCGGAGTGGCCGAATCGACGGAGAAAGGCGCCGGGGCTGAAGCTTGGAGATGATGACGATGGCGGCTGCTCGGGGCCCTTCTGGTTGCGTAAGACGTCGAGGAGGTCGAGGGAGGCACTGCGGAGCTCGGGAGCGCGTCGGGGAGGAGAGGGGGTGGTGGTGGCCGCGGCGAACGGCGTCGGTGGCGACGGGGCTCCGCTCGGAGGAGGAGAGAGGGAGCCAGAGAAAGGGGGGAGAAGGCACGGGGAGAGTGCGAGGCCTGGGAGGGTGCGTGGCGTCGCGGACGGGGTCCAGGGCGACGAGAGGAAGCAGGAGGTGGCCAGGGGGAAGCAGGAGGTGGCCGAGGCCTCTCGGGCGCGCGCCACGCCTCGCCTCTGTTCGTCCTCCTGGCAGAGGAGGAAGAGGACAAGGGGGAAGGAGGTGGGCTGGGCCGGCCAGATGGAGCTGGGCCAGGTAAGTGGCGCCAGGTAGGTGGCCCAGGTGGCCTTCTCTCCCTCTCTTTTTTTAGTTTCCATTTTCTATTTTTTTCTGTATTTGTTTTGATTTAGTTTAGCAACTAAACCATTTTAATAAATTCTGTAGTTTATTT
Organism: Triticum dicoccoides; assembly: GCF_002162155.2. Taxonomy (NCBI): domain Eukaryota; kingdom Viridiplantae; phylum Streptophyta; class Magnoliopsida; order Poales; family Poaceae; genus Triticum; species Triticum dicoccoides. Next base: position 151,306,357 of record NC_041386.1, read on the forward strand.
TGTGGCTTACTAAAATATATACAAAGCCACTCACAAACTTCCAAAATTATTTGGAGTCATATTTAATATATATTAAATATAAATCCAAAGCAAATAGTTATTGGATTAATTCAAATGGCCAAAATAAATATCTCTGTGACTCCAAAAATATTGGTTTAAATTTTACCTCTCACCAATATTTCCATGGAATAACAGGAACATTTTCTTGGACTCATTTGATGAAATTTAAATGTTGGTTATTTTTAGAGGTCTTCTGAGGCTTGAAAATTCCTCAATTCAATTTCATTTGAATTTAAACATGATGCTCACATGAGGTCTAGCCTAGTGCATAACAGGACCAGGGATGTGACAACTCACCCCCACTAAACAAAAATCTCGTCCCGAGATTCAAGCTTAGGTAAGGTGAAGGGTAACGCAGACTAGTATAATCTTCACGATCCAGGGTGTACTTCATCAAAGCGTTGATTCATTCACCATCATTGTCTTGAAGTCTTGCTCCGAGAACTCCAACCAACATGACAACGAGAGGAAAGGAAAAACTCTAAAAGAATTGTTCTTCTCGAAGGTCGAACAACTCAGGATTAACCCACGGAATGAGACATAGCAACATCTCTCGAGCTGAGAGACGAAGCACACATCCATAGGAATGGAGTGAAGCAGATGACGGAGGTTCACTAGGTAGACAACAATTCCACACCTAAGAAGGTGGTAAACGATTGTCAACGTAGCGAGGAGTTGAGTTGCCATGATACCATAATGATACACCTTAGGGAAGGTGACTCGTAGAGATATCCCCTTAAGTGGCAAAAAGAATTACTTTTGATTCAGAGATCATTGAAACTCTTTAAACCAGCCTAAGACAATTCTCGAGCGATCGTTTGGAGGGGGTCGGTAGAATGGCATACTCAAACTTGGATGATGTGGATTACCTTGTTGAAGACAACGCAATGGATGAATTTGCTTATCACCGGAAATGGAAGAGACCCATGGTAGAATGGCACATTGGCGGTGCAAGCTGGGAACAAAATGCAAATGCTGGGAATGATTCTGGTAACTGGGGAAGAACCCAACAATAGAGAGTGAATCCACTGTTTGAGAAGTTATAGTATAACTGAGGAAGGTGAGAGCAAACCCAGTTAGTGCCGATGATAACACCTAGCGCTTGTGCGTGCTCTCAAGAACTTGAGCATTCCCATATTCATCAAGGTTTTACCAACATCCGTGTCAAGGATCCTGGCAACACAACATACTACCATGATGGCTAATAATGGATGATGCAGAGGCAAAGGAAGATAACACCTTCTCAGATTTCACCTTAGCGAGGCCAAGGAAATAAAAATCTGGATGATCGACCGAGAGACATTTAGCACTCCGCTTCTAATGTTCTCCTTGATGTGCTAGTGTAACCCATTCATAGATATGGTTTGATATCTAGGACATCAAGTAAAAGGTCGGACTTCGGGATCTCAAAATCCATAGGGGCAACTAGGGAGTAAATCCTACGAAATCCCTATGGGGAGGTGGCCAACTTCCTCAATCAAGATATTATAATAATAGGTCTTCCGGTTGGGTGTGTTGGCCACGACATCCACTTTACCGGTTATCGAGGGACCAATATTATAGTTCTTGGAAAATGTTCCAACCATCATATCTGCCTGAGATTCAGATCTGGTTGGTGTTAGGATATTCCAGACTCATCGAGTCTAGGAAGAAAAATGAAAGTTTGCAACACAATTCGACGAGATGACGTTTGCGAGATTCTCGGGGAATGAACTACGATAGCAAGCTCCAAAACATGAGCTGGTTCTGCTACACATGTGTGAACACGCTGTCTCAGACAAACATGATCACATGGTAGTCTTACAATAGAACACTACCGAGTTCTGGTAGGGAACCATCATTGAGGATATAGGAATCTTGTGCATGAACTAGTATTTGCACAGCAACTCCTTTTCCTTGAACAATTCAATCAGTGGCTTGGTGTGCTAGGGAATACATATGGAGTGGAGGTAATTAATCTACCAAACCATAGAATACATTTGCACATGCGTAATTGACTTGAGATGGTACCAGAGGAGATAAAAACAAACTTTCTCAAACTCATGGTGGCAACTTGCACCAAATGCACATGAATTCGAGGAAGTCACTTCTTCCATCCAACATATGCTTCATGAACGGAACACGAAGGCATTGCTTACAAGGTTTCCAACACTAGGTTGATGTTCAACATGAATCATGGGGGAGACAAAATGCTGCTGATGGGCTCAACAGCAACTCATCGGAATTTCCATATCATTGGACTTCCACCATCATGTGAACACGGTGATAGTATTGGTCAGACCAAAAGATGTAATGGTAGATGCTCGGGGAAAAACCACGAGTAAGACAACATTACGAATATCGTTGGTTCTGATTTGATTTGATGATAGCCCATACTCAAACAAAGGTTTGGGTAAGATAATGGATCCAACAATTGTTCACAAGGGCCAATTGATGAAGATATCATCTTCCTTCAACACACACTACACAAGAATATCCCTTTGGAATGAACTAAGTCAGGCAAGCTTTTATCTTCCAACTCTCCAAGTTGTTGTTTAGCTTATCCAACTAGCTCAGGGGTATCCACCACGAATTCTTGGAGAGAGGGGTGGTTTACAGGATAAACCAACTTGATCACGAGCTCAACATAACAGTCAGGTGACAACCTAGTGATACTTTCGAGAAGATATTCGGAAAATCACGAACCACCGGTATGTTACTAAACCCGAGAACAATCTTGCTTTTAAGGGCAAGACGATATGATAAAAAGGGCGAGGGATTGCCAAAAATCCTAACTCATCAATCAAAAAGTGCACCAGGGAATAAGGACTAGGTAGCACAATCTATCTTAGAATGGTGATTCAATAACCAACATGCTAAGAATGAGAATATTGTCCATTTACTACCAAGCAACAGAGTTGCTAGCAGTATTGATTTCACACACCACGATTCACTTGTCGGCATTCCGGTTACAATAACACAGGAACCGAGGAATGAACAATGATGGCAAGAAGTATCACTGTACCAAGAGTTCATAGGATGGTGTGCAATTCCTACCATAGTCCCGATATAAAAGATGGTAATACTCCAAGGTAGAACAGAGCAAAAGCTGGATTGGCATTTTGATCTGCGGAGCACAACTACTTTGACCCAATCCTAGATATGGATGAGGTACTGGAGTTTGTTTCTCCAAGTCATTCAGGACAGAATGGCTTGACGGACCACAAGGGTAATAGGCATCGATAAACGAACGCACGCATACTCTTGACTTTCAATTGATAGGTGAGGGTCAGAGGACAACTAAAGAGGGACAACTCAAAGGAACATACGATTTTCTGAGTTGTGGATACATGGTTTAGCATGTCGAACGAGCTCAACATGTTTCTTCCAGATAACCTATGCGGAAAGGTTGAACTGGCAGAGTCACAATATATAATGGAGAACTCATCAAGAGCATTCTGGTTGTGATCGTTCAGTCCAACGAGGAACTTCTGCCATAAGTAGTTCATGGTATTTGGAAGAAGAAGATACCACGGACTTCAAGGACTATCGCAAAGGTTACTAATATCCTAAGGGAACTAGCAACACTATCAACATGAAGTAGGTAGAGTGAATCTCGGGTTCAAGAACCCAGGAATAGAATACCTGCTACTAAGTAGCATCACGGAGTGCCTTCGAGGATAAAGGCCAGAATCATCACACTGGGACACCAATCATGGCTAAATTACTAGGTGATCCCCTAAGACACCTAGGGTCATAATACCAGCTCCAACATATATGTCAAGGCAATAAAGTACCTCAACTCACCGATTAGTGTGGTTAATCTGGCCCAAAGGAACATCGAAACGGGAGGAAGGAATTTGCAAATTGCATCAGATTGTATAGAAACCTGGGATGACTCGGACAGCATAACGGCTGTAAATGCTCAGAAAGATTTAAGACATTCACAAAAATGGTGGCATAACCACTCAGAAGCACAATATCAAGGTTTCGAGATCAACAATTAACATACAGAAGTAGTAGGAACTGAACAGAGGCTTAAGTCCAACAATCTTATAAGTCTACTGATTAGTAACACGTGATCCTAATAGAAAGAAGAGATAGCCTAGTTCCTTAACCCCGCAGGAAAGTTAAGATGACTCAGATCAGAAGGCATAAGGTATAAGGAGTAAAAAGAGCCTTACGTTCCATCCCACAATCAATTCCCTTATATAATAACTAAAGCATTTCTAGACTCAACTTCGACCAGTTTGGCTTGGTAATCCTACAGGCAGTCAAGCTCTGATACCAACGCTGTCAGGACCCCGACTCAATGCCACATAGATCTAGCATGTAACACTTCATATCACTTTGCGGCCTCACGCACGGTATTCCCACGGGTGTCGCCTTACCTTTACCCGGGACCGTTTGCGCCTTTTGGCACACGTATATGACAGTGTCGCTAGCATCCATATGATAAGGAGCCCGGGCTGACATGGCTAGTCGTAAACCCAAAGTGGCACAAACTTACAGGGACAGGCATCCATGACCCAGCATCGAACGTGTCGGTCATCAGCGAGTGAATCCAGGCTGTAGCACTGGGCTAGCAGGACTCCGGTGAACCGGGCTGTAGCGGGCTAACAGGACTCTGGTATTCATCGCGTGACATTTCCCCGAAGGGACAGACACAGGAACGAAGAAGGACACATCCCGCCAGCCTAGGTGTCCCGGAGCAGTAGCAAACTACCATGGCTCGGTGGAAACACTAGGAGACATTTCCCGGTAAGAGAGGCTACCAAGGATAAACAACTAGGTTGTCAGATCCCACACATACCAAGCATTTCAATAACATACACACAATATGCTCGATATGTGCAAATACAACATGGCATCACAACATGACTCTACAACTCAAGTAATTTATTCATTAGGCTCCGAGGAGCGAGATATTACAAACATGGGTCTCATCACCCAACAATCAGAGCATACAAGTCAAAGCACAAGCGGAAGCTATCATGTCTGAGTACAGACATCTATAAATGAAAAAGGCTGAGAAGCCTGACTATCTATCAGATCCTGCCGAGGGCACAAGATCGTAGCTAAGGTATCAAGCTAAACGTCGAAGTCCAAGCGGAACTACTAGTGAGACTGAATTCTCTCTGCAAAAACATAAAATAGGCAAACGTGAGTAAAAATGTACCCAGCAAGACTTACATCAGATCTATCTACACATGCATCATTATCAACAAAGGGGATGGTGGAGTTTGACTGCAGCAAGCCAGCTTTGACTCGGTGGCTATCCTGAACTACGACTGCAAGTAACTCTTTTGAGGTGGCGCACACGAGTCCACATATTCACCATATCAATACACCACTATGGATCCGCTCCCGTCTCCCTACGAGAACGCCATCCATAGCACTCACGCTTATCTTGCGTATTTTAGGGTATCCACTTTCACTTGTCTATGAACTGTACAAGGGGTCCAAGTTTCCATATCCGAGGAATCCGGCTATTCGAATAGATGATGTTAACCCTGCAGGGGTGTACTTCTTCACACACGCTCTCGCCACTTACCGCCCTGTACACGTCATGTACCTCGGCAACCTTCAAGCGGAAACCGGGCGAGGGAGTCGGCCACGACCTGACTAACCGAACAAGTCTCTAGTCCAGGTTTATCGCCTATTCGGGTTCCATCCGCAAGGAGATCCGGCCGGGGTGTCGCTCACGGCCCCAAACGATGTGTGCAGGGTTCCCAAGCCCACCTCGACGGGTGGATTTATGCTTGGTACACCGTGCCACTGTGCCTAGTCTGTCCCAAGCCCACCTGTACCGGGTGCCACTTGGTAGACTACTAACACTACCTACAAACACCAGAAACTAGTTGCAACTCCTGGACAGAGATCATGTTGATTAATAAGTCGAGAGGGGCACTTAAGCATTCCAATGTGTGGTAGTAGCTGGTCATGGATCACAAACACAGAACTCAGTTCCTGAGGACGGCTGCAATGAGACAACCCACCATGTACTCCTACATGGCCTCTCACCGCTACCTTTACCAAATCGTGTTCACACACTTAGCTCACACACAGTAGGACATGTTCACACGCCTCTGATTCATCCCCGATGAATCAGACCTGACTCAACTCTAAGCAGTAGCAGGCATGACAAACAAACATGAATGAGTAGGCACAACAGGGCTCAAACAACTCCTACTCATGCTAGTGGGTTTCATCTAATTACTGTGGAATGACAGGTCATGCAGAGGATAAAGGGGTTCAGCTACCGCAGCAAGTAACAGATGAATCGTTGTTGTCCTAATGCAGTAAAAGAGAGCAGGAGCGAGAGAGTGGGATTGTATCGGAATGAACAAGGGGGTTTTGCTGGCCTGGCACTTCTGAAGATAACATTGAGTCTTCATCAGTGTCAACGATCACAACGTCGGAACATCGTCTACCGGGAGGGAACAGATACCGGCAACAAAGAAGAAATACAATCAATGCAATGCACAATATGATGCATGCTCATGACATGGCAATATGAATGTGTTTTGAGCTAATGCAACTAGCAACAGATTAAATGAAGTTGGTTTGAATACAAGATTCAAATTCAAACTCCATATGTGATTATTTAAATGCCCTTTAATTGATTTGTGCTAAAACAGCAGCTATAAGTTGTTCTAACATGCATGAAAGTGGTACAGATGGATTCCTTGAATTTTTCTGATAATTTTTCATATATAACTTATTTAATTTGGAGTTACGGTTAATTTTCTATGATTTTTAGAAGTTTTAGGCATTTTCTGGAATTTCCTGAATAATATTAAATCCAGAAATGATTATGGCGTCAGCACCACGTCACAGTGACGTCAGCAGGGTCAACTGGGCTGGCTCGGGTCAAACCTGACGTGTGGGGTCCACACGTCAGTGACACAGGAGCTAATCCCAGTCAAACCCAGCGCTAACTGGGGTTTGACCAGGGGTGGGGCCCACTGTCAGTGGCTGTGGGTTTAATTAGTGGGGCCATTAACACTAATTAAGCGTGCCCCGTCGGCAGTCGCCGGAGTATCGCCGGCGGCGACCATTCCGCACGGCGGCGCGGCTCGGATTTGAGCTAGGGGCGATGGTTTGGCGCGCGGTTTGGCTCATTAGAACGTCCGCGACGCGGCGCGTCCAGCAGTGGCTGTGGCCGCGGCTGGGGTGGCCGGAGCCGACGACGGCGATGGCAAGTGCGGCGGCCGGAGCTTCGGGTTCGAGCGGGGCGAGGCCACAGAGGACGGGAGGGATGGCTAAGGGGCTCACCGAGCTCCTGAAGATGCTAGGAGCACGGTGCCGTGCTCGGTTTAGAGCCTTGCTGGCTGCAGTGACGGCGGCGACATCGCCGGCGGCGTGGGGTTCTCGGCTCGTAGTGAACGGCGGCTAGAGAGGGAGGTAGGGCACGGGGAGAGGGGGAATCGGGTCAAAAGCTCACCGCGGAGCTGCAGGGAGGGTTAGTGGGCTCGGGGGCGCGCCGGAGTGGCCGAATCGACGGAGAAAGGCGCCGGGGCCGAAGCTTGGAGATGATGACGATGGCGGCTGCTCGGGGCCCTTCTGGTCGCGTAAGACGTCGAGGAGGTCGAGGGAGGCACTGCGGAGCTCGGGAGCGCGTCGGGGAGGAGAGGGGGTGGTGGTGGCCGCGGCGAACGGCGTCGGTGGCGACGGGGCTCCGCTCGGAGGAGGAGAGAGGGAGCCAGAGAAAGGGGGGAGAAGGCACGGGGAGAGTGCGAGGCCTGGGAGGGTGCGTGGCGTCACGGACGGGGTCCAGGGCGACGAGAGGAAGCAGGAGGTGGCCAGGGGGAAGCAGGAGGTGGCCGAGGCCTCTCGGGCGCGCGCCACGCCTCGCCTCTGTTCGTCCTCCTGGCAGAGGAGGAAGAGGACAAGGGGGAAGGAGGTGGGCTGGGCCGGCCAGATGGAGCTGGGCCAGGTAAGTGGCGCCAGGTAGGTGGCCCAGGTGGCCTTCTCTCCCTCTCTTTTTTTAGTTTCCATTTTCTATTTTTTTCTGTATTTGTTTTGATTTAGTTTAGCAACTAAACCATTTTAATAAATTCTGTAGTTTATTTTGTGGCTTACTAAAATATATACAAAGCCACTCACAAACTTCCAGAATTATTTGGAGTCATATTTAATATATATTAAATATAAATCCAAAGCAAATAGTTATTGGATTAATTCAAATGGCCAAAATAAATATCTCTGTGACTCCAAAAATATTGGTTTAAATTTTACCTCTCACCAATATTTCCATGGAATAACAGGAACATTTTCTTGGACTCATTTGATGAAATTTAAATGTTGGTTATTTTTAGAGGTCTTCTGAGGCTTGAAAATTCCTCAATTCAATTTCATTTGAATTTAAACATGATGCTCACATGAGGTCTAGCCTAGTGCATAACAGGACCAGGGATGTGACAATTCTGGAAAGGATTAAATTCTATTATGCATGCTGTGAAATTTGGCTACAGATGGAACATAGGGGATGGGAGCAGAACCAGGTTCTGGGAAGATACTTGGTTTGGCACACCCCCCTAGCAGTCCAATTTTAGCCTATTTACTCTGTACGCAATGAGCTTAACAAAAGTGTCAATGAAGTTTGGGACGGTCAATGCCTAAAACTCTCTTTTAGAAGGAACTTTAGTGATAGTCTCATGGAACAATGGTTCCAGTTGGAGGAAATTGCCAAAAGCATTACCTTTACTGCCGAGCCGGATGCCCTGATTTGGCAGCTGGACAATAAGGGGAAGTATTCCTCCAGCTCCCTCTATCATGGTATCAACTTTAGAGGGGTTCAACTGTGTTTATTCTTGCTGTCTGGAAATTGAGAGTTCCCCCTAAAATTCATGTATTTCTCTGGCTTCTCTCCAAAAACAAATTGACGACGAGGGATAATGTTAGGAAGAGACATATCATCAAACCCCTTGATTGTGTTTACTGCTTGGAACAAGAGTCTTGTTCTCACCTATTTTTTGAATGTATAGTTGCTAAACATCTCTGGGCCCACATTGAGGAATATTTCTCTAGTCAGATTGGCTCATCCTTCGAATCTGTCGCCAGATTCTGGATTGCTACCAAAAGGTGCTCAGTTTTAAACACTGTTAGCTCAGCTGTCCTTTGGTGCCTATGAAAATATAGAAATGCTATGATTTTCAGTAACACCTCCTGGATTTCCATTCCGCGGGTCTTGAGGTTGATCAGGAACATGGTGAGGAACTGGGCGATTCTCTCCTCCGGATCGTACAAGGACACGTTGATGTGCTTCATGGAAACCCTAACAAGATCCCTCCAGAAACCGTTGGCGATCACTTGTGGCTGAACAAGGCTCGACCTACTCTGGGGCTGGACCCATGGGCTCGTCTCAAGATCTCTGATGAAGATGACGGGCACCTGGCGCCGAAAAAGAGGGACATCCACCATGCTACGCCTTCCAGCCCGGTGTCTCTGCTTGCTTACTGGTCGCTGCAGGCTGACACGGCCCCTCTATTGATGACCATGAAGGCTTCGCTGGACCCTCCTTGTGTCATTTGAGTGCTCTATCCGCTCTGCCTTTGGCACCGCTCGGGTGATTTTTGTTATTCAGAGAACTTGTTCATCCACGCCCTAGTTTGTAGACTTTCTACCTTTGCTTTCGAACTGCTCTTTGAGCTGCTGTATCAGAATATGTTGTGGTTTCGTTCTCAGCAATGGAACCGGGGAGATGCTCCCTGTTTTTCTAAAACAAATTATTTTATATGTTATTATATATTATTTTTATTGTCATCATATATTTAACAGATACTTACATATGTAAGAACACAATACCCCACATCTTATTAACTTATAAAAATAATTTCTTAACAAATAAAATCATGGATTGTTTTGGCACGAAAATCCTAGTGATTGTGTACAAAAGCTTGGTAAGATTTAAGGATGAATGTAATAATATCACTTATTATTTAAATATATTTATAACAATATGCTCAGCCCCTTTTTATTTTTTGATAACATTGCTGGCCCAACCCAACATTATAATTAGAATCAGCCTAGCAAAATCGTGTATTTCGAGAAAGTGCAAATGGGTAGTAATTTTTTACGAAATAAAATAAACGGGCCGCATGGACGCTACATTATTTGTTCACCCAGCCCAGCTAATGGCTGTAATTCAAAAAAAGATCAAATTGACTGTAAATTCTACCGCGCAAAAAAAGACTGTAAATTCTGAAAAATGGTTTGAATACGTGCCACATTTTTGGAGGCTGAAATGTGGGCCAATAGGTTGAAGCCAATGCAAGTTGTTGTCAATTTAGTCAACAAATGATTCTGACATGTTAGCCGTTGGATTTACATCCAACGACCGACATCCATCTTCAATCTCTCGTCTTCTTCCTCCAGCGCCGCTGGGACCACCTCCCGCCTCCTGCTGCTAGCAGCTCTGCTTAGCACGCTTCGCTATGAAGCGCTACTCCACCATTGGCCAGGCCATCCCTCCAACCCTCCACACCTCATGTTCTTCTCCACCGACTGCCGAACCACACCGCACTAGAACCAGTTAACCCTCGTACACCTCTCTGTCTGCGACTCTACTCCCGCGTCTTCCCATCTCCGGCTCGTTGCTGTCCGGGGCCTCGCCGTCGTCCACCACCTTAGATGCGCTCGGCACGGCGTGGTCAACGTGGTCAACGAACGACACCATCAGAAGTAGACCGTGCGTGGAGAGGCTGACAGCTGGGTCCACGACAGCACATAAGGAAATGCCTCCTTATTACATGCAAAATAATGATTCCTCCACCTGACATCTGGGACCCACCGGAAGGGCCTCTGTATTTCGCGAAATAAAGTGCCCCCTGCTGACATGTCGGACCCACGAGCTATCTTCGCACGCAAGGAAGTGCCTCCTTATTACGCACAAAAAATGAATACTCCCCCTGCCAGCTGAAACCCAGCATAGTGGGAGGCTGACTTGTGGGCCTACCAAGTTGACGGGGACGGAGGGCTTTGTCAACTTAGTCAATATGAACGATTCTAGCTCCTGTTACCGTATGATGTTCATCCAACGGCCGTAGTGGTTCTTCAACCTCTGGTCTTCTTGCTCCAGCCGCCCAAACCAGCGCCGGTCGTGCCGTGTGCTCTTGCCTCCCGTGGCCGGCTGTGATGCCGCGGAGGCCTCACCGCCCCCTACTACTCCCACCGATGGCCAGGCCATCCCTCTACTCACCCACACCCCCAGTTATTCTGCGGCGACAGCAGCCTCACACCGTAGCCGAACCAGTGAACCCTCGTACTCCTCTTCGCGTGGGCATCCACTGCTGCGTCTTCCCCAGCTCTGAGTCGTCCCCTTCCTAGTCCTCGCCATCGTCCACCGCCCTGGTGCTCTCGGCGCGGCGTGGTCAACGTGGTCAACGACCGACTTCCATCGGAAGAGTACTGTACGTGGAGAGGCTGATAGCTGGGTCCATGGCAGCCGCAAGGAAGTGCCTCCTTATTACGCGGAAAATAATTATTCCTCCACCTGACAGCGGGGACCCACCGGACGGGCCACCAGTATTTTGCGAAAAAAATCGTTTCCCCCTGACTGCTG
>NC_041386.1:151318444-151327404 GCF_002162155.2 Triticum dicoccoides
TTATTACGCACAAAAAAATGAATACTCCCCCGGCTAGCTGGGACCCACCTTGCTGGGAGGCTGACTTGTGGGCCTACTAAGTTGACGGGGACGAAGGGCTTTGTCAACTCAGTCAATATGAACGATTCTAGCTCCAGTGACCGTACGATATCCATCCAACGGCCATAGTGCTTCTTCAACCTCTGGTCTTCTTGCTCCAGCCGCCCAAAGCAGCGCCGGTCGTGCCGCATGCTCCTGCCTCCCGTGGCCGACTATGCTGCCGCAGAAGCCTCACCGCCCCCTACTATTCCCACCGCTGGCGACGGCAGCCTCACACCGCAGCCGAACCAGTGAACCCTCGTAGTCCTCTCCGCATGGGCTTCCACTGTCGCGTCGTCCCCTTCCTAGGCCTCGCCCTCGTCCACCGCCGTGGTGCTCTCCGCGTGGCGTGGTCAACGTGGTCAAGGAACGACTTCCATCGGAAGAGTACTGTACGTGAAGAGGCTGACAGCTGGGTCCACGGCCACAGCCCCGTTTTTTTGTGATTTGCCAAGTAAGTCGCTTTGTGTGGCCTGTTGGGCTGCAAATCTTTCAACACGAGGAGAGCTTTCATTCGGCCGGCCGAGAAAATGGCCCATCAGTAATGAGAAATGGGTTGTACATTTTTAAAACACACCAAACCGGCAATTAGTTTCAAATATCTTTTTTTTTCATTTCAAGATTTTAAATTACATTAATTTTTATGCGTGGAGAATTTGTTGGATTTTATATTGATATACATTTATTTTTAAAATCAGTTTGAATGTGAGTCGAAATTTCAGGATTAAAAACAGTTCGGACCGCACCAAAATATGCAAAATTTTGTATAATTTTTTAACCGTTGCCACAATATGGGTTGTAATGCTAACAAAAAGAATATGGGCTCCAAAAAAACCTTAAGAATTAGCAAATGGGCTGTAAATTATTAGAAATAATGGCAGATGGGTTGTATGCTATTTTCCACAGATTTGAGGCATTCCTAAAAAAAAGGTTGACGCACAAGCACTGACCGTTGGATGTCCATCCAACGGCCGTCGTGCTTCTTCAATCTCTGCTCTTCCTGCTCCAGCCACTCAAACAAGCGCCGGCGGGATTGCCTGCTCGCTCCTCCTCGCGGCCGGCTGTGCTGCCGCGCAGGCCTCACCACCCGACCGTACTCCCATCGCTGGCCTAGCCATCCCTCTACTCAACCACACCTGCTGTTATTCTCCGGCGATGGCAGACGAACCAGTAAACCCTTGTACAGTCGTACTCCCCTCCGCGTGGGAAACAACTGCCGAGTCTTCCCTGCCTCCGTGTCGTACCCTTCCTAGGCCTCGCCGTCGTCCACCGCCCTGGTGCTCTCGGCGTGGCATGGTCAACGTGGTCAAGGAACAACTTCCATCGGACGTGGACTGTACGTGGAGAGGCTGCGAGCTGGGTCCACGGCCGCAACAAGGAAGTGCCTCCTTATTACGCGGAAAATAATGATTCCTCCACCTGATAGCTGGGACCCACCGGATGGGCCACTGTATTTCACGAAAAAAACGTTTCCCCCTGACTGTTGGGACCCACCAGCTACATCTTCGCATGCAAGGAAGTGCGTCTGGGCAAAAAAAAAATGATTCGCCCCCTGACTGCTGGGACCGACCAGCTACATCTTCGCAGGGAAGTGCCTAACAGTCGGGACCCACCTGGTCGAAGCGTACGTAGCATTGTCATTCTGGTCGCGAACATTTACGTACATACTGGTCGATGTAGAGGCGCGCACGTGTCATAGTAGAGGCGCGCACGTGTCGTAGTAGAGGCGCGCACCTAGCATTTACACGTACGTACAGCGGCCAAGGTGCAACAAAGAAAATACGGCCACGTATGTGTACATACGGGCGGGGTCTCGAACGCCTACCCGCGCATACGTACGGCCAGGGCTCGTGTACATGGCTGGGTCGGAACGGAGAAACAGCATCGTCGTCGTGTTCATGGGGAGGCAACGAAATGCGTCGTGTTCATGGGGAGGCAACGGAATGCGTTGTGTTCATGGGGAGGCAACGGAATGCGTTGTGTTCATCGGGAGGGCTTGGACGGAACAGACGATGGAAACGAGGCCTGGCGTACCGCAGAACGGAGGAAACGGCCTTGTGTTCGACCGGCCACGTTCGAAATGGGATCATGTTCATCGGGAGGGTTCTGGCATACTGCAAAACGGAGGAAACGGACCTCCTACGGGCAAAACGGGGGTCCTGTTGATCGGGAGGGTGTGGCGTACCGCAAAACGGACGATACGGACTTGTGTTGGAGCGCTACCGTCGAAACGGGGGTCCTGTTCATCGGGAGGGGTGTGGCGTACCACAAAAAGGGACTCCACGGGATATTGTTCATCTCCATCCTCGACCTCCTCCAGCCTCCACGGGTTCCTGTTCATCCAGCCTCCACGGGCTCCTGTTCATCCAGCGTCCACCACACGCTACTCCACCGGCTACTATTCAACCACCCGTCCACCGTCTACTGTTCATCTAGCCTTCCACACCACGGGGTCCTGTTCAACCACCCCTCCATGGGCACCCCTCCATCGTCTACTGTTCATCCAACCCTCCACACCACGGGGTCCTATTCAACCACCCCTACACCGTCTACTGTTCATCCAGCCCTCCACACCACGGGGTCCTGTTCATCCACCCCTCCACAGGCACCCCTCCACCGTCTACTGTTTATCCAGCCCTCCACCACACCATGGGGTCCTGTTCATCCAGATGCAATGCCACCGCTCACTGTTCATCCAAACCCCCCCGCAACGCTCACTGTTCATCCCATCGATCGGCTTCAGTTAGCAGCAGTAGCGAAGGAATCGCTCAATCAGGTTCAGTTAACAGCCATCGATCGATCGCTCGGGTTCAGTAACGCGTAGCCTGCAGTGCAATTACTCGGGTTAAGTTAGAGCCCAACGCCTCGCTCGGGTTCAGTTAGAGCCAACGCCTCACACACACGCGCGTACGTGTACGAGAGAAACGCGCATCGCTCGGCCCCCGACCTCCCACTGTAACGGGGAACTCCTCAAAATTTTCCTCCCCCTCGCTTCTACCATGGTTTTTTCCATCATGGACGGCCCAAAGAATGTCATGCAGCTGCGTGTCCGGCCCGCCCAGGACGAAAAGCCCTTTTTTTCATGATTTTTTGTGACAATTATCGTCATAGAAGTGTCATATGTATGACAGAAAAATTCGTTCGGCCCAAAATGTCACGGATGTGTCTTTTTTTTGTAGTGTATGCTAAGTGGTTACCCATGTTTGAACTGTGCTTAATGCAACAGATTCTCTTTGGCTCCACATAATTTCCTTTTGGCTTAAAGCCCATCAAGAGGTGTAGCTATGGTGTGAAAACAACCAAGCCCCCTAGTGATATCCCTTTTTGGTTTTAAACCTATCAAGAGGTGTAGCTATGGTTCAGATATGACCAAGCCCCCTAGTGATGTTCATTATATCCGTGCGGCCGTAAAGGCCGGTTTAGCAAAACTCCGCTTTGTCAGTAGAAGCGCTTTGTATGCTCACACACGATGTAAAAAAGAACAGAGACCCCGCTTTATTCGAGGCTCTGGTTTATTATATAATATATACATTGTCATAAGTATGTACATAAGAAGAGCATGTGGCTCAAGTATAGTAAGGCCGAAGAAGAGCTATATTCCATGGCCGCTTGGTCTCCTCCTCCGATTTACGTGAGTCTTTGTGCTCTCGAACATCAATGAGGTAGTATGACCAGTTGTGCAGATTCTTGCTGACCACAAAAGGTCCTTCCCAAGGTGGGGATAACTTGTGCATATCAGTCTGATCCTAGATGAGCCGGAGCACCAGATCGCCCTCTTGAAAGGTCTTGGTTTTAACCCGACGGCTGTGATAACGTCGGAGATCTTGTTGATAAATCACCGAGCGTGCTGCTGCGAGATCACGCTCCTCATACAACAGGTCCAGTGAGTCCTGACGTGCCGTCTCATTATCAGCTTCAATATAAGCTGTCACACGGGGCGAGTCGTGACGAATGTCACTAGGAAGAACTGCCTCCGCTCCATAAACCATGAAGAAAGGCGTGTAACCCGTAGATCTGTTAGGTGTGGTGTTGATGCTCCATAACACAGAAGGCAACTCCTCCACCCAACAACCCGGTGTCCACTTCAAAGGAACCATGAGCCGGGGTTTAATACCTCTCAAAATTTCTTGATTTTCCCTCTCCGCTTGACCATTAGATTAGGGGTGAGCCACCGACGCTATATCAAGCCGGATGTGCTCACGTTGGCAAAATTCCTCCATCTCTCCCTTTGACAGATTAGTACCATTATCAGTTATAATACTGTGTGGAAAGCCAAACCGGAATATCACCTTTTTGATGAACTGAACCGCCGTGGCCGCATCACACTTACTGACTGGCTCTGCTTCCACCCATTTGGTGAACTTGTCAACTGCCACTAACAAGTGGGTCTTTTTTTCCTTGGATCGCTTGAAGGTTCCAACCATATCGAGCCCCCAAGTCGCAAACAGCCAAGTTATTGGAATCATCCTCAACTCCTGAGCCGGAATATGAGCACGGCGTGCAAATTTTTGACAACCGTCACATCTTTTGACTAAATCCTCAGCATCAGCGTGAGCTGTTAACCAATAGAAACCGTGACGAAAAGCCTTAGCCACCAATGATTTTGAACTGGCGTGATGACAACAATCTCCTTCGTGGATTTCTCGTAAAATCTCACAACCCTCTAAAGGAGATACACAACGCTGAATTGCTCCTGTGACACTGTAACGATGTAACTCCCCATTGACTATGGTACTTGACTTAGAAAGCCGGATTATTTGACGGGCTGAGGTTTCATCCTCTGGTAACTTGCCCGGTTCATGTAAGCTAGGTACGGGATTGTCCAATCCGGTATAACATGCAAAGCTGCCACCAATTGGGCCTCCGGGTCCGGAATAGCCAACTCCTCCTCTGTTGGTATCTTGACCAACGGGTTATGTAGTACGTCAAGGAAGACATTTGGTGGGACCGGTTTACGCCGAGAGCCGAGGAGGCTTAAAGCGTCCGCTGCTTCATTCTTTCAACGGTCTATATGGTCAACTTGATAACCCTTGAAGTGACCAGCCACCGTGTCCACCTCTCGTCGATATGCAACCATGAGTGGGTCTTTAGAATCCCAAGTGCCAGACACCTGTTGAACCACCATATCCGAGTCACCAAAGCACTTAACCCGGCTTAAGTTCATCTCCTTAGCCAAACGAAGACCGTGGAGTAAGGCCTCGTACTCAGCTACATTGTTAGTACAAGGGAACATTAAACGGAGGACATAACAAAACTTGTCACCTCGTGGGAAAGTTAGTATGACTCCAGCCCCCGAACCCTCCAACTGTCTGGATCCATCAAAGTGAATAGTCCAATATGTGTTATCTGGCTTTTTCTCTGGTGCCTGCAACTCTGTCCAATCATTGATGAAGTCCACGAGTGCTTGGGATTTAATCGTTGTGCGAGGTGTGTATTTGAGCCCATGAGGTCCAAGCTCAATAGCCCACTTGGCAATCCGTCCAGTTGCTTCTCTGTTTTGAATGATATCTCCCAAAGGGGCTGAACTGACCACTGTGATAGGATGACCCTGAAAATAATGTTTGAGCTTCCAGCTTTCCATAAATACTCCATACACCAGCTTCTGCCAATGTGGATACCTCTGCTTTGATTCAATAAGCACCTCACTGATATAATAAACCAGCCGTTGAACCAAATGTTCCTTTCCAGCCTCCTTGCGCTCCACAACAATAGCCACGGTAACAGCTCTGGCATTAGCAGCCACATACAGCAGTAACGGCTCTTTATCGATCGAAGCTGCAAGCACATGCGGTTCAGCTAATTGCCTCTTCAGATCCTCAAACGCTTTATCAGCCGCCTCGCTCCAGACAAAGTCATCTGTTTTTCTTTAGCATCTGATATAAAGGGATAGCTTTCTCCCCGAGATGACTGATAAACCGGATCAAATCCGCAATCTGGCCGACCAAACATTGAACATCATTGATACACGCCGGTTTAGCCAAAGATATAATTGCTGATTTTTTTTTCCCGGATTAGCCTCAATGCCCCTGTTTGACACCAGAAAGCCCAAGAGTTTGCCTACCGGGACACAAAAGATACATTTGTCCGGATTGAGCATCATCTTGTAAACCTGGAGATTGTCAAAGGTTTCTCTCAGGTCATCTATCAATGTTTCCTCTTTCCTGGACTTTATCACAATATCATCCACATATGCATGAACATTGTGCCCAATTTGCTTATGGAGACAATTCTGAACACAACGTTGATAAGTCGCCTGGGCACTCTTGAGCCCAAAGGGCATGGAGACATAGCAGAAGGCTCCAAAGGGAGTTATAAAAGTTGTCTTCTCCTGGTCCTTAACTGCCATTTTGATCTGATGGTAACCAGAATAAGCGTCCAAAAAACACAAGCGGTCACAACCCGCCGTAGCATCAATAATCTGATCAATACGAGGGAGGGCAAAGGGATCTGCTGGGCAAGCCTTGTTCAAGTCTTTGTAGTCGACACACATACGCCAAATGCCATTTTTCTTGAGAACCAGCACTGGATTAGCCAACCACTCCGGGTGAAAGACCTCCACGATAAACCCTGTAGCCAAAAACCGAGCTACCTCTTCACCAATTGCCTTGCGCCTTTCTTCGTTGAAGCGGCGGAGAAACTGTTTGACCGGTTTAAACTTAGGATCAATGTTAAGTGTGTGCTCAGCGAGTTCCCTCGGTACACCTAGCATGTCAGAAGGCTTCCATGCAAAGATGTCCCGGTTCTCACGGATGAACTCGATGAGCGCGCTTTCCTATTTGGGATGCAGGTTAGTGCTGATGCTGAACTGCTTGGATGAATCGCCAGGAACAAAATCAACCATCTTAGTATCTGTGGCTGATTTAAACTTCAATGTCGGCTCATGTTCTGTAGTTGGCTTTTTCAAACAAGTCATATCTGCTGGATCAACCTTGTCTTTGTAAAACTTCAGCTCTTCCGTGGCACAAACCGACTCAACATAAGCCGCATCACCTTCCTCACATTCCAAAGCGATCTTCCTGCTCCCATGTACTGTGATGGTCCCCTTATAACCTGGCATTTTAAGCTGCAGATAAACATAACACGGCCTCTCCATGAACTTGGCGTAAGCTGGTCGCCCAAACAGAGCATGATGCGGACTTTTGATTTTTACCACCTCAAAAGTCAAAGTTTCTGATCTTGAATCATGATCATCTCCAAAAGCCACCTCTAGGGCTATCTTGCCCACTGGATATGCAGACTTACTAGGCACCACACCATGAAAAACAATGTTTGACGGTTTAAGATTCTTATCTATCAACCCCATACGACGGAAGGTATCATAATATAGAATGTTGATACTACTTCCCCCATCCATGAGCACTTTGGTGAACTTATACCCCCAACCTGAGGTGCCACCACTAAGGCTAGATGACCCGAATTGTCAACTCAGGGTGGGTGATCCTCTCTACTCCATAAAATGGGTTGCTCAGACCAGCGCAAATACTGAGGCACCGCAGGTTCAACAGAGTTCACAGCCCTCTTGTGAAGCTTCTGATCACGCTTGCACAAGCTAGTGGTGAAGACATCATACTGCCCACTATTTATCTGCTTCGGATTGCTCTGGTAACCCGACTGCTGCTGCTGGTTCACCTGATGGTTGTAACCTCCCTGGTTGCCTTGGTTCCCTTGGTTGCTGTGTCTGGTTTGATTGCCGTGAAATCCTGAACCGGAGCTGCCGCCTCCGTAACCCGGTCCGTGAAAACCACCTCCTGAACCGCCGGGCGTGCCATTGTCATACAAAAACATATTGGAATTCTTGAATTCTCGCATGATATAACAATCCTTCCAAGGATGTGACGCTGGCTTATCCTTTGATCCATGCTTTGGACAAGGTTGATTTAACATGCGCTCTAGATTGGGGCCTGAACCTCCGCCCCTCTAGGGCTGTTTGCCCTTACGGCGCTGACCGTTATCCTGAGCATTGTTGTTAGCCACAAAGTCCAAACTATTGTCGGCCTTGCATTTACCATTATTCCCATGACCTGTCGGGTTATGCTGCTGCCCCTTGGTGTTGCCGTTTTTCTTTCCTTTCCCCGGTTTGTCCTCCTCTGAGTCAGGGTCTTTGGTATTATCTGAATCGGCATACTTAACCAAAGCGGCCATAAGTGTTGACATATCATAGCAGGGACGTTTGAGCCTTCCTAACTTCTGTTTGAGCGGCAGAAACCGGCAATTACCCTCCAACGTTAACACTACGGTATCCGCATTGATGCGATCCGATGAATGCAGAATAGCTAAGACCCACTTCACCCAATGGGTTGTAGACTCCCCATCCTCTTGGACACAAGCGGCCAGGTCTACAATTGACATCGGATGCTTACAGGTATCCTTAAAATTCTGGATAAACCAGTGCTTCAACTCGGCCCATGATCCAACAGAGTTAGCTGGTAAGCTCTTCAACCAAGTACGAGTTGTCCCTTCCAACATCATGGTGAAGTATTTAGCACACACCGCTTCGTCCACATCTAACATCTCCATTGCCATATCGTAGCTTTCAACCCATGCCTCTGGTTGCAAATTGGCGGTGTAATTAGGTACCTTACGAGGGCCCTTAAAATCCTTGGGCAGCCGCACATTACGCAAAGCGGGAGTGAGACACGGCACCCCTAAGGAACTAAATACCGCACCTGGCTCTACTAAAGCGGTAGGGTGAACCAGAGTAGGTTTACGGGCTCCATGCAGAGCTGCTAATTCGGCCTCTCGACGTGCATGACCATGATCCACCACATCCTGCGCATTAGCCCCTCCACCTGTCGGGTTGTGACCTCGCGGCGAATTACGGCGACGTGCATTGCCGGACACGACCGGTTCATCCTCAACGTGCCTGCTGTAGCTCCGGCTCG
>NC_041386.1:151327986-151372923 GCF_002162155.2 Triticum dicoccoides
AATAAGCATGCTGCTGGTTTAACGCTGTTTGAAGGAGCTCTCTGGCCCGTCGTGCCTCAATCGCAACCGGTGACTCGCCGTCGGTCAGGAGGGCTGCCAATCGTGAAGCGGTGGCCACAATGTTGTCCAAGGGTTGGAGTAATGCCCCGGGGGCGTCGGAACATACTATGGCACAATGTTGTTCTGACGAGGCGGGTCCATCGTGCGCAGCTGAACCGGCGCTCCAGTTCCCGATGCCTCTGTCCGGTTTAATACTAGCTGATTACTAGTTCCTGCTCCTGTCGTGTTCAAGAGATTTCTTGGCTCATAACTCGGCAGGAGATGCGACCGGAATCTTCTTCTCATGACTTCCTCTGAGGCATTCTGATCCAGCCTAAGTCGGTAGGCCTGAGCTTCCAACTCGGCCCGTTCTGTAGCCATCCTAGCGTTCTCTGCTGCTAGGTCTGCTTTAGCCTGAGTTATCTGATCTTTCACCTTTGTGATCTCCACATTGTGCTGATCCCGGGCTGCCGCATCTACCTTTGCGGCCATCAATGTTGCCAAAGTGTCGAACAAGTCAGACAGAACTTGAGCCAGAGGTGGCGCCGAGCCCCCTGCTCCTGCTGGCGTTGCTGTTCCGAACCAGAGAGCATTGCTGCGACAGTTGATGAGTGGGGTGCTGATTGTGTACCGGCCATAAAGATAGCGACCCAGTTTGGCAGATCAAGGGGGTCCGGAATACTGTTGCCATTGGAACCTCCGCTAATCTGGCCGTCCTGCAACTGATATAGTGATTCGGTTTCTCCAGTTGAAGACTCGTCATCATAGCAGACAACGGTTTCTCCATCAGATGCCGGTCCTTCCTCATATTCTGCTCCATGGATGACACCTACAAAAACATGCCTTGCTGTGGGCTGAACTAGGGAAGGGCTTGCACGCTGAGCCATCTTGATGATGTCGGCATAGGTGTCCGGCTCAGGGGCCGGTTCGCCGATCATGCCGATGAAGATGTGAATCCCACCAAAGGTGACCCGGTACCCGTATTCGATTGAACCGGCCTCGGGGCTCCATCCCGCTTCGTCAATGTAGAGCTTGTCGCGACGATTCTTCATCATCCGGACCACAACGTATCCCTTGAGTCCATCAAAGCTGCCCTTCAAGAACTCGAAACCATCATGCGATAGCCCCACGGTGGGCGCCAACTGTCGTGGGTTTGTCACGACAGATGTCCTCGTGAAAGGACTTAGTCGTGGAGCCATCGCTACGAGTTAGCTTAAAGGGGTTAAACCGGACAAGGGGACACGAGGGGTTTTATACTAGTTCGGCCCCTTCGATGAAGGTAAAAGCCTATGTCTAGTTGTGATTGGTATTGCTAGGGTTTCGATGACCAGGGAGCGAATCCTCTTTGCCTGGCTCTCGAGTTGTTGTCTGTTGTCCTCAAACCATAGCCGGGTCATCCCTTTATATACATAGGTTGACACCCGCCAGTTCACAGAGTCCCGAGACCAGGTCATAGTGGTGTCCGGCTCGGTCTCTATTCCTCTAACTTACAATACAAGTTTATATGACAAAGTCGGTTCACATCTACAAGCTTTAACCCGCCTTTGGGCATTGGGTCTTTGTAAAGCGCCACCATCTTCACATCTTCATGGAGCTAACCCGGCCACTCCTAGCCGGTTTACCTCCAGTAACCATATCCCCAACAGTAGGGGTGAGCGGTACTACCGCTGTGGCCAGCGGTACTACCGTTCCACCTCGCGGTACTACCGTGCAGTAAGGCGCAGAGCAGGACCAGGACCCGGGGCGGTACTACCGCCCACGAGCGGTACTTCCGCCTCTACTACCACAGCTAGTGCCGCAAAACCCGACACGAGAGGAGAACCCTTGAATTGAGGCGGTAGGAGCATGGAGCCGCAGCGGTACTACGGCTGGGAGCTCCAAGCGGTACTACCGCGCTGAGGAGCGGTACTGCCGCTTTGTAGCTCTCGAGCGGTACTACCGCTGGGACCAGACCACTGAGAGAAGGCAGCAAGGAAGCCTTCAACGAAACGGAAAAGCTCAAAGGGTTCACAAGGAATGTGTACGTGTTGATTCCCCCCTAGCCTCACCAATGCGGACCCCCTCTTAATAGTACGGCTTTCCTACGACTCAAATCCACGGAAAAATGTAGACAAACGCCGTCTTCAATAGTCTTCGAGGGGGACAAAAACCGTCTTGTGCCTAGTGATGAAATGTTTGTAATACTCAAGGCACACGATTAGTCCGCAAAAGCATTGTCATCAATCACCAAAACACCTTAGGGATAAATATACCCTTACTATCTCCCCCTTTTTGGCAGATTATTGACAATACAGAATTTGCAAAAAGGAGAAAATATAGGACATAAGCAAACCCCACATCTCTAAAATATAGACGGGCTCCCCCTAGATGTGTGCTATCTAGAAAAGTTATTTGGACTGCACGGCACACATACTAGGATCAACACTCCCCTTATATTTTATAGACAATGCATATCTTGCAAAAATAAGGCTAACACTAAGCAAGATAGTAAATATGAGCATAATGTAACTAGCACAAGATAACATAGGCTCAATAAGATGCGATAGAGTGCATATGTCTTACACCATATGATAGATAAGTCTCACGAGCACAACCAAACCAACGCAAGCAAGGTTCAACACGAGAAAAGAGTTTGCGAGAAAGACAGGCAAGGCAAATACGCCACACAAACACACGCTTGGAACTCGACAATGACAAATCCCTAAGCTCTCTCCCCCTTTGGCATCGAGACACCAAAAGGGCAAAGAGTGCTGCTAAGGCTCTAGGTGATAGCAAACTGAGGGGCTCAATCATCACATCCTGGCGGGATCGTCTGCACTGCCATCCTCAGTCGGAAACTGCTCGGTGTCTGAATCAGTCCACGGATAGTGCTGCTGAATCCACTCCTCCTCATCAGTGATCTTGCCCTCTGAGCTCCTTGTGACGACTCCTGGCCTGCTTCTCAGCCACATGAGTCATGTACTGACCGTGAGACTCCATGCAGAAGAGTTTCTTCATCTTGCGCTTGAGCTTCTTTGCCCAAGAGGGCTCTGCTCTAGATGGCTCATAGTCATCGTCATCATCAGCATCAGCCTCGGTCTCCATGTCAGCAGCTCCAGGCGGTACGCCAGAACTCGGAGCTGTGGTGCCCCAGTTCCCCTTCTTCCTCAGATGCATGATCTCATGAGAAACTAGATCCCCAGTCTCCAGTACCACCTTAGGATACACACGCTCCCAGGCCTTCTCAATGAGAAACATGATAAACAGTCCATAGATAGGGCACTTGCGCTCAGAGACGGCGGAAACCAACTCAGACCACATGCATGAGAGATATCCAAAGAGTCTCTAGTGTTTTCTTCCTTCTCATGTTGACAGAAAAGAAGCATGTCCACAAGATAAGAGTGTACCATATCCAAGTTGCCAATGCGAGGGAAGAGGGTCTCCCTGAAGATGTGATGGAGAATATCCAGAAATGCTGGTAGCTCATAGGTCTCCTTCTGAGTCACTGGGTTAATCTTCAAGGTACAGTATGGCCAAAGAGATTGCTTGTGAGTGCAAGTTGCATTGCGGTGAGGGCGAAAGCCAACTGAGTTCTCAAGACCTTGATCCTAAACTTTAAGAAGCTCCATGAAGGCCTTCCACTTGACAGTAAACATCCTGCCATTTGTCATCCAAGTCAGAGTCCTGTCCTCATCTGTTCCAAGATGGATGGTGGCATAAAACCGAGCCACCAAATCTGCATCAAAATCCTTGTTGAACTGCATGATCCTGAGGATGTTCAACTGAGAGCACATTTGAAGAGCCTCCCCAAAGTAGTCAGGATCCTTCTCCATAAAGGCAGCGTCGATGGAGCGAACATCAACAAAAAGATTCTTCTTGGCTTTGATCACATAAAAGTAGATGGCATACTGAAAACGGTTCCAGAACGGACGGTTGACCAAGGCAGGTTCTTGAGCGACCTCATAGGGGTTGCGCCGACGCTTCTCCCAGAATTCCTTGGCAGACGTCTCTGTCACAGACTTGGCCGTTGGCTTGGGCTTGGATGCACTCATCTTCTTCATTTGAGGCGGAACACTTGGCGGAACACTTGATGAAGCCGCCGTTGTCTCAGAGGTGCAATAGTGCTAGGAAGTTGCACGCCCGGGGTTGACACGGTGCGCATGCTGCTCAGAAGGACCGTCACTTGGAACCAAACACACGGACACACGGAACAACCAGAAAGAACAAGCATAAGACACAAAACACAGCAAAAGAGATCAAAAAATGGCAGGAACATGGTGGAATTAGGCAAACATCGGTACTACCGCGATCTGTAAGCGACAGTACCGCCCGTGTCACAGCCCTATAAATCTTCTTGTAATTAGTGGCATTGCATCCACGCATCATTTTCAATTCCTATTAATTTTGAAATGGGGATGACAGAAAACCCCAGCACCACTTAAACCAATTAGGGTTATTAAAAAATACTTTTTCAATGAACCTGAAATGCCCTTCTAAAATGTTCATCTTCTTTCCCTTGGTCTAGAACCTCTGACAAAAATGATGCACACTTTTCTAGGACAACAGAGGATCACTGAATTAAATCATATAGTATTTGCATTTGGGCATTTAAATGCTATAAAATATTTTAAATGCTCAAATAATCATAAACTAAAATGTTTACTGTTGGATATATTCTAAGCAGTAGCCATGATTAGTTTTATGATTTTTGGAAATGCCCTGGCATTTTTAATAAAGCCCTGAAGTTACAGAAATAATAGAAAACAGAAAATAGAGGAGAGAGAGAGAACTTACCTGACTTACCTGTCGCGGCCCAGCTGGCCAGCCCACCTGCGCGGCCCAGCCCGCCTGGCCCCTCCCCTGTCGTCTTCCTCCTTGCCAGGAGGACAGGCGCGTGCCCGACGCGCGCGCACCGCCGTGCGCCACCTCTTGCTTGACGCCGAGGGTCTGGACGCCTTTGGTGTTGCCACGCGGACCCCCTGGACCCCTCGACCGCTCCACTCTCTCCCTGCCTCACCTCCCTCGCTATCCCTCCCAAAGCAGAGCGAAGCCGTCGCCGCCGTCCGTCGCCACCATGACCACCATGCCCCCCTCGCCTCACTGACCTGTCCACGAACCTTGCCACCCTCGCCTACGCCTCTCCCTCGATCCACGTGACGTGGGAAGCCCTGGAGAGCCGCCATCGCCGTCGTCTTCACCTACGGCCTCCGGAGATCGCCTTCGCTACCCCGTTGACCTCAGCGCGTCCCCGAGCCCACTAAGCATCTCGTCGCACCCTTCGTGAGCTCCTGCTCCTGCTTCCCCTATCCGTTTTTCCCCTCGTGCACCATAGCGACTGCACCACGCTCACCCGCACGCGCCGCCACAAACCTCGTCGCCGGCGCTACTCTAGCCACTCCCCGGCCACGCCACCACCACGGTTGGATGCGGACGAGCGTCTGCATCGCGTAGCTGTGCTCCGTGCGCCAAACGGCGTCTTGTAGGCGAATCCCGCGCCGCTCCACCGCGTCTGCTGCCGCCGGCGGCTAAACGCCGGCAAGTTGACCGTTGACCGTTGACTGGGTGGGCCCAGTTTGACCCCCCTGGGTCACTGACGTGTGGGCCCCAGGCCACTAACTAAACTAGGATTAGTATTAGTTTAATGCTAACTAAATTTAGTTAGTTAACTAACAACTGACCAGTGGGACCCACTGGTCAGGTGTGACCTGGACCGCTTCTATTGACCAGATGACGTCAGCATGATACAAAGCTGACGTAGTAAATGCTTTTCTGTATTTTAAATAAATCTAAATGATTTATTTATTTCCAGAAAATCCCCTAAACTTCTAAAATTCATAGAAAATAAACCCTAACTCCAAATGAAATAAATTATATATGAAAAATGATCAGAAAAATATGAAAAATCTGTTTATGGCACTTTCATGCATGATTGAAGAAGTTAACCTCACTGAATAGGATAAATCATGATTAGGGCAATTTATGAACTAGCATTTGGAGTTGGAGTTTAACCCTGTTTGAATTCCACTTAAATTAACTTGGCTTACTGCTGCATTAGGACAATTCAGTTCCTTAACATGACATGGCATTCATTTGATTGTGCATTGCAGTGAATGTTGGTTCTTTTATGTTTGCCGGTGATTGTCCCCTCTCAGTAGACGTTGCTTCGATGATGTGATCGATGACACCGATGGAGAACTATACTATCTTCAGAAGTGTCAGGCAAGCAAAAACCCCTTGTTCATTCCAATACAATCCCACTCTCTCGCTTCTGCTCTCTTTACTGCATTAGGACAACAACTATTCAACTGTTACATGTTGCGGTAGTTGACCCCTTTCCTCTGCATGACCTGCCATTGCCATAGTAAATAGATGAAACCCACTAGCATGAGTAGGAGTTGTTTGAGCCCTGATGTGCCTAATCATTCATGCTTGTTTGTCATGCCTGCTACTACTTAGAGTCGAGTCAGGTCTGATTCATCGGGGATGAATTGGATTGGCGATGAACATGTCCTACTCTGTGAGCTAAGTGTGTGAACACGATTTGGTAAAGGTAGCGGTGAGAGGCCATGTAGGAGTACATGGTGGGTTGTCTCATTGAAACTTTCCTCAGGAACTGAGTTCTGTGTTGGTGATCCATGAACAGCTACTACCACTCATTGGGATCCTTAATTGACCCTCTCGACTTATTAACTGCCCTAGTCCTTTGTCCAGGAGTTGCAACTAGTTTCTAGTGTTTATAGGATATGTGTTGGCGGCCGTGCGTAGCACTGACCCTAGGGGTGGGCTATGATGCGGTAGATACACTATGGCACGGTGTACGGGGCGCCCGTTTGGTGTCTTGGGAACCCTGCAAACATCATTTGGGGTTGTGAGCGAAACTTTGGTCGGATCTCCTCGCGGATGGAACCCGAATAGGCGATAAACCTAGACTAGAGACTTGTGTGGTTAGTAAGGTCATGGCCGACACCCTCGCCAGGCTTCCGCTTGAAGGTTGCCGAGATACATGATGTGTATATCGTGATAAGTGGTGAGAGCGTGTGTGAAGAAGTACACCCCTGCAGGGTTATCATTATCTATTCGAATAGCCGGATTCCTCGAATATGGAAACTTGGACCCCTTGCATAGTTCATAGACAAGTGAATGTGGATACTCTGAAATGCGCAAGATAAGTGTGAGTGCTATGGATGGCGTTCTGTAGGGAGACGGGAGCGGATCCATAGTGGTGTATTGATACGGTGAATATGTGGACTCGTGTGCGCCACCTCAAAAGAGTTGCTTGCAGTCGTAGTTCAGGTTAGCCACTGAGTCAAAGCTGGCTTGCTGCAGTTAAACTCCACCACCCCCTTTATTGATACCGATGCATATGTAGATAGTTCTGATGTAAGTCTTGCTGGGTACATTTGTACTCACGTTTGCCTATTTTATGTTTTGAAGAGAGACGTCAGTCTTGCTAGTAGTTCCGTGTGGACTTCGACGTTTAGCTTGATACTTCAGCTACGATCTTGTGCCCTCGGCAAGGTCTTATAGATAGTCAGGCTTCTAAGCCATTTTCATTTATAGATTTCTGTACTCAGACATGTTAAGCTTCCGCATGTGCTTTGATTTGTATGCTCTGAGTGTTGGGTCATGAGACCCATGTTTGTAATATCTCGCTCCTCGGAGCCTAATGAATAAATACTTGAGTCGTAGAGTTATGTTGTGATGCCATGTTGTCTTTACACATCTTGAGCATATTGTGTGTATGATTGAAATGCTTGGTATGCGTGGGATCCGACAACCTAGTTGTTTATCCTTGGTAGCCTCTCTTAAGGGGAAATGTAGTCTTGTGCTTCCATGAGCCATAGTATTCTGCTACAGCCCAGTTCACCAGAGTCCTGCTAGCCCAGCACTACTACTCCGGAACACTTGACTGGTCGGCATGTGATTCACTTCGTTCTTGTGTCTGTCCCTTCGGGGAAATGTCACGCAGTGACATCCGGAGTCCTGCCTAGCCTGCTACAGCCCGGGTTCCCGGAGTCATGTTAGCCTAGTGCTACAGCCCAGATTCACACGCTGCTGACCGACATGCTCGATGTTGATTCATATATGCCTGTCCCCATGAGTTAGTGCCACTTTGGGTTCACGACTAGTCATGTCGGCCCGGGTTCTCTGTCATATGGATGCTAGCGACACTATCATATACGTGAGCCAAAAGGCGCAAACGGTTCCGGGCCATGGTAAAGCAACACCCGTGGGAATACCGTGCGTGAGGCCGCAAAGTGATATGAGGTGTTACCGGCTAGATCGATGTGACTTGGAATCGGAGTCCTGACAGCTTTGGTATTAGAGCCTGGCTGCCTGTAGGATTACCAAGCCAAACTGGTCGAAGTTGAGTCTAGAAATACTTTAGTTATATAAGGGAATTGATTGTGGAAGGGAACATAAGGCTCTTTTTACTTCTTTACCTCATGCCCTCTGATCCGAGTCATCCTCTTCCTTTCTACGGGGATTAAGAACTAGGCCTTCTCATCTATCTATCAGGATGACGTGTTACTAATTTGTAGACTTATAGGATTGATGGATTCGAGTCTCGGTTCAGTTTCTATTACTTCCGTATGTTCATAGCTGGCCTCAGAACCTTGATATGGTGATGTTGAGCGGTCATGCCACTATTTTGCAGGATGTCGCAGATATTTTTGAGCATTTACAGCCGTTATACTGTCCGAGTCATTCCAGGTTTCTAACTAGTCTGATGCATTTGCAAATTCCTTCCTCCCATTACCGACGTTCCTTTGGGCCAGTTTAACCACACTAATCGGTGAGTTGAGGTACTCTGTTGCCTCGACATATATGTTGGAGCTAATATTATGACCCTAGGTGTTTTAGGGAGTCACCTAGTAATCTAGCCATGTTTTGTGTTCCCGGTGTGATGATTCTGGCCACCATTCTCGAAAGCATCCCGTGATGCCATTTAGTAGTAGGCATTCTATTTCTGGGTTCTTGAACCCAAGGTTCACTCTACTTAATTCGTGTAGATAGTGTTGCTCATTCCTTTAGGATATTAGTAACCTTGCGACAGTCCTCGAGGTTCGTGGTATTTCCTTCTTCCAAATACCATGAACCATTAAGGCAGATGTTCTTTGAACCAAAATATCACAATCAGAGTACTCTTGAGGAGTTCTACATTCATAATTGTGATTCTGCCAGTTCTACCTTTCTGCATGGGTTATCTGGAAGAAACCTGTTGAACTTGGTTCGACATATTAATCTATGCATCCACAACTCAGAAAGATATATGTCCCCTTGAGTTGTCCCTCTTCATTTGTATTCCGACCATCGTCTATCAATTGATAGGCAGGAGTAATTGTGCATCTATGTTATCAATGCTTATTATTCTTGTGGTCCGTTAAGCCATTCTATTTCAGAATGACTAGGAGAAACAAACTCCAGTACCTCATCCATATCCAGGATTGGGTCAAAGTAGTTGTGTTCTGCAGATCAAATGCCAATCCAGCTTTTGCTTCGTTCTATCCTGGAGTATTACCCCCTTTATGTCAGGATTGTCATGAGAATTGCACCATCTCTTATACATTCTTGATGCAGTGATACTTCTTGCCATCATTGTTCATTCCTCGGTTCCCGTGTTATTGCAACCGGAATGCCGACAAGCGAGCTATATGATGTGTGAAATCAATACCCCTAGCAATCCTGTTGCTTGGTAGTAAATGGACAGTATTCTCATTCTTAGCGTGTTGGTTATTAAATCATCATCCTAATATTGATTGTGCTACCTAGTCCTTATTTCTGGTGCACTCTTCGATCAATGAGTTAGGATTATTCAATCCCTTGCTTATTTGATCATATCGTCTTGCTCTGAAAAGCAAGATTGTTGCTGAGCTTAGTAACATATCGGTCGTTCGTGATTTTCCGAAAGTCTTCTCGGAAGTATAACCAGGTTGTCACCTGACCGCTATGTTGAGCTCGTCATCACGTTGGTTTTTTATAAACCACCCCTTCTCCAAGAATCTGTGTTGTATACCCCTGAGCTAGTTGGTTAAGCTAAAAAACAACTTGGAGAGTTGGAAGATAAAAGCTTGTCTGACTTAGTTCATGTTAAGGGATATCTTTGTGTGTGTGTGTGTGTGTGTTGAAGAAAGATGATATCCCCATTGATTGGTCCTCCTGATCAGTTGTTGGATCTTTTGCCTTGTCAAAACTTTGACTTGAGTATGGGCTCTCGTCAAGTCAAATCAGAACCAACAATGTTCGTAATGTTGTCTTACTCGTGGTTGATCCCTCAAGCATACACCATTACATCTTTTGGTCTGACCAATGCTATCACTATGTTCACATGATGGTGGAAGTCCAGTGATATGGAAATTCCGATGAGTTGCTGTTGAGCCCATCAGCAGCATTTTGTCTCCCCCATGATTCATGTTGAACATCAACCTAGTGTTGGAAATTTTGTAAGCAATGCATTTGTGTTCCGTTCATGAAGCTTATGCTTGGATGAAAGAAGTGACTTTCTCCCAGTTCTTGTGCATTAGGTGTAAGTTGCTGCCATGAATTTGAGAAAGGGTTTGTTTTGTTTCCCTTGGAATCATCCCAAATTAGTCATGCATATGTGTGAAGTATTCTATGGTTTGGTAGATTAATTACCTCCACTCCATATGTGTTCCTAGCACACCTAGCCACTGATTAATTTGTTCAAGAAAAAGGATTTGTTGTGGAAATCCTAGGTCATGCACAAGACTTCGTTACCCTAGATGATGGTTTCCCACCTGAACTCGGTAGTGTTTTATCATAAGAGTACTATGTGGTCATGCTTGTCTGGGACAGCGTGTTCACATGTGTTTAGCAGAACTAGCTCATGTTTTGGAGCTTGCTATCTTAGTTCATTTCTCGAGAATCTCGCAACACCATCTTGTGGAATTGTGTTGCAAACTTTCTTTTCAGACATGCTGAGTCTGAAGTATCCTATTACCAATCGGATCTGAATCTCAAGCAGATATGATGGTTGGAACATTCCCAACAGTTGCATCTTGTTCCCAGCTTGCACCGCCATTATGCCAATTCCCCATGGGCTGCCCTTCTCGGTAGTTGCTGTCCAATATCATCTTCAAATGTGGACTTACCATGGGTCCCCTCCACCTCCGATGATAAGCAAATCATCCTTTGCGTTGTCTTCAACAAGGTAGTCCACATCATCCAGTCTAGTCCGGGTATGCCATCCCTTTGTACTCCGCCAAACGATTGTTGTGAATTGCCTTAGGCTGGTATAAAGAGTTTCAATGATCTCTGAATCAAAAGTAATTCTTCTTTCCACTTAAGGGAATAGTTCTTCAAGTCACCTTCCCAAGGTGCCCCATTACGGGATCATGGAAATTATTTCCCCGCCACCTTGACACCATCCACCATCTTTCTAAGCGTGGAATTGTTGCCACCAAATCAAACCCGTCGTTTGTTCTTCCATTCCTCTCGGTGTGTTTTGTGTCTCAACTCAAGATGTTTCAACATCTCATTCTGCGAGTTGATCTTGTATAGCTCAATCTTTGAGAAGATCAATTCTAGTAGAGTTTCTTTCCGTCGTCACCGCATGGAAGAAGATCTCAAAAGCGAGGACGTCAAGATCAATATGATGCAATGAAGCTACTTCTTTGAGAAGGGCAGTTGGATTGAGAAGATCGTGTTAGCTTGTGACCCCTCTGTCTTCTTACCTCACGACTTGAATCTCGGGACGAGATTCTTGTTTAGTGGGGGTGAGTTGTCACAGCCCTAGAAATCTTCTTGTAATTAGTGGCAATGCATCCATGCATCACTTTCAATTCCTATTAATTTTGAAATGGGGATGACAGAAAACCCCAGCACCACTTAAACCAATTAGGGTTATTAAAAAATACTTTTTCAATGAACCTGAAATGCCCTTCTAAAATGTTCATCTTCTTTGCCTTGGTCTAAACCTCTGACAAAAATGATGCACACTTTTCTAGGACAACAAAGGGTCACTGAATTAAATCATATAGTATTTGCATTTGGACATTTAAATGCTATAAAATATTTTAAATGCTCAAATAATCATAAACTAAAATGTTCACTATTGGATATATTCTAAGCAGTAGCCATGAGTAGTTTTATGATTTTTGGAAATGCCCTCGCATTTTTAATAAAGCCCTCAAGTTACAGAAATAATAGAAAACAGAAAATAGAGGAGAGAGAGAGAACTTACCTGACTTACTTGTCGCGGCCCAGCTGGCCAGCCCACTTGCGCGGCCCACCCCGCCTGGCCCCTCCCATGCCGTCTTCCTCCTTGCCAGGAGGACGAGCGCGTGCCCAACGCGTGCGCACCACCGTGCGCCACCTCCTTCTTGACGCCAAGGGTCTGGACGCCTCTGGCGTTGCCACGCAGACCCCCTGGACCGCTGTACTCTCTCCCTGCCTCGCCTCCCTCGCTCTCTCTCCCAAAGCAGAGCGAAGCCGTCGCCGCCGTTCATCACCACCGTGATCACCGTGCCCCCTCGCCTCACTGACCTGTCCACGAACCTCGCCACCCTCGCCTACGCCTCTCCGTCGATCCACGTGACGCGGGAAGCCCTGGAGAGCCGCCATCGCCGTCGTCTTCACCTACGGCCTCCGGAGATTGCCTTCGCTGCCCCGTTGACCTCAGCGCGTCCCCGAGCCCGCTGAGCATCTCGTCGCACCCTCCGTGAGCTCCTGCTCCTGCTTCCCCTCTCTATTTTCCCCTCGTGCACCATAGCGACTGCACCACGCTCACCCGCACGCACCGCCGCAAACCTCCTCGCCGGCGCTACTCCGGCCACTCCCCGGCTGCGCCACCACCACGGTTGGATGCGGACGAGCGTCCACATCCCGTAGCTATGCTCCGCGCACCAAACAACATCTTGTAGGCGAATCCCGCGCCGCTCCGCCGCGTCTGCTACCGCCGGCAAGTTGACCATTGACCGTTGACTGGGTGGGCCCAGTTTGACCCCCCTGGGTCACTAACGTGTGGGCCCCAGGCCACTAACTAAAGTAGGATTAATATTAGTTGAACGCTAACTAAATTTAGTTAGTTAACTAACAACTGACCAGTGGGTCCCACTAGTCAGGTTTGACCTGGACCGCGTCTATTGACCAGATGACGTCAGCATGATACAAGGCTGACGCAGTAAATGCTTTTCTGTATTTTAAATAAATCTAAATGATTTATTTATTTCCAAAAAATCCCCTAAACTTCTAAAATTCGTAGAAGATAAACCGTAACTCCAAATGAAATAAATTATATATGAAAAATGATCAGAAAAATATGAAGAATCTGTTTATGGCACTTTCATGCATGATTGAACAAGTTAACCTCACTGAATAGGATAAATCATGATTAGGGCAATTTATGAACTAGCATTTGGAGTTGGAGTTTAGCCCTGTTTGAATTCCACTTCAATTAACTTGGCTTACTGCTGCATTAGGTCAATTCAGTTCCTTAACATGACATGGAACTCATTTGATTGTGCATTGCAGTGAATGTTGGTTCTTTTGTGTTTGCCGGTGATTGTCCCCTCTCAGTAGACGTTGCTTCGATGATGTGATCGATGACACCGATGGAGAACTATACTATCTTCAGAAGTGTCAGGCAAGCAAAACCCCCTTGTTCATTCCGATACAATCCCACTCTCTCGCTCCTGCTCTCTTTACTTCATTAGGACAATAACGATTCAACTGTTACATGCTACGGTAGTTGAAGCCCTTTCCTCTGCATGACCTGTCATTGCCACAGTAAATAAATGAAACCCACTAGCATGAGTAGGAGTTTTTTGAGCCCTGATGTGCCTACTCATTCATGCTTGTTTTTCATGTCTGCTACTGCTTAGAGTTGAGTCAGGTCTGATTCATCGGGGATGAATTGGAATGGCGATGAACATGTCCTACTGTGTGAGCTAAGTGTGTGAACACGATTTGGTAAAGGTAGCAGTGAGAGGCCATGTAGGAGTACATGGTGGGTTGTCTCATTGAAACCGTCCTTAGGAACTGAGTTCCGTGTTGGTGATCCATGAACAGCTACTACCACTCATTGGGATCCTTAATTGACCCTCTCGACTTATTAACTACCCTAGTCCTCTGTCCAGGAGTTGCAACTAGTTTCTGGTGTTTATAGGATATGTGTTGGCGGCCGTGCGTAGTGCTGACCCTAGGGGTGGGCTATGATGCGGTAGATACACCGTGGCACGGTGTACCGGGTGCCTGTTTGGTGTCTCGGGAACCCTGCACACATCGTTTGGGGCTGTGAGCGAAACTCCGGCCGGATCTCCTCGCGGATGGAACCCGAATAGGCGATAAACCTGGACTAGAGACTTGTGTGGTTAGTCAGGTTGTGGCCGACACACTCGCTAGGCTTCCGCTTGAAGGTTGCCGAGATACATGACGTGTATATGGTGATAAGTGGTGAGAGCGTGTGTGAAGAAGTACACCCCTGCAGGGTTATCATTATCTATTCGAATAGCCGGATTCCTCGAATATGGAAACTTGGACCCCTTGCATAGTTCATAGACAAGTGAAAGTGTATACTCTAAAATGCGCAAGATAAGCGTGAGTGCTATGGATGGCGTTCTTGTAGGGAGACGGGAGCGGATCCATAGTGGTGTATTGATATGGTGAATATGTGGACTCGTGTGCGCCACCTCAAAAGAGTTGCTTGCAGTCATAGTTCAGGTTAGCCACTGAGTCAAAGCTGGCTTGCTGCAGTTAAACTCCACCACCCCTTTATTGATACTGATGCATATGTAGATAGTTCTGATGTAAGTCTTGCTGGGTACATTTGTACTCAAGTTTGCCTATTTTATGTTTTGCAGAGAGACGTCAGTCTCGCTAGTAGTTCTGTGTGGACTTCGATGTTAAGCTTAATACCGCAGCTACGATTTTGTGCCCTCGGCAAGGTCTTGTAGATAGTCAGGCTTCTAAACCTTTATCATTTATAGATGTCTGTACTCAGACATGTTAAGCTTCCGCATGTGCTTTGATTTGTATGCTCTGAATGTTGGGTCATGAGACCCATGTTTGTAATATCTCGCTCCTTGGAGCCTAATGAATAAATACTTGAGTCGTAGAGTTATGTTGTGATGCCATGTTGTATTTACACATATCGAGCATATTGTGTGTATGATTGAAATGCTTGGTATGCGTGGGATCCGACAACCTAGTTGTTTATCCTTGGTAGCCTCTCTTATGGGGAAATGTAGTCTTGTGCTTCCATGAGCCATAGTAGTCCGCTACAGCCCGGTTCACGGAGTCCTGCTAGCCCAGCACTACTACTCCGGAACACTTGACTGGCCGGCATGTGATTCACTTCATTCCTGTGTCTGTCCCTTTGGGGAAATGTCACACGGTGACATCCAGAGTCCTGCCTAGCCTGCTATAGCCCGGGTTCCTGGAGTCCTGTTAGCCCAGTGCTACAGCCCGGATTCGCACGCTGCTGACCGACATGCTCGATGTTGATTCATGTATGCCTGTCCCCGTGAGTTAGTGCCACTTTTTGTTCACGACTAGTCATGTCGGCCCGGGTTCTCTGTCATATGGATGCTAGCGACACTATCATATACGTGAGCCAAAAGGCGCAAACGGTCCCGGGCCATGGTAAGGCGACACCCGTGGGAATACCGTGCGTGAGGCCGCAAAGTGACATGAGGTGTTACCGGCTAGATCTATGTGACCTGGAATCGGGGTCCTGACAGCCCGAGCGGTAGTACTGCTCCACAGGGAGTAGTAGTACCGCTCAAGACGGGGAAACGGCGGTTCCCTACTTCCGTGGACAAATCCGGCACTACCAGACTGCCAAATTCAAAAATACTCCTACAAATGATCAATCCAACTAGTCTAGTTGCCTTCTCCAACCTACTCAAGCCGAGATTTAGCCAAAAGTTGAGAGATGCAACCACTATTGCCCCTAAGACACTAGATCTGAAATCTAGACAAAAGGAGAGGAGGAACGGGGGCAATACCGGCATCCATGGCAAGAGAACGGGGTGGGGATCGACTCCACCAAAGGAAAAGGAGAGGGACGGCCCGGAGACGGCGGCCTGCCGGAGCCATCCCGCGGCGAGGCGACGCTGGAGAGACAAAGAGGAATGAGGGGGTGGTGCGAATGGGTATGGGGGAGACGAAACCTCCCCCTGCCCCGACATAACCCCCTGGTCCCACCCCTCACCGGTAGTACTGCTCGGATGGGCGGTAGTACCGCTTGTCAACCTCAGCGGTAGTACCATGCACCCCCAGTGGTAGTACCGCCCAGCAAGACCCAAAAACTAGACACTAAACGGCTAGCTCAAAAAGAAGGGAAAAACAAAAGGCAAGAAGAGGGAAGCAAAACACAGCAACGAGAACACTAGAGAGAGGACAAGAAACACACACCTCTTCAAGAGAGGGCGGTGGCCGAGGCCACCTATGTATGAGTCAAGAGGTATGGCGCCTCGAAGATTTTAACTTTGGGCCCATGACCAGAACTCGTCTTTGAAGCACAAGTACCATCAAAAAATGGCTAATGTGACAGACTTGATCACTTTATGCATAATGGGGGGAGGGAGAGTTCATTGAGAGAACAACACTCCCCATATGTCCATGCCTACACCTAAACAAGACAACAAGTTAAGTATGGTGAGGTGTGCAAGGGTTCAAATCACATTGCTCGAATCAATGATATTTAGCTCATGCCTTAACTCGCGAAATCTTGCTTCATCCAAAGGCTTCATGAAAATATCTGCAAGGTTATCATGAGTGTTGACATAGTTGAGCTCGATCTCCCCTCGCCTAATGTGATCCCGGATGAAGTGATACCGAATATCAATATGCTTCGTCTTGAAATGTTGAACCGGGTTGAGAGAAATCTTGATGGCACTTTCATTGTCACACCAAAGAGGCACGTTGTCACAAATGACACCGTAATCCTTTAAAGTTTGCCTCATCCAAAGAAGTTGTGCAAAACAAGTACCGGCGGCCACGTACTCCGCCTCGGTGGACGAGAGAGACACACAACTTTGCTTCTTGGAAGACCAACTCACCAAAGAGCAACCAAGAAATTGGCACCCTCTGAAGTAGACTTCCTATCCACTTTGTCTCCCGCCCAATCGGAGTCCGAATAACCTACAAGCTTGAAGTTTGCTCCTCTTGGGTACCATAAGCCAAAGTTTGGGGTATGAGCCAAATATCGACAGATTTGCTTGACTGCCACAAAGTGGCTTTCCTTAGGTGCGGCTTGAAACCGTGCACAAATTCCCACACTCAACATGATATCCGGTCTAGATGCACAAAGGTAAAGCAAGGAGCCAATCATGGAGCGATATACCTTTTGATCCACCGCTTTACCATTGGGATCTAACTCAAGTTGGCATTTGACGGGCATTGGAGTGGAAGCCGGCTTGACATCATTGAGCTTGAATCTCTTGAGCATGTCTTGAGTGTATTTGGATTGGTTGATGAAGGTTCCTTCTCTCTGTTGCTTGACTTCGAACCCGAGAAAGAACTTCAATTCTCCCATCATGGACATCTTAAACTTGGAGGCCATGAGTGCAGCAAATTCCTCATTGAAAGATTTGTTAGTGGAACCAAAGATAATATCATCAACATATAGTTGGCATACAAACAACTCCCCTTTGACCTTCTTGGTAAAAAGAGTGGGGTCAATTTTCCCAATTTCAAAACCGCGATCTTGCAACAACTCGGTAAGGTGGTCATACCACGCACGTGGGGCTTGCTTAAGTCCATAGAGTGCCTTATCGAGTTGGTACACATGATCAGGAAAATAGGGATCCTCGAACCCAGGGGGTTGCTTGACATAGACCAACTCATTAATGGGACCATTAAGAAATGCACTCTTCCATCCATTTGTTGCAACTTAAAGTTATGATGAGAAGCATAAGCAATCAACATGCGAATGGATTCAAGGCGAGCAACGGGAGCAAAGGTTTCACCATAGTCGATACCCTCGACTTGGGAGTAGCCTTGGGCTACCAACCGGGCCTTGTTGTGAATGATAATTACATGAGTGTCTTGCTTGTTCTTGAATATCCACTTGGTTCCAATGACATTGTGGTTCCCCATTGGCCTTGGCACCAATCTCCACACCTTTTGTACTCGAAGTTGTTAAGTTCTTCATGCATGGCATTGAGCCAATCCGGATCTTCGAGCGGCTCATAGACCTTTTGGGGTTCAACACAAGAGACAAACGCATGATGTTCACAATAGTTTGCCAATTGTCTACAAGTGCTTACCCCCTTTCGGATGCTTCCAAGCACATTTGTCATGAGATGACCCTTGGTTGTGAGCTTGGAGGCACGACGCTCCAATTCCTCCTTAGGGGTGAGTTGAGGAGCGGTGACTTGATCATCTTGAGCATTGTCTTGAGCTTGTTCTCGATATTGAGCTTGCTCTTGATCTTGAACTTGCTCGGAGGAGAGAGCTTGACCTTGGGCATCAGTTGGTGATTCAACACCGTCTTGACATTGGTCTTGCCCTTGGTCTTGTTCATGATGTTGAGGGCCTTCACTTTGTTCTTCGGAAGCGTGTGGGCCTTGGGTTGGTGATGGCTCCACTTGAGTGGAGCATTGTCCTTCTCCTTCGGCCACAAGGGGTTCCTCAATGGGCAGGATAAAGCCAACTCCCATTCTTCTTATGGCTTGGAGAGGAATTTCATCACCTACATCACAAGTGCCACTTTGCTCCACTTGGGAGCCGTTATTCTCATCAAACTCCACGTTACACATCTCCTCAATGAGTCCCGTGGACTTATTGAGGACATGGTACGCATGAGAGTTGGTAGCATAACCAACAAATATGCCCTCATAAGCTCTAGCCTCAAATTTAGACAAACGAACACCTTTCTTGAGAATGAAACACTTACACCTGAGCACCCAGAAGTACTTGAGGTTGGGCTTGTTACCGGTGAGTATCTCATAGGTAGTCTTGTTCAAGCCCTTGTGGAGGTAGAGTCGATTGGATACATGACAAGCGGTGTTGATGGCTTTGGCCCAAAAGTTGTATGGAGACTTGAACTCCGCCATCATGGTCCTTGCCACATCCATCAACATTCGGTTCTTCCTCTCCACTACACCATTTTGTTGAGGGGTGTATGGTGCGGAATATTGATGCTTGATCCCCTCATCACTAAGGAACTCATCCAAGGTGTAGTTCTTGAACTCGGTGCCGTTGTCGCTTCTTATTGTCAAGATCTTTGCATTGTGTTGTCGTTGGGCTTCATTTGCAAAGTCAATGCCGGTTTGTTGGGTCTCGCTCTTCCTCTTGAATAAGTATACCCAAGTGTATCTTGAATAGTCATCCACAATCACCAAGCAATACTTTCTACCCCCAAGACTATAAAAGGATGGAGGCCCAAAGAGATCCAAGTGAAGGAGCTCCAAAGGCCTCTTCGCATAGATGATAGTCGTGGGAGGGTGAGCCTTTTCATTAAGCTTTCCTTTGATACAAGCACTGCAAGCACGATCTTTAGCAAAGCTAACATTTGTTAGTCCACGGACATGGCCCCCCTTGAGAAGACTTTGCAAAGGTCTCATATTGACATGGGATAAACGGCGATGCCAAAGCCATCCCACGTCAACTTTAGCCATTAGCCATGTTGCAGTCTTTGTGGG
This sequence comes from Triticum dicoccoides, assembly GCF_002162155.2. Taxonomy (NCBI): domain Eukaryota; kingdom Viridiplantae; phylum Streptophyta; class Magnoliopsida; order Poales; family Poaceae; genus Triticum; species Triticum dicoccoides. The sequence goes on from NC_041386.1 coordinate 151,347,615, forward strand.
TCGCTCCGAAAACTTAATCACATAGAGACCGTTCTCGACATGCCCAACAAAGGCTACTTTAAGAGTCTTGCTCCACAAGAGGGCCACGATCTCAACATCAAAGAAAGTGGCAAAGCCCATGAGTGCAACTTGATGAACGGAAAGTAAATTGTATGCAAGGGACTCAACAAGCATGACCTTCTCGATCATGAGATCATGAGAAATGACAACCTTGCCAAGCCCCAATACCTTGGAGGACGAGGCATCACCCCACTCGACATTGGTGGGCATAGATAGAATCTTGTGAACATCCACCACCAAGTCCTTGCTTCCGGTCATATGATTAGTGGCTCCACTATCGAGCAACCATGATCCCCCACCGGAAGCAAACACCTACAAGAGATCAATGCTTGGTTTTAGGTACCGATTTAGTAATGGGTCCTTTGATGTTAGTAACAAGGGTCTTAGGAACCCAAATATACCATTCAATGTACTCATAATGAGAGCCAACAAATTTGGCATAAACATGTCCATCACTAGCACGACACAACACATAAGAAGGGTTAAAGTCGCCGGCTTGGTTGGGAAGGAAAGTGTTGCCAGTCCCGGTTCAAACTGGAAAGTCAATCAAATTAAGGAGAGCTCGAGCGGAACTAATGGCGAGCCTCTCCTCTCCCACCTCCGCCCCCCTAGCACCCACCTTTCTCCATGGCGAGCTCTAACGTAATCCTCCATGGAAGGCCTCTTGCATTGGGACTTTGCACCTGGCCTTGCATTGGCCGATCAGGTGAGACGCAGGTTTGGCTCCACGGTCCATTTCTCTCCTTCTCGGGACTCCAAGGAATTTTTTTTGGTGGTCTCTTTCTCCTCGGCTTCCTTCCCCCTCACTGTGGATTCGGTTGGCATTGCACTACAATGCTGTATTGGGGGCCTTAGCAATGGATTCAAAGTGCTTCAACTCAATTCTCGATCCTTCCGGTTTTCGGTGGCTAATAATAAAGTGGGACATTTCATCCACCATTTGAGGGATCGTGTTTGGCCGGATTTTGTCTGTCATTTCCACCTTTTCAATGGCCGTTTTGCAAGTGCTCCAATTGATGATTCATGTTGGCACGCTGACACTGAGCTCACGGATTTATCTTCTCGTCGTTCATTGGCTGTTAAATCATCTTTACAATTCCTGCATTCGGGAGCTAACTTGAATTCTAACTCTGAGGAGGTGTTGTGTAAGTTTGGTCTGATTCCGTTTTCTTCGATGCGGTTCTCCAACAATGCTCATGAAGCGTCCTCATCACGCTTGAATCAAAATTCACAGGATCTTACGACATCAGTTCTTACTACGGGGGATCCTGCTGATCCTTCCTCACGAGCTGCTTGCATGGTTCCATCGCCCAACGATCGCGCCGCATTAATGGCTCATTTTTTGAACCAGGCCCATTTGGAGGAATCATTGCCGGGGAATTACATAAAATTAGGAGCCTTTAAGTGCCCATTGTCTGTCCCGTATCCTACGCTGCCCCAATGTTTTTTCAGGCCAGCATTCAAATATGCGCCCAAACATGTGACCTGGCCCGCTACTCTCTTGGCCCGTCATAAAGCTGATTTGGCCCAGGCCCATTATTCAGAATCTGATATTTTGGATTTATCCTCTAATTGGGCGGTTCTGTGCTCGCGTTGTCTTCAATGGGGACACCATAAGATTTCTTGCCAGGCTAGATTGATTTGTATTAACTGCTCCTCGCCTGGACATAAGGCCAGTGATTGCCTCAATTTTGTTAGGCCTCAAACGATCCAAACTTTGCAACCCACAATTGGTAACACGCATCCGCTGCCTGAGCAAATTGCTCCTTGCCTTACCATGTGTGATAAGCCCAAACGCAAATCAACCGTCCGATGCACGGTGTGTGGCTTCTACGGCCACGTGGAAAGTTCTTGTCATAAACGGCTTTTCAACGAGAAATGGCAGTGGCGAGAAAAATCCTCTCCCTCTACCCATTCTACCCCTCACGGTCCGGCTTCCACCTCGGTTTCCTCAACACCGCAGCTCTGCCCTCTCGTATCACTTCACCAGCTACCACCAGCGTTGTCCTCCGCCGCTCCACAGTCCATGGCGAACTACCCTCTCAATCCGGTGCCCTTCCTACCGCCGGGCTTCGCCGTCGAACCCGGTCCGGCGGACCGTGTCGTCCGCAGCGGCATGATTGTTGGCCCCATCTCGCCGCTCAACCACGATTTCCTCGCCATCGCCGAGGCCAGTGTGTATGTCCCGCTGCACCGCCGCGCGGCCATCCGCAACATGATCCAAGGTCTGCTCCACGAATCACAGCTTTTTACCACTGAAGTAAGCGATCACCCTCTTGGCATTGGTATTTTTGGTTTTGCGGACTCTTTCCTGCGTGATTCTGCGGTCAATACTCCCCTGGAACTTGAAGAAGAGGATCTTCTGATAACCTTTGTGCCGCACAATGAAGCTTTGAACCGTCGTACCACCTCCTTTGGGCCTGAAGTTTGGCTCATGTTTTTCGGTTTTCCATATGACTATCAGACGGATTACTATATCACCAAGGCTCTGGGTGGTTTTGGATCTCTTGTCAGTTGGTACACTCCGCGGCAGGATAGGAGGTTTATGCTCATTAAGGCACGCGTTCTTCGTCTTCGTTTGATCCCCAAAAGCTTTGTGGTCTGGCAGCTGGGTGGTGCACGGGATTGTTGGACTGTTCAAATCACCATCCTTAGAAGCAATGATTGGAATGGCCTTTTACCTGAAGTACTCCCCCCTGGTGAGGAAGACCCTCTTGCAGATGGAAATCCTCATCCATTTTTTGGTCCTGATATGACTGCTGAGCAGCTCTACCAACAGCAGGTGCAAAATGGAGCTCCCAATGCTGGCAATGACAACCAGGGCAATGCACCTCCTCAAGAGAATGCGGGTTGGGGCCAGTGGGCAGCTCCTCCGGCTCATCCTCTGCCCACCCTCCCTGAGCACCTTGTCAATTACCACGCATGGCTAGCAGCTCAAGGCCTTACCTTCCAGCATGGTGTTGTGCCAGAGGATAATATTTCTGATAATCCCATGGAGGCATGGAATGATACCTTCTCCTCCTCTGATGACAGCTCTGCTCCTTCTGATCATGCTCTGTTGGTGTTTCCTAACACTGAACCTGCCCCGCTTGCAACTCAAGATACCCTGAATATTACTGTCAACATGCACAACAATGGCATTCAGTTTGGCCTTTCGACTAATGGATCAGAGCTGTTGAACCTTCTGCTTTCGGACCCTATTCCCAGGCAGCGGTTGAATAACTTCATTTTTCACGCTCTACGCCCTGCTTTAGCCACTATTGGCCCTTGGAGTTCTGGTTATGGTATGCAGTCTGCAAATGTGCAAGTCACTGTGCTAGTTTCTTCTGATGTCAATGGCATTGCTCTGTCTCAGCTGCTAGATCCTCCAAGGTCTTCTGTGGTACTGGAAGATATATCTGAAGATCCTACACAGAACAATCAGCTTCTTTTGCCTGCTCCGGATGCCCCTTTGCACTCTGAACCTACCCCGCTGGCTGCTTTTCACAATGTGCCCCTGAACTCCGAACTTGACAGTTCCAATGAGCGGGCTCTGCAGGGCTTACCTACGTCTGTGATCAACTCCTCTGCCGAGCCCGCTGGCCTTGCTGCTGTCAACTCCATCATGGCACCAGCAAGTCCCTCTGTTGTGACTCGTGGTCGTCGGGCTCGGGCACCTGCTCCCATCTCCACTGTGGAAGTACGCCGAAGCAATCGTTCAAACAAATATAATGGCTTCAAGGTCAACCAAGTGATTGAAACCCGCACCGCCACCTCCAAGGTTAAGCCCAGGCTGGTTCCCTCGATTGGCTCCTCCTCTTCGGCCATGGAACCAAACTCTGAAGTTGTTCCTCACACTCCTGTCCATGTCCTGCAGTCTATTGGTATTAACAGATGTGCTGTTCCGGCGGCTGAACTGACTGAAGATATCCTCACGGCTGCACCTGCCCCATCTTCTGCTGCATCCACTCCCCCAGGTTCTACTGCCAATGTTGACCTACCTGATGAGGCGGGGCTGTCACATCCCTAGTTCTGACAATGCCTAGTGCATGCATTAGAGTGTTACATCATGTTTAAATTTCATTTAAACCTGAGATGGGGATTGACTAAGCCCTAGCACCAAATGAATTCAACTAGGGTCAAAATAAAACCTTTTTCATTGAACTCAAAATGTCCTCTAAAAATGTTCAACATTTCTGGTTTGAGGTGGAAGCATCTACCAAAAATGGTTTATATTTTTGCAGGACATATTTGGTCACTGAATTAAATCATATAGTATTTTCATTTGGGCATTTAAATGCTATTAAATATTTCAAATGCTCAAATAATCATAAACTAAAATGTTTACTGTTGGATATATTCTAAACAGTAGCCATGATTAGTTTCATGATTTTTGAAAGTGTCTGAGTATTTTTAATAAAGCCCTAAATTTACAGAATAATAGAAAACTGAGATAATTAGAAAAGGAGAGAGAGAGAAAGACCCGTACCTGGGCCACTTACCTGTAGCCGGCCCAGCTTCTGCGCGGCCCGTTACTGTGCAGCCCAGCTGCCAGTCATCTTCCTCCCCCTCGCCCCGAAGCAGCTGCGTGCTGGACGCACGCGCGCCGACGCCGGCCACCTCCTGCTTCGCCGTGGCAGCCTCCCCGACTTCCTCGCGACGCCACGGAGACGTCCCCGACCCCCTCTCACTTCTCCCTCGCTCTCTGGACCTCCCTCCCCCTCGCTCCTCTGTTTCCCCTCCCGCGACCGAGCGGAGCTCGCCGTCATCGTCGCCGTACCCATGGCCACCGGCCACCCCTAGCCTCGCCGATGCCCCCAGGAGCTCCGCCTCGACCCCCTCTTCCTCCCCACCGATCCACAGCCCTCCGGAAGCCCTGCATCGCCGCCATCGCCGTCGTCTTCTACCTCGGACCCGCCGGCCATCTTCGTCAAATTCGCCGGCTCCGGACCGTCCCCGACCTCGCCGAGCGTCCCCTCGTCATCGCCGTGAGTCACTGACCCTCTCCCCTAACTCAGCATGCTCCCCTTCGTGCCGTAGTGCCGTTCCCCACGAGCACCGAAGCCACCATCCGCCATTGCTGCTGCACGCATAGCCTCCGTGCTCCCCTGGCCTCACTGAGCTGCTCTTAATGCTCCCCATGTCTAGCAGGTGCTGCCCAGCCTCTCCATTTGCTCACTGATGCACCGTAGCGACGCGCCCGAGCACCACCGAACACCATCGCCGCCAAAGCTCGTCGCCGGCATGAGTTCCGGCGACCCCACGACCTCCCACTCGGTCCTCTGGATGCGCGGGAGCAAGGGCCATCCCCTGGTGCCCTCAGCGCGCCAAACTGACGCCTCTAGCGCAAGTCCGGCGTGCCCCGCCGTGTTCTGTGGTCGCCGTCGGCTGGTCTCCGGCGTGCTGACGTGGCGACGTCGTTAGGGGCTAATGACCCTGTTAACTAACCCTGTGACACTGACAGTGGGCCCCGTAGCGGGTCAAAGCCCGGGTCAACGCGGGATTAGCCCCTGTGTCACTGACGTGTGGACCCCACACGTCAGGTTTGACCCGAGCCGGCCCCTGTTGACTTGCTGACGTCATGCCAACGTCATGCTGACGCAGTAATGCTTTCTGGATTTAATTAATTCTAAAATTCCAGAAAAATGCCTAAAACTTCTAAAATTCATAGAAATTTAACCGTAACTCCAAATTAAATAAATTATATATGAAAAATTATCAGAAAAATTCAAGGAATCCATCTGTACCATTTTCATGCATGTTAGAACAACTTATAGCTGCTGTTTAGCACAAATCAATTAAATGGCATTTGAATAACCACATATGGAGTTTGAATTTGAATCTTGTATTCAAAACCAACTTCATCTAATCTGTTGCTATTTGCATTAGCCCAAAACACATTCATTTTGCCATGTCATAGCATGCATCATTTTGTGCATTGCATTGATTGTGTTCTTCTGTGTTGCCGGTATTTGTTCCCTCTCGATAGACGTGATACCGATGATGTGATCGTTGACACTGATGAAGACTCAATGTTATCTTCAGAAGTGCCAGGCAAGCAAAACCCCCTTGTTCATTCCGATACAATCCTACTCTCTCGCTCCTGCTCTCTTTTACTGCATTAGGACAACATCGATTCATCTGTTACTTGCTGCGGTAGCTGAACCCCTTTATCCTCTGCATAACCTGTCATTGCCACAGTAAATAGATGAAACCCACTAGTATGAGTAGGAGTTGCTTGAGCCCTGTTGTGCCTACTCATCATTGCTTGTTTGTCATGCCTGCTACTGCTTAGAGTTGAGTCAGGTCTGATTCATCGGGGATGAATCAGAGGCGTGTGAACATGTCCTACGGTGTGTGAGCTAAGCGTGTGAACACGATTTGGTAAAGGTAGCGGTGAGAGGCCATGTAGGAGTACATGGTGGGTTGTCTCATTGCAGCCGTCCTCAGGAACTGAGTTTTGTGTTTGTGATCCATGATTCAGCTACTACCACGCATTGGGCCCGAAACCAATGGACCCTCTCGGCTTCTTGATCAACCTTGTCCTCTGTCCAGGAGTTGCAAGTAGTTTCTGGTGTTTGTAGTATGCTGGAGGCCGTGCGCAGTGCTGACCGTAGGGGTGGGCTGTGATGCGGTAGGCACGTGGCACGGTGTACCGGGCGCCCGTTTGGTGTCTCGGGAACCCTGTTCACATCGTTTGGGGCTGTGAGCGAAACTCCGGCCGGATCTCCTCATGGATGGAACCCGAATAGGCGATAAACCTGGACTAGAGACTTGAGTGTTTAGGCAGGCCGTGGCCGACACCCACGTTGGGCTTCCGCTTGAAGGTTGCCGAGTACATGTCGTGTAAACGGTGGTAAGTGGTGAGAGCGTGTGTGAAGAAGTACACCCCTGCAGGGTTAACATCATCTATTCGAATAGCCGTGTCCGCGGTAAAGGACTTCTGGGTTGCTTATATCAGTTCATAGACAAGTGAAAGTGGATACTCTAAAATACGCAAGATAAGCGTGAGTGCTATGGATGGCGTTCTCGTAGGGAGACGGGAGCGGTTCCATAGTGGTGTATTGGTTGATGAATATGTGGACTCGTGTGCGCCACCTCAAAAGAGTTACATTGCAGTCGTAGTTTAGGATAGCCACCGAGTCAAAGCTGGCTTGCTGCAGTTAAACCCCACCATCCCCTTGTTGATGATGATGCATATGTAGATAGATCTGATGTAAGTCTTGCTGGGTACATTTGTACTCACGTTTGCCTATTTTATGTTTTTGCAGAGAGACTTCAGTCTCACTAGTAGTTTCGCGTGGACTTCGACGTTTAGCTTGTTACCTCAGCTACGATCTTGTGCCCTCGGCAGGATCTGGTAGATAGTCAGGCTTCTCAGCCTTTTTCATTTATAGATGTCTGTACTCAGACATGATAGCTTTCGCCTGTGCTTTGACTTGTATGCTCTGATTGTTGGGTCATGAGACCCATGTTTGTAATATCTCGCTCCTCGGAGCCTATCGAATAAATTACTTGAGTTGTAGAGTCATGTTGTGATGCCATGTTGTATCTGCACATATCGGGCATATTGTGTGTATGTTGTTGAAATGCTTGGTATGTGTGGGATCTGACTATCTAGTTGTTTATCCTTAGTAGCCTCTCTTACCGGGAAATGTCTCCTAGTGTTTCCACTGAGCCATGGTAGCTTGCTACTGCTCCGGAACACTTAGGCTGGCCGGCATGTGTCCTTCTTCGTTCCTGTGTCTGTCCCTTCGGGGAAATGTCACGCGATGAATACCGGAGTCCTGTTAGCCCGCTACAGCCCGGTTCACCGGAGTCCTGTTAGCCCAGTGCTACAGCCCGGATTCACTCGCTGATGACCGACACGTTCGATGCTGGGTCATGGATGCCTGTCCCTGTAAGTCTGTGCCACTTTGGGTTTACGACTAGCCATGTCAGCCCGGGCTCCTTATCATATGGATGCTAGCGACACTATCATATACGTGTGCCAAAAGGCGCAAACGGTCCCGGGCAAAGGTAAGGCGACACCCGTGGGAATACCGTGCGTGAGGCCGCAAAGTGATATGAGGTGTTACATGCTAGATCGATGTGGCATTGAGTCGGGGTCCTGACAGCGTTGGTATCAGAGCTTGACTGCCTGTAGGATTATCAAGCCAAACTAGTCGAAGTTGAGTCTAGAAATTCTTTATTTATATAAGGGAATTGATTGTGGGATGGAACGTAAGGCTCTTTTTACTCCTTTACCTCATGGCCTTCTGATCCGAGTCATCATCTTCTCTTCTACGGGGATTAAGAACTAGGTTTTCTCTTCTTTCTATCAGGATCACGTGTTACTAATCCGTAGACTTATAAGATTGTTGGATTAAGCCTCTGTTCAGTTTTTACTGCTTCCGTAAGTTAATAGTTGATCTCGAAACCGTGATATTGTGCTTCTGAGTGGTTATGCCACCATTTTTGTGAATGTCTCAAATCTTTCTGAGCATTTACAGCCGTTATGCTGTCCGAGTCATCCCAGGTTTCCAAAGAGTCTGATGCATTTGCAAAATCCTTTTCCTCTGGTTTCAATGTCTTTTAGGCTAGGTTAATCACCCAAATTGTTGAGTTGAGGTAATTTATTGCCTTGACATATATGTTGGAGCTATTATTATGACCCTAGGTGTCTTAGGGGATCATCTAGTAATTTAGCCATGATTGTGTCCCAGTGTGATGATTCTGGCCATCATTCTCGTAAGCATCCCTTGATGCCACTTAGTTAGTAGGTATTCCATTCCGGGCTTCTTGAACCCGAGATTCACCCTACTTACTTCATGTCGATAGTGTTTGCTAGTTCCCTTAGGTTATTAGTAACCTTTGCGATAGTCCTTGAAGTCCGTGGTATCTTCTTCTTCCAAATACCATGAACTACTTATGGCAGAAGTTCCTCGTTGAACTGAAATATCACAACAGGATTATTCTTGATGAGTTCTCCATTATATATTGTGGCTCTGCCAGTTCTACCTTTCTGCATGGGTTATCCAGAAGAAATATGTTGAACTTCGTTCGACATGCTAATCCATGCATCCACAAACCCAGAAAATCATATGTTATTTTGAGATGTCCCATCTTAGTTGTTTCTGACCTTCGTCTATCAATTGATAGTCAAGAGTATGCGTGCATTCGTTCGTCGATGCCTATTACCCTTGTGGTCCGCCAAGCCATTCTATTTCAGAATGACTAGGAGAAACAAACTCCAGTATCTCATCCATATCTAGGATTGGGTCAAAGTAGTTGTATTCCGCAGATCAAATTGCTAATCCAGCTTTTGTTCTGTTCTACCTTGGAGTGTTACCATCTTTATATCGGGATTGTTATAGGAATTGCACACCATCCTATGAACTCTTGGTACAGTGATACTTCTTGCCATCATTAGTCATTTCTCGGTCTTCGTGTTGATGCAATCGGAATACCGACAAATGAATTGTGATGTGTGAAATCAATACGCCTAGCAACCTCGTTGCTGGGTAGTTAAAGGACAATAATTTCATTCTTAGTGTGTTGGTTATTGAATCATCATTCTAAGATTGATCGTGCTACCTAGTCCATTCTCCTGGTTCACTCCTCGATCGATGAGTTAGGATTATTTCAAATCCTTGCTCTATTGATCATATCGTCTTGCCCTGAAAAGCAAGATTGTTCTCGAGCTTAGTAACATACCGGTGGTTCGTGATTTTCTGAATATCTTCTCAGAAGTATTACCAGGTTGTCACCTGACCGCTATGTTGAGTTCGTGATCAAGTTGGTTTATTCCTGTAAACCACCCCTTCCCCAAGAATCCGTGTTGGATACCCTGAGCTAGTTGGATAAGCTAAACAACAACTTGGAGAGTTGGAAGATAAAAGCTTGTCCGACTTAGTTCATGTTAAGGGATATCTTTTTGTGTGTGTGTGTGTGTGTTGAAGAAAGATGATATCTTCATCAATTGGTCCTCGTGAACAATTGTTGGATCTATTATCTTACCCAAACCTTTGATTGAGTATGGGCTATCATCCAATCAGACCAGAACCAACGATATTCGTAATGTTGTCTTACTCGTGGTTGATCCCTCGAGCATACACCATTATATCTTTTGGGTCTGACCAATGCTATCACTTGTTCACTTAACTATGGAATTCCTTTTAAAAGGAAACTCAGATGAATTGTTGTTGTGCCCATTGACAACATCCTTGTCTCCTCCATGATTTTGTTGGACATTAAGCTAGTGTTGGAAACTTTGAAAGCATTTTCTTCATGCTAGCTCATGAAGTATTTGTTTGATGAAAGGAGTGACTTCCTCTAGTTCATGTGCATTTGATGCAAGTTGCCGCCGTGGACTCGAGAAAGTCAATGTTGCTTCCTCTGGAATCATCGCAAGTCAGTCATGCACATGTGCAAAGAATTCTGTGGTTTGAAGACTTGCAACCTTCAATCTATATGTATCCCTAGCACACCAAGCCACTGATTGATTTGTTCAAGGAGAAGAAGTTCCTTCTTAAGAGTATACCTTATGCAAGGATTTTGATATCCTCGTTGATGGTTCCCCACCTGAACTCGGTAGTGTTTTATTATAAGACTACCTTGTGGTCATGCTTGTCTGGGACAACGTGTTCACATGTTTGTAGCAGAACCAGCTCATGTTTTGGAGCTTACTATCGTAGTTCATTTCCCGAGAATCTCGCAACGTCATCTCGTCGATTTGTGTTGCAAACTTTCATTTTTCTTCCTGGACTCGATGAGCCTGGAATATTCTGACACCAACCAGATCTGAATCTCAGGCAGATATGATGGTTGGAATATTTCCCAAAAATTATAATATTGGTCGCGCGATAACCGGTAAAGTGGATGTCGTGGCCAACACACCCAGCCGGAAGACCTGTTATTATAATATCTTGATTGATGAAGTTGGCCACCTCCCCATAGGGATTTCGTAGGGTTTACTCCCTAGTTGCCCCTATGGATTTTTGTGTTCCCGAAGTCCGACCTTTTACTTGATGTTTTAGATATCAAACCATATCTATGAATGGGTTATACTAGCACATCCAGGAGAACATTAGAAGCGGAGTGCTAAATGTCTCTCGGTCGATCGTCCAGATTTTGTTCCTTGGCTCGCTAAGGTGAAATCTGAGAAAGTGTTATCTTCCTTTGCATCTGCATCCTCCATCACCATTCATCATGGTAGTAAGTTGGGTTACCGGACCCTTGACACGGATGTTGATAAAACCTTGATGATTATGGAAATGCTCAAGTTCTTGAGAGCACGCACAAGCGCTACGTGTTATCATCGGCACTAACTGGGATTGCCCCAGATTTCCTCGGTTATGCTATAACCACTCCAACAGTGAATTCACTCTCTATTGTTGGGTTCTCCCCGAGTTACCAGAATCATACCCAGCATTTGCATTTTGTTCCCAGCTTGCACCGCCAATGTGCCCTTCTACCATGGGTCTCTTCCATTTCCGATGAAAAGCAAAATCATCCATTACGTTGTCTTCAACAAGGTAATCCACATCATCCAAGTCCGAGTATGCCATTCTACCGAACCCCTCTAAATGATCGATTATGATTTGCCTTAGGCTGATATAGAGAGTCTCAATGATCTCTATATCAAAGGTAATTCTTTTTGCCACTTAAGATAATAATCAACGAATCACCCTTCTCCAGGATGTTTCGTCGTGGTATCATGGCAACTCAACTCCTCGCTACGTTGGCAATCGTTTACCACCTTTTTAAGCGTGAAATTGTGGTCTACCTAGTGAACCTTCGTCATCTGCTTCACTCCATTCCTATGGATGTGTGCTTCGCCTCTCAGCTCGAGCGATGTTGCTATGTCTCATTCCGTGAGTTAATCCTGAGTTGTTCGACCTTCGAGAAGAACCATTCTTTTAGGATCTTTCCTTCCCCTCTCGTTGTCATGTTAGCTGGAGTTCTCAGAGCAAGACTTCAAGACAATGATGGTGATCGAATCAACGTTCCTATGAAGTGCAACCTGGATCGTGAAGATTATACTAGTTTGTGTTTCCCTTTCACCTTACCCTACGCTTGAATCTCGAGACGAGATTCTTGTTTAGTGGGGGTGAGTTGTCACATCCCTAGTTCTGACAATGCCTAGTGCATGCATTAGAGTGTTACATCATGTTTAAATTTCATTTAAACCTAAGATGGGGATTGACTAAGCCCTAGCACCAAATGAATTCAACTAGGGTCAAAATAAAACCTTTTTCATTGAACTCAAAATGTCCTCTAAAAATGTTCAACATTTCTGGTTTGAGGTGGAAGCATCTACCAAAAATGGTTTATATTTTTGCAGGACATATTTGGTCACTGAATTAAATCATATAGTATTTTCATTTGGGCATTTAAATGCTATTAAATATTTCAAATGCTCAAATAATCATAAACTAAAATGTTTACTGTTGGATATATTCTAAATAGTAGCCATGATTAGTTTCATGATTTTTGAAAGTGTCTGAGTATTTTTAATAAAGCCCTAAATTTATAGAATAATAGAAAACTGAGATAATTAGAAAAGGAGAGAGAGAGAAAGACCCGTACCTGGGCCACTTACCTGTAGCCGGCCCAGCTTCTGCGCGGCCCGTTACTGTGCAGCCCAGCTGCCAGTCATCTTCCTCCCCCTCGCCCCGAAGCAGCTGCGTGCTGGACGCACGCGCGCCGACGCCGGCCACCTCCTGCTTCGCCGTGGCAGCCTCCCCGACTTCCTCGCGACGCCACGGAGACGTCCCCGACCCCCTCTCACTTCTCCCTCGCTCTCTGGACCTCCCTCCCCCTCGCTCCTCTGTTTCCCCTCCCGCGACCGAGCGGAGCTCGCCGTCATCGTCGCCGTACCCATGGCCACCGGCCACCCCTAGCCTCGCCGATGCCCCCAGGAGCTCCGCCTCGACCCCCTCTTCCTCCCCACCGATCCACAGCCCTCCGAAAGCCCTGCATCGCCGCCATCGCTGTCGTCTTCTACCTCGGACCCGCCGGCCATCTTCGTCAAATTCGCCGGCTCCGGACCGTCCCCGACCTCGCCGAGCGTCCCCTCGTCATCGCCGTGAGTCACTGACCCTCTCCCCTAACTCAGCATGCTCCCCTTCGTGCCGTAGTGCCGTTCCCCACGAGCACCGAAGCCACCATCCGCCATTGCTGCTGCACGCATAGCCTCCGTGCTCCCCTGGCCTCACTGAGCTGCTCTTAATGCTCCCCATGTCTAGCAGGTGCTGCCCAGCCTCTCCATTTGCTCACTGATGCACCGTAGCGACGCGCCCGAGCACCACCGAACACCATCGCCGCCAAAGCTCGTCGCCGGCATGAGTTCCGGCGACCCCACGACCTCCCACTCGGTCCTCTGGATGCGCGGGAGCAAGGGCCATCCCCTGGTGCCCTCAGCGCGCCAAACTGACGCCTCTAGCGCAAGTCCGGCGTGCCCCGCCGTGTTCTGTGGTCGCCGTCGGCTGGTCTCCGGCGTGCTGACGTGGCGACGTCGTTAGGGGCTAATGACCCTGTTAACTAACCCTGTGACACTGACAGTGGGCCCCGTAGCGGGTCAAAGCCCGGGTCAACGCGGGATTAGCCCCTGTGTCACTGACGTGTGGACCCCACACGTCAGGTTTGACCCGAGCCGGCCCCTGTTGACTTGCTGACGTCATGCCAACGTCATGCTGACGCAGTAATGCTTTCTGGATTTAATTTAATTCTAAAATTCCAGAAAAATGCCTAAAACTTCTAAAATTCATAGAAATTTAACCGTAACTCCAAATTAAATAAATTATATATGAAAAATTATCAGAAAAATTCAAGGAATCCATCTGTACCATTTTCATGCATGTTAGAACAACTTATAGCTGCTGTTTAGCACAAATCAATTAAATGGCATTTGAATAACCACATATGGAGTTTGAATTTGAATCTTGTATTCAAACCAACTTCATTTAATCTGTTGCTATTTGCATTAGCCCAAAACACATTCATTTTGCCATGTCATAGCATGCATCATTTTGTGCATTGCATTGATTGTGTTCTTCTGTGTTGCCGGTATTTGTTCCCTCTCGATAGACGTGATACCGATGATGTGATCGTTGACACTGATGAAGACTCAATGTTATCTTCAGAAGTGCCAGGCAAGCAAAACCCCCTTGTTCATTCCGATACAATCCTACTCTCTTGCTCCTGCTCTCTTTTACTGCATTAGGACAACATCGATTCATCTGTTACTTGCTGCGGTAGCTGAACCCCTTTATCCTCTGCATGACCTGTCATTGCCACAGTAAATAGATGAAACCCACTAGTATGAGTAGGAGTTGCTTGAGCCCTGTTGTGCCTACTCATCATTGCTTGTTTGTCATGCCTGCTACTGCTTAGAGTTGAGTCAGGTCTGATTCATCGGGGATGAATCAGAGGCGTGTGAACATGTCCTACGGTGTGTGAGCTAAGCGTGTGAACACGATTTGGTAAAGGTAGCGGTGAGAGGCCATGTAGGAGTACATGGTGGGTTGTCTCATTGCAGCCGTCCTCAGGAACTGAGTTCTGTGTTTGTGATCCATGATTCAGCTACTACCACGCATTGGGCCCGAAACCAATGGACCCTCTCGGCTTCTTGATCACCCTTGTCCTCTGTCCATGAGTTGCAAGTAGTTTCTGGTGTTTGTAGTATGCTGGAGGCCGTGCGCAGCGCTGACCGTAGGTGTGGGCTGTGATGCGGTAGGCACGTGGCACGGTGTACCGGGCGCCCGTTTGGTGTCTCGGGAACCCTGTTCACATCGTTTGGGGCTGTGAGCGAAACTCCGGCCGGATCTCCTCATGGATGGAACCCGAATAGGCGATAAACCTGGACTAGAGACTTGAGTGTTTAGGTAGGCCGTGGCCGACACCCACGTTGGGCTTCCGCTTGAAGGTTGCCGAGTACATGTCGTGTAAACGGCGGTAAGTGGTGAGAGCGTGTGTGAAGAAGTACACCCCTGCATGGTTAACATCATCTATTCGAATAGCCGTGTCCGCGGTAAAGGACTTCTGGGTTGCTTATATCAGTTCATAGACAAGTGAAAGTGGATACTCTAAAATACGCAAGATAAGCGTGAGTGCTATGGATGGCGTTCTCGTAGGGAGACGGGAGCGGTTCCATAGTGGTGTATTGGTTGGTGAATATGTGGACTCGTGTGCGCCACCTCAAAAGAGTTACATTGCAGTCGTAGTTTAGGATAGCCACCGAGTCAAAGCTGGCTTGCTGCAGTTAAACCCCACCATCCCCTTGTTGATGATGATGCATATGTAGATAGATCTGATGTAAGTCTTGCTGGGTACATTTGTACTCATGTTTGCCTATTTTATGTTTTTGCAGAGAGACTTCAGTCTCACTAGTAGTTTCGCGTGGACTTCGACGTTTAGCTTGTTACCTCAGCTACGATCTTGTGCCCTCAGCAGGATCTGGTAGATAGTCAGGCTTCTCAGCCTTTTTCATTTATAGATGTCTGTACTCAGACATGATAGCTTCCGCCTGTGCTTTGACTTGTATGCTCTGATTGTTGGGTCATGAGACCCATGTTTGTAATATCTCGCTCCTCGGAGCCTACCGAATAAATTACTTGAGTTGTAGAGTCATGTTGTGATGCCATGTTGTATCTGCACATATCGGGCATATTGTGTGTATGTTGTTGAAATGCTTGGTATGTGTGGGATCTGACTATCTAGTTGTTTATCCTTAGTAGCCTCTCTTACCGGGAAATGTCTCCTAGTGTTTCCACTGAGCCATGGTAGCTTGCTACTGCTCCGGAACACTTAGGCTGGCCGGCATGTGTCCTTCTTCGTTCCTGTGTCTGTCCCTTCGGGGAAATGTCACGCGATGAATACCGGAGTCCTGTTAGCCCGCTACAGCCCGGTTCACCGGAGTCCTGTTAGCCCAGTGCTACAGCCCGGATTCACTCGCTGATGACCGACACGTTCGATGCTGGGTCATGGATGCCTGTCCCTGTAAGTCTGTGCCACTTTGGGTTTACGACTAGCCATGTCAGCCCGGGCTCCTTATCATATGGATGCTAGCGACACTATCATATACGTGTGCCAAAAGGCGCAAACGGTCCCGGGCAAAGGTAAGGCGACACCCGTGGGAATACCGTGCGTGAGGCCGCAAAGTGATATGAGGTGTTACATGCTAGATCGATGTGGCATTGAGTCGGGGTCCTGACAGGGGCCATCTAGGGCCTAGTTCGTTTCCTCCTCATGCCACTTTTGCGTAGTTGGGAAGTGCTCTGTTGGAACATACGCGGCATCAACTCTGACGATAAACAGCTTGCACTGAATAACGCCATTAGAACCAGTGGCTGCTCGGTTGTTTGCATCCAAGAGACAAAGAAAACCACTTTTGATTTATCGTTTATTAAGTCATGTTGCCCTAGACAATTTGATCAATTTGCCTATGTCCCCTCTCAAGGAGCCTCGGGTGGCTTGCTTACCATTTGGAAAAGCTCTCTGTTTACTGGCGGTGTGGTTTTCTCATCTCATTTTGCCTTGGTCATTAATTTTACTAGCACGTTATCGTCCCACTCATGGACGCTCGCTAATATATATGGCCCTTGTTCGGGTGACGCGCGTATTACGTTTACCAATTGGCTTTATAATCTGGATATACCCAGCTCACAGGACTGGCTCCTAGTTGGCGATTTTAATTACATTCGTGCGCCTGATAATAGAAATAAGCCAGGGGGTGCCCATCAGACATGTGCACATTCAATGATATTATCTGCAAGCAAAGCCTTATTGAACTTCCTATCAAGGGTAGATTGTACACTTGGAGCAATATGCAACAAGACCCATTGCTTGAACAACTTGATTGGTTCTTCACTTCGTTGCACTGGACCAACGTATACCCCAACACCATGGTCAAGCCTCTTGGTAAGCCTGTCTCCGACCACGTTCCTTGCATTATCTCCATCCAAACTTGCATCCCTCGCAGCAAGGTCTTTAGATTTGAACCTTTCTGGATCCTGCATCCTGGCTTCATGGATCTTGTTCAAGATGTATGGAATAGACCGGTGAGAGCGCAACACGCTGCGACCCTTCTCTGTCGCAAATTCAAAGCTTTACGCCATGCCCTAAAAATCTGGAGCAAAAATCTATCCCGATTGTCTGTAGCCATTGCTAATTGCAACGAGTCCTTGGCGCACCTAGATGATCTTGAGAACAAAAGAGCCCTTTCTATTCCTGAAGCAAACTTTCGGAATATCATCAAGAAACATCTCTTGCGCCTCCTTAAATGCCAAAACCAATACTGGAAAAAACGATGCACAATTCGATGGATCAAGTTTGGGGACGAGAATACCAAATTCTTCCAGGCTGTTGCCACAGAACGGTATCGGCGCAATAACATTGCAACCTTCAAAATAGAGGATGGTTCAATCATTGACAGTCACGATGGAAAAGAAGCACTCCTGTTTCGTACATACACTGATCGCCTGGGTACTTCGCGGCCTGCACAAATGAAATTTAACTTGCCTAATATTCTGCAGCACCATGATGACCTTGACCAGCTGACTATGCCTTTTACCCATGAGGAGATTGATGCTGTTATCAAAGAAATGCCAGCCGATCGTGCTCCCGGCCCGGATGGATTCAGTGGTGCATTCCTTAAAGCTTGCTGGCCTATTATCAAACACGATTTTTATAACCTCTGTGAAACATTCCACCAAGGAGACTTGGACCTCTCCAGTATAAATGATGGCCTCATCACACTGATTCCTAAGATCACCTCACCAGAGACTGTTAATGATTACCGCCCGATCACCCTTCTCAATTGCTGTCTTAAGCTAATTACAAAGCTGCTAGATAATCGCCTGCAACGAGTGATCTTAAAGGTTATCCACAAGAACCAATATGGTTTCATAAAAGGGAGGACGATACAGGATTGCCTGGCCTGGGCATTTCAATATATACATCAATGCCATGCATCGAAGAAGCAGATTATCTTGTTGAAACTGGATTTCGCTAAAGCCTTTGATACAATCGAACACGCTCCCATGATCACCATCATGAAACACCTGGGATTTAACGACAAGTGGCTGTCTTGGATTAATTGCATCTTCTCGACAGGGCGATCATCAGTTCTACTGAATGGTGTCCCCGGCCGACAATTCCACTGCCGCACAGGTGTACGCCAGGGGGACCCTCTCTCCCCATTGATCTTCGTCATTGCGGCTGATCTCCTACAAGCTGCTATTAATGACGCCTTTAGAGAAGGGAAAGTCCAACTGCCCTTTCCCTGCATCGGCCAAACGGACTACCCAGTAATCCAATACGCCGACGACACCATCTTGGCCATGCCTGCATGCCCTCAGCAAGCTGCAGTCATCAAACAAATCCTTGTGGACTATGCTTCTTCCATCGGCCTCCGAATTAATTTCCACAAGTCAACACTAATCCCAATCAACATGACTCAAGAGGCTGCCTTGGCGCTTGCGACCTTCTTTGGATGCTCAGTCGGATCCATGCCCTTTACCTATCTTGGATTGCCTCTCGGCACGTCTAAACCGACCATCCTTGATCTGATGCCCCTAGTCTGCAGTGCTGAACGACGACTCACCTCCACGATCTCAATGATGTCCTACGGGGGCAAACTCTCGTGGCTAAACGCTACCGTCACATCTATACTCATCTACGCCATGTGCACTCTCAAATTTCCGCCCCAGTTAATTGAGATGCTCGACAAAATCAGAAGGAGATGTCTCTGGACCAAAAAGACGGAACATGGGGACAAGTGCAACTCCCTTGCCGCGTGGGAGATGGTGTGCAAACCCAAAAAACATGGCGGCCTTGGGGTTATCAACATTAAGGTGCAGAATGATGCCCTACTCATGAAATTTTTACACAAGTTTTACAACAAGCTTGATGTCCCCTGGGTACAGCTCATTTGGAACACATACTATACCGATAAGGTTCCTCACGCCACTGACCCTGTGGGCTCTTTCTGGTGGCGCCAAATCCTCAAACTTACGCCTGTATTTCGAGGGATTTCACAGGTCCGAATCGTATCGGGTGACACTGTTCTGGTTTGGAAAGATCTCTGGGCGCCAGATATTTTGCAGGCTTCTCACCCCCATGCATTCTCCTTCGCCATGCACGAGGACGAGACTATCAAGGATTTCTTGGAGAGCACGGCATTGTCGGAAACATTTCACCTACCACTCTCCCCGCAGGCCCTGGACGAAGTTCGAGACATCCAGCAGATCTCAACGCACGCCCATCCGTCCGCGTCTGTTAATGATATTTGGTACTATACCTGGGGGAAATCTATTTACCGGCCGGCTGACTACTACAACTTCTTCTTCCGAGACGCCAACGCCCACCCAGCCTTCTCCTTACTTTGGCGCTCTCGTTGCATCATGCGGATCAAAGTCTTCGGTTGGCTGCTGATGGTCGACCGTCTAAACACACGTGACATGCTCAAGCGTCGACATTTTGACATAGGTGACGACCACAACTGCCTGCTCTGCGGCAATCATGACGAAGAAACTGTGGATCATATGATATTTACTTGCACATTCAGTCAAGCTTGCTGGCGTAAACTTGGGATCAGCTGGCCACCCTTCACCTGCCGCCTACAATTACTTCAACAGGCTAAACACTCCTGGGGACGTCCATTATTCTTTGAAACCTTCCTGGTGGCAGCCTGGAGTCTCTGGAAAGAAAGAAACAACAAACATTTCAGGAGGATTACGCCAACTATCGGTGGGTGGCTGAATAGATTCAAGGAAGACTTTGATCTCCTCAAACATAGGACTAGGGGGAGTCATCCTGCTTTTATTTCTTCTTTTGTTTCTGAATTGAACTAATAACACCACGCCTCGACCACCTGCCCCCTCTGGAAGGGCAGCATGGCAAAATAGGGCAACTACATATGTACTAACCCTTGTAACACCCTGTCTATATATACATATATGAAAACACAGTAGGAGCCTTTCCTACTGTTTACCCTTCAAAAAAAAAGGAAAGTGTTGCCCTTCTTGGCATCACCACCCTTCACAGTGTTCTTCTTCTTCTCCTTAGTAGCACCATCTCCCTCCTTCACAAAGGTTTGCTTGAGAGGGGGAGGTCGTTTGGCCTTGTCATTCTTCTTCTTGTTCTTGGACTCGGGTGTGTACCCAATCCCTTCCTTGGCCACAAATCCCTTTTGATTGCTCAAAAGGTTGTTGAGGTTTTTCTCGCCTTGTATACAAGAAACAAGGCCTTTCTCAAGTCGCTCCTTCAACTTAGCATTCTCCTCAACAAGATGCACATGCTCACAACATGGGTTAGTAGCATTTGCATTATCAATTAACACCATATGAGGAAATGTGGCTTTCTCCTTGGTTAGCTTTACTTGAAGTTGATCATGAGACTCTTTGAGGCTAGCATGGGTACCCTTCAAGACCTTGTGAGCCTTGTCAAGTAGGTCAAACTCCTCTTTGAGTCTAATAAGATCAACCCCAAGCTTAGCCTTCTCGGAGTTTAGCACATGAGAAACAACAATAGCATGATCAAGATCTTTCTTTAACTTAGCATGATCATCATTGTGTGACTCCTCAAGAGCCAAACAAAGACCACACTCTTTCTCAAGAGTATTGGAAAGATCCGAAATCTCATCGGCATAGTCACGACTATGCCCCTCCATCTTAGAGATGGTATATTCGTGAGCCTTGATCATGCCATTGGCTTCACCAAGTTGTTCCAAGCGAGCAACGAAGTGCTTCTTGGATTTACCCTTGAGTTTTTCCATAAAGGACTCAAACTCATTCTCCTCCACATTAGGTCCATCATGTTCATCAATGCAATCCGTCAAAGAAGGATTATTAATGATGGTAGTTTTGATGTTGGGGGTTACCTTGTTGGTGGCTTTAGCCATGAGGCACTTGGCGGTGATGCTCTCATTGGGTGAGTTGAAGAGTGACACTCGTGGAGTTGTCGCAATGGCAACGGAGGCCATGGCAACCAAATCATCATCATCATCCTCATTGTACTCTTCTTGTACCACCAACGCTTTGGGAGGAGTCTTCTTGGTGAAGTTGCTCTTGTTTGGGAAAGATTTGGCTTTGTCCTTCCGGATGAGCTTGCCACCATTGTCTTCCCTCTTATCATACGGGCACTCCGCAACAAAATGGCTCACATTGCCACAATTATAGCAAGTCCTCACACGTTGCTTGCCCTTCATGCCACTTGAGTTGTTCTTGTTGAAGTTGAGCCTTGAGTTTTTCTTGCTCCAAAATTGCCTTGAAGCGAGAGCCATGTGTTCATGATAGGCATACTTTGTATCTTCGGGGTTGCTCTCCTCTTCTTCTTCTTCGTCCTCTTCTTCCACACTAACCTTGGCCTTTAATGCAAGGTTGGGCTTCTTTGCTCTTTGATAACAGAGCACCGCATTGTCGGCGGTCTTGTCCAAGATGCTCATGGCCACAAACTCATCCAACACTTCACTTGAGGACAAGGTGTGGAAGTCCGGCCTTTGACGAATGACGGAGGACATGGCCGTGGTAGGGCATCATTTCCTTGAGGAATTTGCCCTTGATCCAATTGTCATCCGTGTCCTTGCTTCCATGATCTCGGAGTGAGACCACGAGTTTGGTTACTCTCCGACAAAGCTCGCGAGGTTCTTCATCTTCTTTCATTGCAAACTCATCGGCTTCATCTTGCACCACTTCATAGTTGGAGTGTTGAATGCTTGCGCTTCCCTTGTAGAGGGAAACAACTTGATGCCATGCATCTTTGTACATGGCGAAGGGCCGAAGATGAGGAAGATCTTCGGGTGGGATTGCATCTTGGATGATGAAGAGAGCATTCTTGTTGAATTGATTATTCGCGGCTTCTCTAGGAGTGAAGTTGCTTCGGTCATGCGAATAGAAACCTTCTTCAATGATTCTCCAAATATTAGTATTCACATGATTTAAATGACGCTTAAAGCGATAGACCCAAGAATCAAAGTCCTCATTTTTCACAATCTTGGGGGGAGGACCGGCATGAATCAAGTGAGTGGAAGGAATCGGTCCACCATAAACAAGTGGAGGCTCCACACGGACAAAGATGCCGGTGCCATTTTTACCACTAGAAGAAGGAACATGATCACTAGTAGCTTCCCCCTTGTCAGAGTTAGCATCCGTCACCTTGTTAGTGGGATCACCCACTCTCAACGGTGCGGTGGATAGTTTAAGCCCTTCTATGAATTTGTTAAACATGCTTTCAACCTCGGTCGTCATGGAGGTCTTCAATGTGTCCAAGGCCACATTTAATTCCTCACGAGAGACCGCGGTTCCCCCATCGGCCGTAGACAAGATTGGATTCACACCAGAGTGTTCCTCCGCACCGTCTACGGTGTCAACCATACTCTTTGGACGGCAAAGTCCTTTGTAAAGAGACGAGGCCCTGATACCAATTGAAAGGATCGATATAGTTGACTAGATGGGGGGGGTGAATAGGCAACTAACAATTTGTAGCTATTGTTTACCAATTTAAACTTTGCATCGAAGTAGGTTGTCTAGATATGCAACGAGGTGAGCAACCTGTATGATGCAACAACAAAAAGTACACAAGCAAGCTAAGGACACAACACAAAAGCTTGCACAATTAAAGGCACGGAATAACCAAGAGTGGAGCCGGTGAAGACAAGGATGTGTTACCGAAGTTCCTTCCTTTTGAGGGGAAGTACATCTACTTTGGAGCGGTGTGGAGGCACAATGCTCCCCAAGAAGACACTAGGGCCACCGTATTCTCCTCATGCCCTCACATGATGCGAGATGCCGTGATTCCACAATTGGTGCCCTTGGAGGCGGCGATCGGACCTTTACAAACAAGGTTGAGGCTCTCTCCACGACCGAATTGGAGGCTCCCAACAAAACCACAGAGCTTCACCACAATGGAATATGGCTCCGAGGTGACCTCAACCGTCTAGGGTGGTCAAACATCCAAGAGTAACAAGATCCGCAAGGGATGAGTGGGGGGGAATCAAATTTCTCTTGGTGGAAGTGTAGATCTGGGTCTTCTCAACCAATCCCTAGAAAATCAACAAGTTTGATTGGGTAGGGAGAGAACGGCCGAAAATGAGCTTTGGAGCAACAATGGAGCTTGGGGAAAAGAGGTAGGTCAACTTGGAGAAGAAGACCTCCTTTTATAAGTGGGGAAGTCAATCCAACCATTACCCTAGCTCAGCCCCGCACAAGGCGGTACTACCGCAGAGGTGAGCGGTACTACCCCTATGGCCAGCGGTACTACCGTTCCACCTCGCGGTACTGCCATGCAGTAAGGCACAGAGTAGGACCTGGACCCAGGGCGGTACTACCATGGAGGAAAGGGCGGTACTACCGCCCACGAGAAGTACTTCCACCTCTACTACCGCAACTAGTGCCACAGAACCCGACACGAGAGGAGAACCCTCGAATCGAGGCGGTAGGAGCATGGAGCCGCAGCGGTACTACGGCTGGGAGCTCCAAGCGGTACTACCATGCTGAGGAGCGGTACTGCCGCTTTGTAGCTCTCGAGCGGTACTACCGCTGGGGTCTGCGGTACTACCGTTGGGACCAGACAACTGGGAGAAGGCAGCAAGGAAGCCTTCAACGAAACGGAAAAGCTCGAAGGGTGCACAAGGAATGTGTACGTGTTGATTCCACCCTAGCCTCACCAATGCGGACCCCCCCTTAATAGTACGGCTTTCCTATGACTCAAGTCCACGGAAAAGAAACATAGACAAACACCGTCTTCAATAGTCTTCGAGGGGGACAAAAACCGTCTTGTGCCTAGTGATGAAACGTCTGAAATACTCAAGGCACACAATTAGTCCGCAAAAGCATTGTCATCAATCACCAAAACACCTTAGGGATAAATATGCCCTTACAAAGGCGAACAGAAAAAGGGCGAATAAAATGGCAAGGGTGAAGTGGGGGAGAGGAAAACGAGAGGCAAATGGCAAATAATGTAATGCGAAGGATAAGAGTTGTGATGGTTACTTAGTATGTCTTGACTTGGCGTAGATCTCCCCGGCAACGGCGCCAGAAATCCTTCTTGCTATCTCTTGAGAATGCGTTGGTTTTCCCTTGAATAGGAAAGGGTGATGCAGCAAAGCAGCGTAAGTATTTCCCTCAGTTTTTGAGAACCAAGGTATCAATCCAGTAGGAGACCACACGCGAGTCACCTCGTACCTACACAAACAAATAAGAACCTCGCAACCAACGCGATAAAGGGGTTGTCAATCCCTTCACAACCACTAGCAAGAGTGAGATATGATAGAGATAATAATAATAAGATAAATATTGTTGGTATTTTTATGATATAGATTGAAAGTAAAGATTGCAAAATAAAATAGATTGGAAACTTGTATGATGGAAAATAGACCCGGGGGCCATAGGTTTCACTAGTGGCTTCTCTCAAGATAGCATAAGTATTATGGTGGGTGAACAAATTACTGTCGAGCAATTGATAGAATTGAGCATAGTTATGAGAATATCTAGGTATGATCATGTATATAGGCATCACGTCCGTGACAAGTAGACCGACTCCTGCCTTCATCTACTACTATTACTCCACACATCGACCGCTATCCAGCATGCACTAGAGTATTAAGTTCATAATAATGGAGTTACGCTTTAAGCAAGATGACAAGATGTAGAGGGATAAACTCATGCAATATGATATAAACCCCATATTTTTATCCTCGATGGCAACAATACAATACGTGTCATTTCCCCTACTGTCACTGGGGTCGAGCACCGCAAGATTGAACCCAAAGCTAAGCACTTCTCCCATTGCAAGAAAGATCAATCTAGTAGGCCAAACCAAACTGAAAATTCGAAGAGACTTGCAAATATAACCAATCATACATAAAAGAATTTAGAGAAGATTCAAATATTGTTCATAGATAATCTTGATCATAAACCCACAATTCATCGGATCTCGACAAACACACTGCAAAAGAAGATTACATTGAATAGATCTCCAAGAGAATCGAGGAGAACTTTTTATTGAGATCCAAAGAGAGAGAAGAAGCCATCTAGCTAATAACTATGGACCCGAAGGTCTGAAGTAAACTACTCACACATCATCGGAGGGCCATGGAGTTGATGTAGAGGCCCTCCGTGATCAATGCCCCATCCAGCGGAGCTCCGGAAAAGGCCCCAAGATGGGATCTCTTGGGTAGAGAAGGTTGCGGCAGTGGAATTAGGTTTTCGTGGTGCTCCTCGATGTTTTCAGGGTACGTAAGTATATATAGGAGGAAGAAGTAGGTCGGTGGAGCCACGAGGGGGGAGGG
>NC_041386.1:151373109-151387299 GCF_002162155.2 Triticum dicoccoides
GGTCTCCTCATTGGTTGCTTGGCGTCCACTCCAAGTCCTATGGATCACGTTTGTTCCAAATATCATGCTCCCGAAGGTTTCATTCCGTTTGGACTCCGTTTGATATTCTTTTTCTACGAAACGCTGAAATAGGCAAAAAACAACAATTTGGGCTGGGCCTCCGATTAATAGGTTAGTCCCAAAAATAATATAATAGTGTATAAATAAGCCCGTTAAACATCCAAAACAGAATATATAATAGCATGGAGCAATAAAAAATTGTACATACGTTGGACACATATCAATGCCCCGGAAGGCATCCCCTCTTTCGTCTTCGTCCATCAGTAACTTTACTTGAGGCTATATTTTTATTCACCACATGATATGCATTTTGCTTGGAGCGTCTTGTATGATTTGAGTCTTTGCTTTTTAGTTTACCACAATCATCCTTGCTGTACACACCTTTTCGAGAGACACACATGAATCAGAATTAGAATACTCTTTACGCTTCACTTATATCTTTTGAGCTAGATAATTTTGCTCTAGTGCTTCACTTATATCTTTTAGAGCATGGTGGTGGTTTTATTTTATAGAAATTATTGATATCTCATGCTTCACTTATATTATTTTGAGAGTCCTTTAGAACAACACGGTAATTTACTTGGGCTATAAAATTAGTCTTAATATGATAGGCGCCCAAGATGGGTATAATAAAAACTTTCATATGGATGCATTGAATACTATGAGAAGTTTGATACTTGATGATTGTTTTGAGATATGAAGATGGTAATATTAGAGTCATGCTAGTTGAGTAGTTGTGAATTTGAGAAATACTTGTGTTAGAGTTTGCAAGTCCCGTAGCATGCATGTATGGTGAACGTTGTGTGAAAAAGTTGAAGCATGAGGTGTTTCTTTGATTGTCCTCCTTATGAGTGGCGGTCGGGGACGAGTGATGGTATTTTCCTACCAATCTACCCCCCTAGGAGCATGCGCGTAATGCTTGGTTTTTTATGACTTGTAGATTTTTGCAATAAGTATGTGAGTTCTTTATGACTAATGTTGAGTCCATGGATTATACACACTCTTACCTTCCCATCATTGCTAGCCTCTTCGGTACCGTGCATTGCCTTTTCTCACCTTGAGAGTTGGTGCAAACTTCGCCGGTGCATCTAACCCCGGTGATATGATACGCTCTATCACACATAAACCTCCTTATATCTTCCTTAAAACAGCCACCATACCTACCTATTATGGCATTTCCATAGCCATTCCGAGATATATTGCCATGCAAATTTCCACCATTACGTTTATTACAACACGCTTCATCATTGTCATATTGCCTTGTATGATCATGTAGTTGACATCATATTTGTGGCAAAGCCACCATGCATAATTTCATACATGTTACTCTTGATTAATTACCCATCCCGGTACACCGCTGAAGGCATTCATATAGTCATACTTTGTTCTAGTATCGAGTTGTAATCTTTGAGTTGTAAATAAATAGAAGTGTGATGATCATCATTAATAGAGCATTGTCCCCAAAAAAGGGGGAAGGCCAAATAAAAAAATTATATGCTTGTAGATCATGGAAAGAATGCTTTATGTGATGGTTATATTGTTGAATTCATTCATGATTCTACTGAAAATTATTATGAGGGAGGAATATATGCTTGTAGGAATTGCAATAATATCAAGTTTCCTCTCTATGTGCTTAAAATCTTGAAGTTATGCTTGTTTTGCTTTCCTATGATAGTTGACTCTTGTTCCCATAAATTGTTTGCTCACAAAATCCCTATGCATAGGAAGTGGGTTAGGTTTAAATGTGTTAGTCATATTCTTCATGATGCTCTCTTTATGTTTCAAGTCTTATCTTTTATGTGACCATCATTGAAATCGTCATGCCTAGCTAAAAAGGCATTAAAGAAAAGCGCTTGTTGGGAGACAACCCAATATTTACCCCTATTGTTTTTGTGTGTCCACATGATTAAGCTACTGTAGTAATCATGTTTTATAGCTTTTGTTTCAATAAAGTGCCAAGTAGAACCTTTGGGAAGACTTGGGTGAAAGTTAATGTGATCTTGCTGTAAAAATAGAAACTTTTGCACCTAGGAGATTAGTTTTCATTTTTAACAGAAGCGCGATAAAATACCTATTCTTTTTTGCATAGGATTAATAGACAAATTGCCTAGGACTCCCTAATTTCTCAGGATTTTTGGAGTTACAGAAGTATTCGGGAGTTATAGATTACTACAGACTGTTCTGTTTTTGACAAATTCTGTTTTCGATGCATAGTTTGCTTGTTTTCTAGTTTCTATGGCTTAGATTGCTTAATATAAATTGTATAAATGATATGGTATAGTAGGCATCATGTGAGAAAAATTATGAATCTTGCCTTGACAGTACCTAAGTGGTGATTTGCTTTCTTATACTAACGGAGCTTATGAGTTTTCTGTAGAGTTCTGTGTTGTGAAGTTTTCAAGTTTTGGGTAAAGTTTTGATGGACTATGGAATAAGGAGTGGCAAGATACTAAGCTTAGGGATTCCCAAGGAACCCCCAAGGTAATATTAGGACAACCAAGAGCCTAATCTTGGGGATTCCCCGGATGGCATCCCCTCTTTCGTCTTCGTTCATCGGTAACCTTACTTGGAGCTATATTTTTATTCACCACATGATATGTGTTTTGCTTGGAGCGTCATTTTATTTTATTAGTATTTGCTTGCTTCTATTTAGAGTAATGTTTTGCATCTTTTAGTTCAACAAAAAGGTCAAGTATAGCCTTTACCATGCTTATTTTTCAAGTCCTTATGTTGCTGTTTTAGAAAATAGAAAGTTTGTTGTTATGTTTTGAATATTTGTGAATAGTCAGAACATGATAAAATCTTCAAATTTTTACACAATAAGTAACAACAAATTATCTATAGTGTGGTAATTTTTCAGAATTTTTGGAGTTCGGGAAGTATGATTCCTCTTGCATTCCTTACAGACTATCCTGTTTAGACAGATTGTTGTGATGTTTGCATTGTTTGCATATGTTTGCTTGTTTAATGATTCTATTTAAGGATAGGACTCTTGAATATGCAGATGCATTTAGTACGCAATGTCAAATTATAATTTTAGTGATTTTCTACAGTCGATAATGATAAGGTTTAGCATGGATTTATACTAACGCATCTCATGAGTTCTTGTTGAGTTTTGTGTGGATGGAGTTTTTTTTAAGATTTAGGGAAACCGCGATATGAAAGGAATTAAGGAGACACAAAAGCTCAAGCTTGGGGATGCCCAAGGCATCCCTAGTCAATATTTCAAGAAGTCTCAAGGATCTAAGCTTGGGGATGCCCCGGTTGGCATCCCACCTTTCTTCTTCAACAACTATTGGTCAGTTTTGGTTGAGCCTAAGTTTTTGCTTATTCACATGATATGTGCTATCCTTGCAATGTCATTTTATTTTGTTTTTCTTGCTGCTTGAATAAAGTACTTAGGATCTGAAATTTTATTTATGAGAAGGAGTCTTCACATAGTTACATAATTATTCGACTACTCAATGATCTTCACTTATATCTTTTGGAGTACTTTGTTATTTGCTCTAGTGCTTCAGTTATATCTTTTTAGAGCACAACGGTAGTTTTATTTCGAAGAAATTGATGAACTCTCATGCTTCACTTATATTATTTTGAGAGTATTGAAACAATATGGTAATTTGCTTTGGTTATAAACTTAGTCCTAATATGATAGGCATCCAAGAGGGATATAATAAAAACTTTCATATAAAGTGCATTGAATACTATGAGAAGTTTGATTCCTTATGATTGTTTTGAGATATGAGGATGGTGATATTAGAGTCATGTTAGTAGAGTACTTTGAATTTTAGAGATGCTTGTGTTAAAGTTTGTGATTCCCGTAGCATGCACGTATGGTGAACCGTTATGTGATGAAGTTGGAGAATGATTTATTTATTTATTGTCTTCCGTATGAGTGGCGGTCGGGGACGAGCGATGGTCTTTTCCTACCAATCTATCCCCCTAGGAGCATGCACGTAGTACTTTGTTTCAATGACTAATAGATTTTTGCAATAAGTATGTGGGTTCTTTATGACTAATGTTGAGTCCATGGATTATACGCACTCTCACCCTTCCACCTTTGCTAGCCTCTCTAGTACAGCGCAACTTCCGCCGATACCATACACCCACCATACCTTCATCAAAACAGCCATCATACCTACCTATTATGGCATTTCCATAGCCATTCCGAGATACATTTCCATGCAACTTTCCACCGTTCCGTTCATTATGACACGCTTCATCATTGTCATATTGCTTTGCATGATCATGTAGTTGACATCGTATTTGTGGCAAAATCACCTTTCATAATTCTTTCATACATGTCACTCTTGATTCATTGCACATCTCGGTACACCGCCGGAGGCATTCACATAGAGTCATATTTATTTTTCTAAGTATCGAGTTGTAATTCTTGAGTTGTAAGTAAATAAAAGTGTGATGATCTTCATTATTAGAGCATTGTCCCATGTGAGGAAAGGATGATGGAGACTATGATTCCCCCACAAGTCGGGTTGAGACTCCGGACGAAAAATAAATAAAAAATAAAAAAGAGGCCAAAAAAGAGAGGCCCCCCGCAAAAAAGAGAAAAAATGGGAGAAAAAGAGAGAAGGGGCAATGCTACTATCCTTTTTACCACACTTGTGCTTCAAAGTAGCACCATGATCTTCATAATAGAGAGTCTCCTATGTTGTCACTTTCATATACTAGTGGAAATTTTCCATCATAGAACTTGGCTTGTATATTCCAATGATGGGCTTCCTGAAATGCCCTAGGTCTTCATGAGCAAGCAAGTTGGATACACACCCACTTAGTTTCTTTTGTTGAGCTTTCATACACTTATAGCTCTAGTGCATTCGTTGCATGGAAATCCCTACTCACTCACATTGATATCTATTGATGGGCACCACCATAGCCCATTGATACGCCTAGTTGATGTGAGACTATCTTCTCCATTTTTCTCCACAACCACCCCTCTATTCCACCTATAGTGCTATATCCATGGCTCACGCTCATGTATTGCATGAAGATTGAAAAAGTTTGAGAACATCAAAAGTATGAAACAATTGCTTGGCTTGTGATCGGGGTTGTGCATGATTAAATACTTTGTGTGATGAAGATAGAGCAGAGCCAGACTATATGATTTTGTAGGGATAGCTTTCTTTGGCCATGATATTTTGAGAAGACGTGATTGCTTTGTTCATGTGCTTGAAGTATTACTGTTTTTATGTCAATATTAACCTTTTGTTTTGAATCTTATGGATCTGAATATTCTTGCCACAATAAAGAAGATTACATTGATAAATATGTTAGGTAGCATTCCACATCAAAAATTCTGTTTTATCATTTACCTACTCGAGGACGAGTAGGAATTAAGCTTGGAGATGCTCATACGTCTCCAACGTATCTATAATTTTTGATGTATTCATGCCATGTTTATAATATTTCTACATGATTTTGGTTTGATTTGGTTAGAACTAACCTGGACTGGAGCTATTTTCAGCAGAACTACCGTGGTGTTGTTTTTGTGCAGAAATAAAAGTTCTCGGAATGCGCTGAAAATCAACGGAGATTTTTTATGGAAAATATAAAAAAATACTGGAACGAAGAGTTACCGGAGGGGGAGTCCCGTGGGCCCCATGAGGGTGGAGGGCGCGACCATGTGCCTCGTGGACTCTCCATGGGCCCCCCTGACTTGTTCTCGACGCCAACCTCTCCTATAAATCCCTAAACCTCCAAAAAATAACCTAGATCGTGAGTTCCGCCACGGCAAGCCTCTATAGCCACAAAAATCCAATCGGGACCCTGTTCCGGCACGCTGCCGGAGGGGGGAATCATCACCGGTGGCCATCTTCATCATCCCGACGCTCTCCATGAAGAGGAGGGAGTAGTTCACGCTCGGGGCTGAGTGTATGTACCAGTAGCTATGTGTTTGATCTCTCTCTCTCTCGTGTTCTTGATTTGGCACGATCTTGATGTATCGCGAGCTTTGCTATTATAGTTGGATCTTGTGATGTTTATCCCCCTCTATCTCTTGTAATGGATTGAGTTTTCCCTTTGAAGTTATCTTATTGGACCGAGTCTTTAAGGATTTGAGAACACTTCATGTATGTCTTGCGTGGGATACCTGTGGTGCAATGGGGTATTCTATTGATTCACTTGATGTATGTTTTGGTGATCAACTTGCGGGTTCCGTGACCTTGGGAATCTATGCATAGGGGTTGGCACATGTTTTCGTCTTGACTCTCCGATAGAAACTTTGGGGCACTCTTTGAAATTCTTTGTGTTGGTTGAATAGATGAATCTGAGATTGTGCGATGCATATCGTATAATCATACCCGCGAATACTTGAGGTGACATTGGAGTATCTAGGTGACATTAGGGTTTGGTTGATTTGTGTCTTAAGGTGTTATTTTACTACGAACTCTAGGGTTGTTTGTGACACTTATAGGAATAGCCCAATGGATTGATTGGAAAGAATAACTTTGAGGTGGTTTCGTACCCTACAATAATCTCTTCGTTTGTTCTCCGCTATTAGTGACTTTGGAGTGACTCTTTGTTGCATGTTGAGGGATAGTTATATGATCCAATTATGTTATCCTTGTTGAGAGAACTTGCACTAGTGAAAGTATGAACCCTAGGCCTTGTTTCAACGCATTGCAATACCGTTTGTGCTCACTTTTATCATTAGTTACCTTTCTGTTTTTATAATTTCAGATTATAAAAACCTATATCTACCATCCATATTGCACTTGTATCACCATCTCTTCGCCGAACTAGTGCACCTATACAAATTAACGTTGTATTGGGTGTGTTGGGGACATAAGAGACTCTTTGTTATTTGGTTGCAGGGTTGTTTGAGAGAGACCATCTTCATCCTACGCCTCCCACAGATTGATAAACCTTAGGTCATCCACTTGAGGAAAATTTGCTACTGTCCTACATACCTCTACACTTGGAGACCCAACAACGTCTACAAGAAGAAGGTTGTGTAGTAGACATCACTAGCCAAGGATGTTTTCAGTTACTATTGACCATAGGTAGGCATGTTTTTCCCATGGACCTCATTATTCTAGAATCGCAAGGATTGGATGTGATACTAGGCATGGATCGGCTATCGAAGTATGGGGGAAACATTGATTGTGCTAGTAAGTCAATTCTTCTCACCACCCCAGAGGGAAACGGATCAAGTATGTGTCTAGGCATGCACCAAGGAGGACTCAAGTAAATTCACTCTCGGGAGTTGTTCAGGAGGAAGTGCTTGTTGTGAAGGATTATCCCGATGTATTCCCGGAGGAACTACCCGGCATGCCACCAGACTGAGACACAGAGTTTTTGATCGAGCTGTTGCGAGGCACCGGACTAATATCTAAGAGACCGTATCGGATGCCCGCAAATAATCTGGAGGAAATTAACAAGCAGATTAAGGATTTATTGGAGAAAGGTTATATTCGACTGAGTTCATCACCGGGGGAGCCCCAGTGATTCTAGTTGAGAAGAAGGACGGAACCTTGAGAATGGTAGTTGATTATCGAGCATTGAATGAGGTGACGATCAAGAACAAATATCCTCTACCGATGAAACAGAAGCTGGAAGCTTCATAGCATTGTACAAATTTATCTCGCTGAGAAATTACAGGATGCACTATACTAGTACTATTTAAAGAGTTAGGTGTCGCACGGTGTCCAGAAAATATGGTGATAGTGTGAGGTGGGCCATGTAATCACTGAGCATGCGTGTTTTCACTGCTTACGCACTCCTCCGCTGTAAGAATGGAGAAATTTGTAATCTAGTAGTACCTCCTTTCGCCGAAAGAGTGGGACATCCAACAGTCAAATCACATAGACCCAGCTGTAAGTTGGATGGATGAAGCAACCATCACTCTTGAACATGATTCTCCCTTCAATGCAGGAGCTAGTGAGAGGCTGCATCCGGTCTGCCCGGGAATGAATGCGGCACCGACTCTTTGGAGCGGCGCTGACCGTTTCGTGCGGGAAGCGCGCGCGGGCGATGGAGGGGCTTTGGGTGGGCCAGGCTGGTCAGAAGCGGGCGTGGTGGCTATCCTCCTGTCCAGACCGGACGCGCGGAAACAAGAGGATGCACGACTCTCGTGGCTAAATCATACACTACACACCGTCTCTTTGTAGGAGTAGGTCAATGTGTCACTCTCTCTAACACACACACACACGCACGCACACACATGTTCAAAGAATAGGAATATCGTGCGAGTGCGAAGCCACAGGAAGTGAGATACAAATGGAGTACATACAAGAAGAGAAGAGGTGACGAATATTCCATGAAACCTGGACTGAGGAGTAGCACTCCCTCCGTCTAGGTGTTAAGTCATCTTACGAAAATCATATATTCCCCAAATGTTTAGGCATGGTCCATTAACTTCACATCTCAATCCCCTCCTAGCCTCATTGCTAGCGAGCATTGTTACTTAGGGAGCGTTTGGATCCTTAGCAAGGACAGTTTATAGCCTAGCCGGGCAAGGTTATGCATTTGGAACTGTTAAAAGATGTTAGCTTTTGTGGGCCATCTAGCTTGGGTGGGCTAGAAAAACCTTGCTAGCTCAGGAGAGCCAGATCGGCTCGCTTCCGACGGCAAACTTGGCGCATGGAAAAATTGGCGACCCACTCATGACAAGGATTTTCACGGGGCAAGGCCGGTAAGAAAAAGAACTA
The DNA here is from genome assembly GCF_002162155.2 of Triticum dicoccoides. NCBI lineage: Eukaryota > Viridiplantae > Streptophyta > Magnoliopsida > Poales > Poaceae > Triticum > Triticum dicoccoides. The sequence goes on from NC_041386.1 coordinate 151,381,836, forward strand.
AACCGTTTGACCAGGCAAGGTTGGCAAAGCGAAAGCTGGCTAGCTGGGCTAGCCGAGCAATTTCCTTACTAAGGCTAGCCATAGTGGGAGTAACTTAGGTAGTAACATAGCACATCCCAAGAAAATATTGCTTATGTGGCATGGAGTAAATGAGGAAAGAGATGCTTGTGGTAACATAATATGTTACTGTAACATAACACACCCCGAGGTAAAATGAGTCTATATCTCAATTAATGAAGACTTGCATGCTACCATCCATATGTTACTACCCACTATGAAGGTAGTAACATAGACTAGTAACGTATGCATGTTACTAGTCCAAGTTACTCACCACTATGACCAGCCTAAGCAATGTAACCAAACGCTCCTTACTCTGCCTTGTTATCTCCCCCTGAGACCCAATGCATGGAACGCAACTACGCGTTTATCAGTCAAGAAATCAAAGTCGGCTTGCATGCGAGTTAATACGTGGCCCTGCATGGTAGCTAAAATGGCACCTCTTAGTTGTTGTGATTAATTGTTGTGTTTAGAGACAGAAATCATGGCTTTCATTGGAGGAAGGACCGGTCAAGTTTCTCCTTCTCCTCCAATCTTCTTGCACCTTGGTCCCGCTGCACCTTCTAACATGACTTATTACACCTAGACGTAGGGAGTAGTACGAGATACGGTGGCACACTCACTTAGGTCGAATACAAGTGCCCAAAATTGTGTGCATGTTATAATAAGGATTCACTTAAAATGGTACATGAGCGAACAGAGGGATCAATTGGACAGTGTTCATGAGTAGTAGCGAGATGTGTGAGGTAAGATCCACCGTTGGCGCTTTTAACTTTTCTTATTAATTTGTTTGTTTCACCCTCTGACTGGTGGGACCCAATGTACTATGTGGAGAGAGGTAAGGTGACTAAGGCTGAATTATTTTGTACTGCCAACACTGCTTTAAATCCCCAAAGACCTTACCACCAAAGCCACATGACATGATTATGATTTAAATCCCAATGACTCCCACGCAAAAAAAACAAGGCATGCTTGTCACACGAATGCAGGAATGTATAAAAGGTTATTTTCCTCTCATTAAACATAACGTGAGGGTGGTGTAGCTGGTTAGCCTGTTCGCTCATCAAACTTGAGGTCTCGGGTTCGATAACCACACTTGAGCATAATTTTGTTTTTCTTTGACTTCTTTCTTCCACCCAATGACATGTAGGCCCCGCATGACAGAGGGAGAAAGTGATCTGGGGCGGTGCCAGGAGGATTCTTTGACTGGTCAAAATGGATGGATACGGAGCTATACGATCTCATAGTGACCGTATAATCACCTCATCACGTATACGCTCCAGCAGACTAAGGCATATCCTAGTGGTGGGAAGGGGTTTATGCCTTCCCACCCACCCAGGTTCAAGGCTTGGTACTTGCAATTTGGGTTTGTTGCACCAATTATACTGTAGGGGCCTCCCTTACAGTCTTTTTGTCAAAAAACATATACGCTCCAGCCTCGCCGCTTGTTTTCTAGGGTTTGCACTCTTCACACTCTTTCTCCACTATATATATACACGCTGGAGCCTCAGCGCTTGTAGTTGCTCTCTTCACACTCTCTCACCCTCTCCAGATCTGAACAAGACTTCGTTGGCCTCTCTCTCCCCTCACTGCTGGTCAAAGAGCCGGCATGATGCGTCCGCCGGGAAGGGAAGGAGGCTTAACGTTGTCGCCGTCAGCGAGGGAGGGAATCCACTACCGGCACAACTGTTCTCTTTCACCCAGCAGCGGTGCGGGAGGGCCTCCGACCCCTTCTTCCTCGCCTCCGTACATAGTGTGGGCAGAACAGCCTCCGGTCAACCACCGAATCACACCCAAGAGCCTTAAGGTATAATTTACTTATTCCACATGCATTGCTCTAGCTGCATGTGGGCTTTTTCTGCTTCTGCACTCGAATCTAGGTGTTGGATCAAATAGGAAAGTAGTGGGGAAAGTTGTATAGCATGAATCTAGGATGTGGATCAAAGAGGAAAGGAATGGGGGAAAGTAGTGGGGAAAGTTGTATAACATCAATCTAGGACATGGTTCAAAATGGAAAGGAAGGGGGGAAAGTTGTATAGCATGAATCTAGGACATGGTTCAAAGAGGAATGGAATGGGGGAAAGTAGTGGGGAAAGTTGTATAGCATGAATCTAGGACGTGGTTCAAAGAGGAAAGGAAGGGGGAGTACTAGTACAGACTGGCTATCCAGCACCTACGTTGGTCGAAAAGGGAAAAAATGACAAACACAGTACACACATATGTAATGAACTGATCTTTTCACTAGTGCAGGATGCTACTAATGCGACACTACGATCAGAGACCCTTTGGCGAAACTGTGTGCGATGCAATAATCGCAAACGGTGGTGTAAAAAACCAGTCAAAAAGGTGCAAACCGTTTGCGATGGAGGATGCATCAAACACGGTTCAGATTTTTGTTGCATGTGCGATGCAGGGCACACGGTTCAGTTTAATTAATTGTTTGCGATGAGGAGGAACAAAAGAAATGGGCAGCCAGATGAAGGTGTGTGTGATATACAACCTACAGTTCACTTGGATGAACTATTTGTGATTAGGCAACACAAAAGAAATGGTCAGCCAGATCAAAGGTGTATGCGATATACGACATTCGGTTCACTCAGATGAACTATTTGTGTTGAGACAAGAGAACAGAAATGGTTCAATATAACAAGATGTGTGTGATACGCGACAAACAGGTCTGTAATCAGAAATGTGTGCGAAGACCGATGATAACACAGATGGTTCTTGCTAATAAGACATGTGTGTTGTGTGATGGGATTGCATACAGAACAACAAGATTATATACACACTTATAAGGACATGGTTGCATAATCAAATTAAACATCCACTTACATAGGTGGCTACTACAACCATGTCATTTGCACACACCAAAGTAAACTATTACATGCATAATTACATAGCTGGCTACTACACACATCACATTTCCACACACCAATAAAGTAAACTATATATTACATGCATGATTAACTAGCATAAACGATCATCTGATCATCATCTACTTCTAGTGACGCTTTCTCTGCTTGTGGCTCGATCCGGGTTCATCGATTTGGGTAATGAGGCACTTCCTTATGTCAATGATTCGCCTGTGCATCTCGTAGGATGTTTACACGCTCCTGACCGCAAACCTGGGGTGAGTTTCATCCATTTGCCGCATCCAGGCCCTGTGCCAGGATAGGGGACTTGTTCTCTGGGCATCCTGATTCATCTTTTCGTGGTAGGGGTCGATGATGGCCGAGGCGAGTTCAGCCAGGGAGTCCTTAGTGATGCCCCAGACCCTGTAGTGCTCACGGATTTCGACAAGGTTCTTGAAGGCCAAGCTCGTAACACTGAGCGCTTTTACATCATTGGTGGTTTCCACCATGGCAAACTTGTAGTCGGTGCTATTGACAAACCTGTTGAAACAGTTGCAAGGCTATGTGGCCATGCAGTACTGGTAGATGAGGACATGATGGCGCACGCACAACTGGGCGACGACAACCTTCCGATCTATGCCGGGACAACCAGTGGTGTATCGGAGGTCGATGTCGACCACCTTATACTTGTCTCGAGCAAGCAACTGCTCAACGCTGTTGATGTAGTCATCCACCATGGCCGGGTCGATGGTGTATGCTACATGTTGAGCACTGCGTTGGTTTTCCCTTCAAGAGGAAAGGGTGATGCAGCAAAGTAGCGTAAGTATTTCCCTCAATTTTTGAGAACCAAGGTATCAATCCAGTAGGAGGCTACGCACGAGTCCCTAGCACCTACACAAAACAAATAAATCTTCGCAACCAACGCGATAAGGGGTTGTCAATCCCTACACGGTCACTTACGAGAGTGAGATCTGATAAGATAATATTTTTGGTATTTTTATGATAAAGATGCAAAGTAAATTAAAAGGCAATGAAAATAACTAAGTGTTGGAAGATTAATATGATGGAAGATAGACCCAGGGCCCATAGGTTTCACTAGTGGCTTCTCTCAAGAGCATAAGTATTTTACGGTGGGTGAACAAATTACTGTTGAGCAATTGACAGAATTGAGCATAGTTATGAGAATATCTAGGTATGATCATGTATATAGGCATCACGTCCGAGACAAGTAGACCGACTCCTGACTGCATCTACTACTATTACTCCACGCATTGACCGCCATCCAGCATGCAGCGAGAGTATTAAGTTCAAGAGAACAGAGTAACGCTTTAAGCAAGATGACAAGATGTATAGGGATACATTCATGCAAGATGCAGCAAAGTAGCGTAAGTATTTCCCTCAGTTTTTGAGAACCAAGGTATCAATCCAGTAGGAGGCTACGCGCGAGTCCCTCGCACCTACACAAAACAAATAAATCCTCACAACCAACGCGATAAGGGGTTGTCAATCCCTACACGGTCACTTACGAGAGTGAGATATGATAGATATGATAAGATAATATTTTTGGTATTTTTATGATAAAGATGCAAAGTAAAATAAAAGGCAATAAAAATAACTAAGTGTTGGAAGATTAATATGATGGAAGATAGACTCGGGGGTCATAGGTTTCACTAGTTGCTTCTCTCGAGAGCATAAGTATTTTACGGTGGGTGAACAAATTACTGTTGAGAAATTGACAGAATTGAGCATAGTTATAAGAATATCTAGGTATGATCATGTATATAGGCATCACGTCTCAGACAAGTAGAACGACTCCTGCCTACATCTACTACTATTAATCCACACATCGACTGCTATCTAGCATGCATCTAGAGTATTAAGTTCAAGAGAACAGAGTAACGCTTTAAGCAAGATGACATGATGTAGAGGGATAAATTCATGCAATATGATAAAACCCCATCTTGTTATCCTTGATGGCAACAATACGTGCCTTACTGCCCCTACTGTCACTGGGAAAGGACACCGCAAGATTGAACCCAAAGCTAAGCACTTCTCCCATTGCAAGAATGATCAATCTAGTAGGCCAAACCAAACTGATAATTCGAAGAGACTTGCAAAGATAACTAATCATACATAAAAGAATTCAGAGAAGATTCAAGTATTGTTCATAGATAAACTTGATCATAAACCCACAATTCATCGATCTCAACAAACACACCGCAAAAGAAGATTACATCGAATAGATCTCCATGAGAGAGGGGGAGAACTTTGTATTGAGATCCAAAAAGAGAGAAGAAGCCATCTAGCTAATAACTATGGACCCGAAGGTCTGAGGTAAACTACTCACACTTCATCGGAGAGGCTATGGTGTTGATGTAGATGCCCTCCATGATCGATGCCCCCTCCGGCGGAGCTCTGGAACAGGCCCCAAGATGGGATCCCGTGGATACAGAAAGTTGCGACGGTGGAATTAGGGTTTTGGCTCCGTATCTGATCGTTTGGGGGTACATCGATGGAACAACAGGTGGCCTACGAGGGTGGAGGGCGCGCCTGGG
>NC_041386.1:151387440-151414181 GCF_002162155.2 Triticum dicoccoides
GGTCCAAGTCTCCTGGATCAAGTTCGTTCCGAAAATCACGTTCCCGAAGGTTTCATTCCGTTTGGACTCCGCTTGATATTCTTTTTCTGTGAAACTCTGAAATAGGCAAAAAACAACAATTCTGGGCTGGGCCTCCGGTTAATAGGTTAGTCTCAAAAATAATATAAAAGTGGATAATAAAGCTGAATAATGTCCAAAATAGAAGATAATATAGCATGGAGCAATCAAAAATTATAGATACATTGGAGACGTAATAGTGTACACCACCAGGAGATTCGTCTCCCTCACGTGGGTTTGCACTCCATGCTCGCCGAACTCCATTGGAGCGTCGCTAGACATCCCCTCTCTATGTGTCGTCGTGGGTGTGCTTGTTGTGTTGTGGGGCGTGATCGAAAGGTTGAAGAGACTAAGGTTATAATGGCCGCATGAATTAAAGGGGAAGCTGGACAGCCAGGAATATTAAGTAGGCCCTGATGGCAGTTCTAATTTGCAGCGCGTAACTCCATCGTGCCGCATGTAACTGCATCGCGTGGCAACATGCGCGGCGCAACTGCATGCATATGGGGCCCCCGACGTGATCGTGCACACGCCCAACCGCTGGCAGAACGCACGCGGACGAACGCGAGCAAAGCGATCTGCGGTCGCCTCAATGGCGAGCAACCATATATAGCAATTGAACACGCAAGGAAAAGGTGTTGACAAGCCCGGCGCACCGACGGACGCGACCTGAGCGCGCCAACGGATGCGTGTAGAGCGCGCCGTGGCACCTAACGGCGAGCATAGTGCACTGCGGCACCTAACGGCGAGTAGAGCTTGCCGAGGGACGCGAGCAGAGGCCAGCACAATGATAGGTGGCAAATAAGATGAAGTGTGCGAGTGATGTCGGAGACATCAAGCACGAATTAGATTAGAGTTGTGTGTGCGATACGTGGCATACAGTTGATCCATCCGAGCTGTTTGTGATGGAATAAGTTGTGTGTGTTGCCAGCTAACGCTTGCTGGTATCACTACAAAAAAATACACTTCCGTGATGATACGTGTTTGTCACAGTAGGTCGCGTTTTTTGTCATGCATGTACATCCATGACGATTTTATGACAGAATCAAGATAGTCATACATGTGCTGTCATAGAAGTGTTCCATGACATTACCAAAATTATCATCACGGAAGTGTCCACTTCCATGATGATAAATCGCGTGTCACAGAAGTGCTTTCGTCAAGGGTGACCGACACGTGGCATCCACCGTAACGGAACACCGTTAATCTATCGGGTCGGATTTTGGATCCGATAACCCGTTAACAGCCCTGACCAATGGGAAATTTCCACGTGTAAAATTCTGATTGGCCGAAGGGAACACCTGTCAGCTTGTCAGTGGGCCAGATGTCGCCCGTCCATTGGAGGAGACATGCCTATGATACGTCGACACGTGGCTGGGCCCAACAGAGACACATATAGGTTAAAAAGGCCGGCCGGGTCAAAGGCCCGTAGAACTTAATCAGGTACTAGTGGGCCAGCCCAATAACGGACTGCTTAATAAAGGCCCATTTACGGCCCGAAGCCAGATCTGGCCCGATAATTGTTCGCCCAATATTTGGGCCCATTTACGGCCCGAAGCCAGATCTGGCCCGTTAATTGTTCGCCCAATATTTGGGCCCATTTGCGGCCCGAAGCCAGATCTGGCCCGTTAATTGTTCGTCGAATATTTGGGCCCAACTACAGCCCAGTGACTTTCGGCCTGTTAGAGGCCTGATGTAGACATGGGCCCATTTCAGCTCGGTGTGACTTTCGGCCTGGGAATGGCCCGTGCTGCCCATGTGCCATATATGGTCCGACGGGACATCGGGCCCACTAACGGCCCGTGCTAAAGGTGGCAACAGTTAAGCCCAACATGACTTTGGGCCTGTTAAAGGCCTATCGCGTAATTCGGCCTGTTGATGCCTATGCTAAGCTTTCGGCCTCTTAAAGGCACATGATATCAGTAGGCCAACTAAGGCCCGAAATATGTTTCGGCCTGGTAACGGCCCGTGAGCTAACTAGGCCCAAAACGGCCTGGTCTACATTTCGGCCTGCTGAAGGCCCGTCGACGACTAGTGAAAATTGAGGCCCAACATGCATTTTGGCCTGCTAAAGGCCCATGGTTTCATCTCAGCCGTAACAGGCCAGTACAATATTCAGCCTGTTAATGGCCCAGCGCTACCTGGGCCAAACTAAGCGCTGGGTCGACAAAAGGCCCAACTAAAATATAGGCTGGTGTAAGTTTGGGCCTGGCGCAATGTGTGAAGGCCCCAATCATTCGGGCCCATGAAAGACGCAGGCCGGCCCAATTGTGGCCCGCTAAAAACCTGGCCCGTTAGAGTCGAATGTTTCGGTCCGGTCGACTACATCTGATTTTTTTTCAGATAGCGAATGATGGTAGTAACTAGTAGGAATTAAGAACAAACCTACTCTATACAATAAAGAAATTACGGCATAGTAACTAAGAATAAACCTACACTATACGGTAAAGGATTTAAGGTATATTACATCCACTGGGCATCGAAGTTCGCCACCAGTGATCATAAAGCGCAACGAAGAAGCAGATTACAAAAACTGGGGACCATTGCAGCGTAACAAAATAATACTGAACCGAGACCACTTCCAAGACAGTTCAAGAAAGGTTAGCCTTGCGGGGGAACTGCTGCGCAAGCTGTTGAGCAAGGCTATGAGACCGGCCTAGCATGTCGGTCATAGCTTCCAGATGTAGCTGTTTAGCGATGAGGTTCTCATTGGTGTTCTCCGCAATCTTTCTTAGAGATAGGACTTCAAGTCGAAGTTGACTTGCAGAATGCCTTTCTGCTAGAACTTGGGACTGAAGAAGTCGAACTAATTCAGTCAACGAATTCTGTGAGCTTGTGTGACTGTTAGTCTCAAGTAACTTGAACACTCCATCAAGACAAGACTTTGGGGTTGTCTTGCTATCTTCAAGATGTCTTGCCTTCTTTGCTGCAATATATGTTGGGTTTGTCTCACAGCCTTCAGCAGACTTGTGCATGCCATCAGGCATATCACCCTGAAACAAAGCAGAGAGATGACAGGTTTGCACGTGTATAAACAAAGATGATAACTATTCTGTCAATTCTATCCAATTTCAAATTAGAAAATAAAGAGTAAGTTCAAAATATTAATAGCATAATTTGGCATTGTTCATAATGCGGGGAGCTTCACCACACTACTGGATTACCATGTCAACATAACAAGCATAGATGAAAGGCAAAGAAAATCATTGTATCTATTTTGGATAATGTGCATGGCATGTTGTTCATATCATCAGCCACATCAGTAAGATAAAACAGGAGATGACAAGGTGCAAACGTGGGCTGCTTCACCACACACTGGATTATAGATCCACATAACAAGCATACATATAGGGAGTATTAAGTAATGTGCATGGTATGAATAAGGAATTTGGTTTTACAAGTAAAACTTAGAACTTACGGTTCTTACGAACATCCATTTTGGTAGAAACAGCAAACTAAATAGCAGTAAACGATAGGGAGTATGAGCAAATTAAACAGCAGTTGAGGATAAAGGCTTTAGAAGGACTGACTTACATTAACAGTTAACACCGACTTTATAATGCCCTTCTCCATGTCAAGGGAAGGATAACTCAAGAATTTCAGCACATAATCTTCTTCATAAGCATTGCATGTACTCTACATTTTGTAGAGAGTAATTATAGACATGATAATACTGGAAGGGATAGAGGATAATGAAGATAAGATGCAGATTGATTCTACATAATCAACTACCAATCCCTGGAAGTACAAGCGTTACAGGATAAAATGTACTGACAAGAGCAATGGGCTACACTTCTGCACTGGCATTGTCTGTGTATTCTACTTGTTGGTAAGATTAAATATAGATCTGATCTTTTTTAGTAAATGGTGGGCGAGCGAGATAAGATGCAGAATGCTACAAAATGAACCAATCCCTCTTCCCATAATACAAGAGTGTTTTGAACACTGGTGTACGGTACAAAACGTTCTTATATTATGGGACCGAGGGAGTAGCTGTTAATGTAAGTACAGTGATAGACCACGTTCAGTCCTTACAAGAGGACTGCAGAGCTAAACCTCTTCAAAAGCATTGGGTTGATTCTAAATTTATGTAAGAGTCCATACAGATCTTATAATGTCCACCAAATTGACGATTACGAGGCTAACATGTGCAGTGATGCTACATAATCAAATAGCTATGAAAGTAAGTACGGTCATACAGGGCAAGAGGTACTCATAAGAGCAATGCAGTGTGTAGTATAGTTGCGAGATTCTGTGGTCCCTTGAGAATGAATGTTCTTCTGCTAACAGTTTTCGTACAAGTGAGACATTAAGGCAAATGCAGAAATGTAGTTCAAATTGTGATGTGATATCATAGACAGTACCTTACGCTGCAACCGAGACCAATGTGTAACAAGATTATTCCAGTCACCGTCGGATAAATGTAGCACCAGAGACTTTACAGAAATTTCATTCAGAGGCTTGCCATCGAAGTGCGCTTGCCTCAGGTAGGAACGATACCTCATCAATGAGTGCTTGAAAAGCGCAACCAACCCTTGCTCGTCATTACAATCCAGTTTGATCCTCGCCTATTTAAAATAATGAAATCTTGTGTCTTCTGTCAGCAAAAACATATGCAGTAATGACCATGAATAACATTAGTACATTACTTATGCGTAAGTTGCGGAGGAAGACTGGAAATTGTTCTGTGTCTGCGGTATAATCTTTCCATGAAGGAAAGATGCGCACAAAGTTCCTGACAACAACATAGGCTTCATCTTCTAAACTGGGAAGAAATGGAACATGGGTCCTATTTGCTGCAATTGGGGCTCTCTCTGGTTCGAAAAGGGATTTGGCAACTGGATTTGGTGTACTCTTTGCTGGAATGGGGGTTTTGTGTCATACAGCTGGTGCTATGTCAACTGGCATAATCATACTGTTTGCTGCAGTTGGGGTCTGCTGAGTTGGGGCATCAGAAATGACCAGTGTAGTAGGCCTAGAGTCTGCTAGAGTTGGGGTATTTTGTGGGTCAGGTGATATTGCAACTACACCTAATGAGCTATTTGAGTTATCAGGTGCCACTATCTTTTCCAAATACTTTGCTTGTGCTCCTCCATGATCAGCAATCACCCTCTTCCTTTTGAACGTCTGATACACAAGAACATCATTTGAATGGATAAATATGGTATGATGACAGATGGAATATGTACTGAAAATGGATAGGCAGGGCGTATTCACATACACGATGTGTAAACTAAGCTAATGGCAGTTCAACAAAGTAGAAGCAATGCAAAGCATCAGTTGCAAGATATGTGCGAGCAATGTAACCTTGGAAAGTTAGAGCAAGTACCTTGATGGGTGAATAAGATAGGGCATCTTCCTCTGACTCCTCCACTAGGGAGCTACATTGACTTAGGTCTCCCTCTAGCTCAGAATCACTGTTAGGATCATATTCTGAGCATGAATCTGTAGGTGGAGAGCGTTTGCATTGCATTGCATCCAGACTTGATTTCAGTCCCTTAATGCCAAGTTTGACAGCCATTGCATTGTTCTGCTTTATTCTTTTCATGCGCGCAAGCTCATAATCATTATGATGCTATTCAGAATATGAGATTCATGAAAACATAAAAAGTAGTCAGATTATCTACGGAATTCAGTGCGGATTCAACTCGAAGAGTGTCTCCCTATAAACCCCTGCATATGCAAAGTTCACCTCCCCAACCATGCTAACCAGACCACACACAGAAATACAAACCCCTTATGTCTCTATAACAGGCAGGCACACATTTCAAAACTGAAGTAGGAACATTAGAATCATATGAAATTCGTATTTGAACAAATAAACTAAGCAATTATGAGTGGCGTGATGTTTAGCTTCAAGGGTGGAGTGTTGGTAGTGCAACACAAAGCAAGTAGGCAGATTGTATTCCATCTAAAAGATCGAAACCTATGTAAAAGCTGGAAATGACACTTTCTTTCTATACAATGCACTGTTCGTTACCCACACATGATGGAAGAAATCACATAGAGAAATACTATTCACTCATGTCTACGGTTCTAGTATTTAGAAATAGGGTGGTCCACCCTAAAAGAATATTGACAACAAAAATGACAAGGCAAGCATAGATGTAGTGAATAAATCATTTACTTGTGAGCTTACTAGGACAAGTATGCAGAATTGTAACTGCAGTAAGAGACCGTCCAAAATCTGAATGAAGAAGTTTGTCTAGCACTTATTGTTTGCAACTAATAAACGTGAATAATTGGATATTATATCGAATGAGTAAGAAAGACAAGTAAAATTGTCAACAAACCTGGCTTGCAGTAGTAATCTGGGTCAATGTCACTACGACCAACAATCCAAAATGACTAGTTTCTGTTCCGAGGGCCGGAATTTTGAAAACCCTGTGAACTTTAGAGGTACGAAAGATTACCGAAATACATCTGAACCATTAAGTGTAGGTAGCACTGAGCACACAACAAACCCTAATGACAGTCCTGCCTAATGAGTAATGAATCAATTAGAAAATGGGTGATGAGGAGTGGCTACTGAGTGTTGAGGGCGTATCTCAGGATAAATCGGGTTGGCTTGGTGGGTGCTGCACGCCTGAGCCCTGAATGGACTGGGAAGGTAGGCACGGTGGCGCGCCCGGGCAGCGATGACGCTGTTGGGCGAGCGGCTCCTGGCCTCCTGTTAGTCCGACGTCTCCTCCTAGAGTCATGCCGTCCGGGGGCGGCAAGTCGCCGCAAGGTAGGCGGCTGGGGGCGAGTAGAGATTGGAAGCGCGCAGAAGAATAGAGGGGAATCGGGGCCTGGGACGACCCAAAATCCCAGGGTGGGCCGGCCCACTTTAGGCACCCTGTATAGATACACACCCGAGCAGCGAACATGCATTTTCAAAACTAATTTAGGAACATTTAGCTGACCAATTAAACAACTCTGTTTTAATAATATCAGATTCGTATTTGAACAACTAAGCTTGTTTAGCTTGATGGGTGGAGCAGTGTTATTATGACACGAAGCACGTATTCTGATCGTATAGTGATCATAAAAGGGGGAAACTCTAAGCATATTTTTTTAGCAAAAGAGGGTTTCCCCTCTGATTTCTATTAAAGAAACCACCACGGAACCAACATGATCAATTAAACCCTAAGCATGATCAATTAAACCATATTATGGTTGTGTCATGGCAGATTTGAAGCTGCAAACCGGAGAAATGATATTTAGCATCCATTGTTTGCTTCAAACTAAGAACTAAATTCTAAGAGCTGAAAAGAAAGTAGAGTAACCAAGTTAAGATCTATTTTCTGGTTGAGATCAAAAAGTTGAGGAGATATGAAGTACCACCTCTCTTGCGGCGCCGTGTAGGCATCGGGGGTGTGATGGCTGTCGGTGGCGTTGAAGCAGATCTGTGATGATAGACGGGTGCATCGGGGGATAAGTCACATTGCGGTGGAAGAGAAGGTCGTCTGAGCGGCCCCAACAAAGAGGATGACATCGCTGATGAAGCGAGAGGACGCGATGCAAGGCTATTGGTCCATCGCCGTGGATGAGAAACGTCCATCTCTAGCAGTGGACGACGCGGTCTTGGTAGGCGCTCCGGCATGGTGGAGGACGGTGGCGATGGACGCGGTGGAGGACGACGGCGATGGATTGGGTGGCGGATGGGGGCTGGTGTGGGGATGGAGTGTTCTAGCGCGGACGGTGTATGAATGGGAAAATGGACGGAGAGGTACGGGGAACCATGTTTTTGGGACGAGCCTGTCTGAAATATGGGAAAGTTACGAACTTAGCCCCGTTTAAAATTTGGACGTCTCGTCGGTTGGGGATAGGACGGTAATCTCACATCTCGCCAATATTTGCCCAGAGCGATTTCTGGCGAGGAGAGGGTGGTTGGCGCCCACGATGTATGAACGGGGCTGACAGGTAGGGCGGTTGTGTCACGTCTGAGTGAAGTTACAAACCTGCCCCTATTGAAAACATTTGCCTACGTCGATTTTGGCCGAGTCGAGTTTGTTTTGCCGCCCACTATGTATGAATGGGGAATGGAGGGAGAAACAGAGGTCTTTCGGACGAGCTTGAATCAAACGAGTTTTGCCGCCCATGTTTGACGCCCACCGTGTCAGAATGGGCTCAGAGGCGGTCGTGTCAGTCTAATGGAAGTTACTAACCTACCCCTATTTAGAGCAGTGGAAATCTGGCCGATGGATTGTCCGTGTAATGGGTAGACAGTAATTTCCATCTCCCAAACACTTGGCTTCGGGCAGCCGATGTGGGAGTGGACATTTTGCTGCTTCTTTCGAATTTTGGGACAATAAGCATCCACGTTTACCCTGGCAACTAAATTCAAATCCATTTTGTATTCCTATATGAATCTTTATAAATCATTCTATCTGTTTTATATATCTTCAAAAGGACGACAAAGATGTATTCCACTGTCATATATGAATATGGTTTACAAATACCGATACTCAAATTTATAAACTAGAATCCAGCTTAAGGTGAATTCGAATATTTGGAACACTTCATGTCCAACTCAAATGTCACACGCAGCATAATGTGTACTCCCATTTAGATATGTACACAAGCGATGTATCAAGATTCAAATACCAAGTTAATTAACCAAGAATGTATAGCACTAACAGACATATAAACACTTATAGAGTATATATATGGATCAATAAAATCAACTAACATACATAAGCTAGGCCGTTGTACTTTTTTTGGCTACAACAACATCCTTTTTTTAGCCAGCATCTTGGCCCTTTCCGATGCGTGCCACTTATGGTCCATCTATACTACTACTATTGCTGAATGCACATTCAGCCCGATTGGCATATTTGTAGGTCTGGCACAGCAATCCAAATGAAATGTCTCCGAGTCTTATCAATTAATACAGACTTGTACTCAAATAAAATTACAAACCAAAAAACAAAAAAAGCAATTATTACTTGATCTCTAAAACAAATGGTTTGATTGATTACATGAATAGACAACACAAAGGTTATTCAACTATGGAAAGAACATTTCACCTATGATTTACCAAGTAGGAATTTAATTTCCTTTTTCCTTCAGGACCTTAACAATCTGGTCAGTCTCAGCTTGCTTCATTTTGAAATCCACCAAATATTTAATGGTTGTCTTGAGTACTGCTTGTGATTGTGCTGTTTGCTTCCTCAACATCTCAACTTCATCTCTAAGTGCAGAAGCAGAATCTCTTTCTACCACTAGTTTAGCCTCTAGAGCATTAGTAGTTGGCAATTCATAATGCACGATTGGGCCGATGCCACTGCTATGGGATGATGCAACGTCCATGGGGACCTCGCTCTTTGATCTTGGGCTACCCTGTTTTGCCATTAAAGTTCCGATTTGGATTCAGAAAAGTTGAAGTTAGCAAAACATCTCAATTGGGAGTTATAACAACAAACCAGTTAAACAAACAAGGAATTAAAGAGTTTCAATTGGATGCTGAAAAGTAGTTATTAACATCATTGTAACCCATTGTTGCAGCAGCAAAGCAGTTAAACAAACAAGTAGATATTTAAGTTAAGGCAAACAGGTAATTCTTAACAGTAAGTATCAAACACAGAGATATGCACAGTCTACAATATGATTAACAGGCTGTGCCATTATGTAATCAGTAGAAAACTAAATTAAGCCAAGCAACGTAATTGAACAATTTTGCAATAAGTGGCTAACTAAAATTCCGAGAAGCAGGTAACTGAACTTACGCTAGTTCTTTGTACAGGAACACTGTAACTTCTTTTTTGCTTACAAGGTTGTATGAAGGAGTCCATGGCATCAATTGCTTGGATACGCAGTCCCAATACTCTTTCTTCTCACACTACATGGGTAAGTCGAATGGTTAATCTGGTAAGATGGTGCGTCCTTGATATGTTATATGAGGACGTGTAGTCAGACTAGTTGTAGCCAAACACATCACACTGGCTTTTACTGTATATTTCATGCAATTACTTTTGGCATATCGAGATCTAAGCAATCTACAATAGGATGAAAAGACTGGCATCCTTCACATTATTGGCGAACTCAGTTCATAGAAACAAGCAATTCAACCATTCTGTGGGTAAATCAAAAGCGCCATTGTAATATTTTTCACTATCCAATCATACATGCAAAAAGGGGCGACACCACCATAGGGGCTGGTATGGGCGGCTGCCTCAGGTGGCTGGAAAGTGTGCACCTAGTTTGAGTCGTCCAGGTTGGCCCACGCTAGTTTTGTTCGTCCCAACGCACGAGCAGGCAATGTAAAAAATGAAGAAAAATGTTTCAATTTGGATGGGCCAATAACATAAGTGCAAGGTAGGCCCTATAGCAGGCTCGCGGCCCAAACGAGAGCCTCCCATACCGATCGATAGCAGGAAAAATCCCAATTCATTCGCTCCATCCTCCAGTCTGGTTCGCTCCTAACCTAGCCGCCGCTGGACAGATCGACACAACACTTCCTCGCGCCCTCGTTGGAGGGCAGTCGCCGGGCTTCAAGCGAACGGAAGGACAAGAAGATGAAAATCCAACCCTGGGTGTAGCCTGCGTGGGAGGCAGCGGCGGCAGCACGGGTATGGCATCGAGCTTGCGCAAACGGATAGTCGCAGCTTGCAAGAGTAACATGCGCAACAAGCAGGTACATCACATCCCTGATTATATGTAATTCAACTCTTCAATTTCTGGCCAATAGTTAAACCTGACGGTGTTGTAAAACTGCTTGTATGTAGGGAATCTATGAGAAAATGAAACCAATTTCTACTTATTTTATAACTCCCCCAATCAATACTGAACTGACTGAATCTGATGTATCTAATCAAGTTTCTGGTGCAAACATACAAGCTCATGTTGTTCTTGAGCCTGAAGTGTCTAATGAACGGACTGCTAATGAAGGATTTGATGCAAACATTTTACATGCTCCTGGTGATGAACATATAGTGTATAATGAGGGATCTAATGCAAGCATTTTTCAAGCTCATTGAAGGATTTAGTGTCTAATGATGATCTACTATGTTGAGAGAGACAGAGATTTGCAGGCATTGATGACAAGCAAATTATAGCGCATTTTCATAGCTTGAGGAAACGTCGAGGCCATCTACCAGAAAGTCCCCGTATCATGATAACATAGCATAAATACTTTTCTAATCTGTTGTTTGAAACTATTGGCATACTTGTGCAGGATAGATATATTGATATGCAGTTTGCGCACTGGTTATACGTGCAATTACACTTTGGTATTTTCAGCCAGAGAACGAATAATTCAAGCAGGTACATACCATGTTTGTAGTCCTTGTACACCATGTTGCATTTTGTGTTTTTTGGTGCTTGCATTATTTAGTGTTTATAATCTGAACTACTTTGGATCATTAGCTGGTTTTCAAAGTGCATGTAGCTTCACATTTCTCAAGTTATGTTGATTTCCGGAGTGCAAGTGCCTTCGTATTTTTTAATTTAAATGTTCGCCCCTGGTAACTTGAATTCGTGGATCAGCCACTGCACACAAATCATACACGAATTCCAGTATGAATTTAATGAAATGCAGGGACTTACGCTAGCTCATTGTATAGGCTCACTGCAGCTCTGCTTGCGCTTGGGATGTTCCATGTACAAGTCCATGTTACCACTTGCTTGGATGTGCAGGCCTTGTGCTCCTTGCATCCCCCTCTGCACTTTTGACACGGCGAATGGTTGATCAAATAAGAGGAATCGACATTGATGTTGTACTGGAGGATAAATACTTACAAGGTTGTACGGGTGTGCAGGATGTGTACCAGATCCCGTAGCACCGTCATGCTTCGCTAAAAAATGGATTTGCTTGTTTCAGATGATATCTCCAGAAGAAATAAGAGTTAAAGTCAGAGTTGCATAGGTGTGTAAGCTAAGAGAGCAGCGAAACGATATCCAAACATTGTCGGAACAGTGCATAAGGGAGTGATGTGTGGATACCTAGTTCGGGCCGGCGTTTGGGCATGCTCGCCTAGCAAGAGTGCGGGTCACTTCAGAGCCGTTGAGGTTGATGCGCTGGCTGGCCGCGCACGGATGCAGATCTTGAGTGGCAGTGGAGCGCTACGATGCGGTGGACGAGACCGTTGGTGAGGCCCCAACAGCCTCGGGTGGCGGAGGTGCGACGATGTGCTCGGTGAAGTAGCCCCTGTGAGCTGGGAGACGGCGTCGGTGCACCTAATGCGGTGTAACTCTGTGTCTGTGAGGCACGTCGGTTGCAGCGGCTGACGTTGTCGGTGGACCAGCTGGTGCGATGGACGAGGGTGTAGATGAGGTAGCTCCATTGCAGTGGTGAAGCGCGACCGTCGTCTTCGTCGTCATCGTCCGACACAGAGGTGGGGAACGGTGGGGAAAGAGACGAGACGAGGGGCGATTCAAGGGTTGGCGGCGAATTAGGGATTTGAGCAAAATCTGGGCGCGGAAGGGGACGGTGGAGAAGAGATATTTTGCAGGGCTGGAATTGGGGCCGCCAGATATTTCAATCCAAAACATGGAAGTGCGAACTTATATTGTCGTTGTCCTTTTTTTTGGGGGGAGGGGGGCTGGGTGCTAAACGTCCGTCCGACACATGCGACCACCCCGACAGGACTATGCTTTGGTGCCTTAAGGCACTTGCCTTTGTGTCCATGACATGTGGGCCCAACAGGTGGCTAGCCCACATGTCAGTGACCCAAAGGCAGTTGCCTTTAAGGCACCAAAGCACCGTCCACCCCAACACGACCCTGGTCTGCCTGGTGCGCCTACACTTGAGAATGCAAACGAATCTTCTTTCATTTGCAAACGAATCTGTATTTATTACCATGCCCGTGTTTTCCTTGCAATAATTAGTCATTCGAAACGAGATACTCCATCCGTTCACTTTTGTAAGTCGTTTCAGACAACTTAAAATGAACTATTTTGCACATTGTCTGAAATGTCTTCAAGGTCTTATAAAAGTGAACAGAGGGAGTACTATAAACTAATTAATGAGGAGTTATTTGAAAAAAATCGAAACGGTACCCATGCTAACGTGGATTAGAGTGTGTGTCACATAATTAGTTATTTTAATTAGAGTGTGTGTCACGTAGTTAGTTATTTGAATTAGAGTGTGTGTCACGTAGCGATCTCCAATTCTAACGTGGATTTCGCATTTCACTGTATCCATGCTACTTTTTTAATACAAATTCATATGTATATGATGAACACCATGGTAGTGAGAAAACTTTTGGATGGATTCAAACATATGACCTACACAATAGCACAATAAACTGAGTCAATGTCAACTTTTCGAAACTTAGTATGGCACGAATTCGAAATAATTACCCGTATGCTTGGTCCTTGGTTCAAATCTTACAATGTACACCGAATTGAAACATCGATATTAAATCTCGTACTATGTACATTCAAATGTTGTTTTTAGCACCCCCCCCCTCGCACAAACGCTACATACTTCCTGTATCGGTCAATCTTCCTCTCCTAACCACCTTAGGAAGCTATCGGTTTCCAACACACGTTCATTCTTTCTCTCCATGTTTCAATCTCTAAGTCTCTCAACTACACAACCCCTTTTTCCACTCTGTTACCAAATGTATTTACCTCACACAACCGCCATTGCACCCCATGCCGAGCTCTCTCTCTCCCCCTCTCCCTCTCACGCTCTCGCGCTAAATACATGCATTGCCTATCTAGCCCCCCAACCTCTCGTGCGCACGCACACATGTTGTATATCTAGGTCACTCCCTCGAGACTGTCTCACTCTTTCTTACGCACGGTGGGCCACACTCGCTCAATCTCGCTCTCTTTATCTGAGTCTCGTTTAACCTTGTTTTCTTTCACACACAAATGATATATCTCCCTGTTCGGGCCTCGATCGACACACACTATACTCTCTCACACGGATTGTCTATCTAGGTTAGTCCATCCAAGCCGCCGCCACTCTTTCGACCTCATGGTGGGCCATGCTCACTCAATCTCTTTCCCTCTCTCTCCGTATGTCCCGATTGACCTCGCTCTTTCTCGGACAAAAATGATATATCACCATGTTTGAGCCCAATTCGACCTATTCACATTGTATACTCTCTCACGCACATCGTCTATCTAGGTCACTCTCTCCAACCCGTCTCACTCTTTCGATCGCACGGCAACCCTATGTGATTGGTTGACCTTGCTTCCTCCCACGCACAAAATATATCTACACGTCTGTGACTGGATCATCTCTCAAGCTCTATCTTACAGCCCTCACCCTTGCCAAAAATCTCAATCGGACAATATCTCTCTAGAGCATATATATTTGTTCAATGAATGTCGGACCACACTTTGTCTCTCTATCTATATGTCTCTCGATTGACCTCGCTTTCTCACACCGTATCTTCCACGCGTTGAAGCTACTACCTCTCCATCCCTCGCAAAGCCGGAGCTATTTACATTGCGAGGGGCACTCCAACCTTGGATTAATTTGTGTAGGCATTTATTCCGGTCGGTTTAGATTATATTTTCGTAGCATCCGGCCCACAACTACACCAAAGACCGTTGCAACCCACGCAACTCCCCTAGTTGATTTCCCTCTGGCTCGGTCATCGCTCTCTCGCATGTCCTTTCTCGCCTTCAATGTCGCACCATGGTATTATTGAAAAAACTATGTTGTTCTCTTTAATTATTATAAATAAGCTACAAAACTACACACCGATAGTCCACTTGGAATGGAACAAATTTCGATCCACAAATTAAAGTGCTACAAACTACACACCGAGGGGCCCACATGTCATGAATTTTTTTTGGACCCATATACAAATTAAAAAATAAAGGACGAGGATCGAACATGCGACCGGGCGCACGTCAATAGGCAACATACGTAGAATAGCAATGTTTGTTGTACCCCCTTTGTTCACATAATGTTTTTATATTACCACAGCCCAATTAATGGATAACATGTAATATTATTTTTAGTACTATTCGCCTTCACTTACTGGTGGGTTCCATGTGTGATCTCTCTCTCTCTCCTCCCCTTCTGCGTTTAGACGCATGGGCAAACCGGAAGAACTCGCGGGCGATGTTTCCGTTGACCATATCTGGACACGTTCACAAGTCACGGCACTAGTTTCACGTACTAGCAGCACTAGTCAGTGTGTACGTGCAATGCACGCTAATTTGGAAGTATATTAAGTGCATGCGGATATTAACTACTAGGATATTATTTGCGTGTTGTCATGTGATTAGCACTATTTTTGGCATGAAATTAACTGCACGCTAAACGTGTTGAGCGCTCGACATTGAAGCAGTCTAGGTCATTGGATGACAAGGAATACATGTTGCTTGATGACATTTTATATTTAATTTGATACGGCTCTAGCAGAACATTCAATCGATCAAACCATGCATTTCGTTTAGTCTGACTTCGACTTTAAATTATACGACGATCGATATAAAATAAACGGAAATGATAAACGTTTGAATTTTAAGCATGGCAATCTGAACGTTTTTCATGGCAAATTTAGATGACGCGGCGGCGGCGGGGGAGGAGGCGACTGGCGTTGGTGCAAGGAAGCAGTCGATGGCGGCCATCCATGCCGCTGAGGGGGGCACTGGCGCCCGCACGGGGACAGGCGCTATCAACAGCGCGGCGGAGACATTCATGTGCATGGGCACCGGCAAGGGCGCGCACGTCAGTACACGCGCAGGCACATGCGCTGGCAGGTGTATGGGCACCGGCATGGGCGTACTGGCAGGTCCACGGGCGCGTGAAAGTCGGCGGGGACCTCGTGGAACCCCGTGGGATCAAGCTCGGCGACAATGTGCGGCTCCCAGCCCATCAATGCCACGGGGATGGGCGCTGGCGCAGTTGGGGCGACGGGAGCCGGAACAGGAGCGGGGACAGGCGCGGCATCTTCCTGCAAGGCTAGTTCAAGCTCGTCCCAAAGCGCCTTATGTTCTTGAGACTACGGCTGGGTGTCTTCCTCAGGAAACTGGAACACTAAGGGCAGACCATCATAATGCGGCATGGCGTACGTTTAGGTCAGGCTAGTTGGAGGTAGATGACAGGAGAATCGGAGAGGAAGAGAGAGGATTGTAGCGATACCGGGTAGTGCGGGGTTGATTTTAAACTGCGGTGCCGACGACATTAAAAAATGGGAGCTGTTGGGACGATGGTGGGCGGCGGAGCCTGGTCAAAGGGCTCATCTCCCGGTGAGCCTGCGGAGCGGTCTGCTCGCATGCCTCCCTGACAGCCGGCACATCGGTCTGCTCGCACGCCTCCCGTCGACTCACACGCTTGCTCGAACGGCACCTGCCGATGAGAAGCGGGGACTCGTGGCGGCACATAAACGCCCACGGTTTCAATAGTGAAAGCGTTCGCCTTAACGTCACATGTCTTTGTTCCAAAATACCTTGGCTCTTCATTTGTGTAACTTTTCATAAGCAGCTTGTCTCAAATTGAAGAAAAAACTTACGAAGTAATATTTGTGCCATATCACGTGACCATGCTTAGTTTCAAGAATTTATTCCCACTTTTGGATTTTCTGAAATTTAAGATCCAAGATTCGAAACAATATCATAACCTGCATCTTGCAATAAATTTTCAAGCCGTACATCTGTCCTGTTGTATTTCTTAAGAAACGATTTGGTCAAACATTGTGACGCCTCCGATTTGACCGTGCACTAATCATGCACGTAAATGTGTACGATCAAGATCAGGGACTCACGGGAAGATATCACAACACAACTCTACAAATAAAATAAGTCATACAAGCATCATATTACAAGCTGGGGCCTTAAAGGCTCGAATACAAGAGCTCGATCATAGATGAGTCCACGGAAGCAACAATATCTGAGTACAGACATAAGTTAAACAAGTTTGCCTTAAGAAGGCTAGCACAAACTGGGATACAGATCGAAAGAGGCGCAGGCCTCCTGCCTGGGATCCTCCTAAACTACTCCTGGTCATCGTCAGTGGGCTGCATGTAGTAATAGGCACCTCCCAAGTAGTAGTAGTCATCATCGACAGTGGCGTCTGGCTCCTGGGCTCCATCGTCTGGTTGCAGCAATCGGGTATAGAAAGGGGGGGAAGAGGGAGCAAAGCAACCGTGAGTACTCATCCAAAGTACTCGCAAGCAAGGAGCTATACTACATATGTATGCATTGGTATCAAATGGAATAAGGGTATCATATGTGGACTGAACTGCAGAATTCCATAATAAGAGGGGGATAGCTAGTCCTATCAAAGACTACGCTTCTGGTAACCTCCATCTTGCAGCAGAAGAAGAGAGTAGATGGTAAGTTCACCAAGTAGCATCGTGTAGCATAAACCTAACCGATGATCCTCCCCTCATCGCCCTGTCAGAGAGCGATCACCGGTTGTATCTGGCACTTGGAAGGGTGTGTTTTATTAAGTATCCGGTGCTAGTTGTCATAAGGTCAAGGTACAACTCCAAGTTGTCCTGTTACCGAAGATCATGGCTATTCGAATAGATAAACTTCCCTGCAGGGGTGCACCACATTTCCCAACACGCTCGATCCCCTTTGTCCGGACACACTTGTCGGGGTCATGCCCGGCCTCGGAAGATCAACACGTCGCAGCCCTACCTAGGCACAACAGAGAGGTCAGCACGCCGGTCTAAATCCTATGGCGCAGGGGTCTGGGCCCATCGCCCATTGCACACCTGCATGTTGTGTACGCGGTCGGTGAGCAGACCTAGCCTCCCTTATACAAGAGCAGGCGTTCCAGGCCAACCCGACGCGCGCCGCTCAGTCACTGACGTCACGAAGGCTTCGGCTGATACCACGACGTCGAGTGCCCATAACTGTTCCCGCGTAGTTGGTTAGTGCGTATAGGCCGGTAGCCAGACTCAGATCAAATACCCAGATCTCGTTAAGCATGTTATTTTGAAGTAACCGCAAACACCGACTAGGGCCAGGCCCACCACTACCTGGATGGAACCACCTGCCCCTTCAGCCCCCATATCCGAATCACTTGCGGGTACTCAACGAGCCGACCCGACTTTAGTCACAACATCTATCATGTGTAATAAGTATAGTATATACCCGTGATCAACACCCGACGTGATCACGGCCCGATAGTATAGCATGGCAGACTGACAAGAATGTAGGGCCACTGATGATAAACTAGCATCCTATACTAAGCATTTAGGATTGCAGGTAAGGTATCAGCAACTGTAGCTATAATGACAGGCTATGCATCAGAATAGGATTAATGGAAAGCAGTAACATGCTACACTACTCTAATGCAAGAAGTAGAGAGAAGAGTAGGCGATATCTGGTGATCAGGGGGGGCTTGCCTGGTTGCTCTGGCAAGAAGGGTCGTCAGCACCGCAGTCGACAATAGGGGTACCGGCAGCGGTCTCGGGGTCTACCGAAAAGAAGTAACAGAGGGCAACACAATAAATAACAGTGCAATCAAAGCATCACAAGGAATAACATGACAATACGCGGTGCTAGGGGTGCCCTAACGCGGTATGAGGTGGTACCGGTGAAGGGGGGAAACATCCGGCGAAATATCCCCGGGGTTTCGTGTTTTTGGACAGATGCTAGGGATGCGTGGCAGACAAACGGGCTGCATATCCGGATTTGTCTCGTCGTTCTGAGCAACTTTCATGTACAAAGTTTTTCCATCTGAGCTACGGTTATTTTTCTATGAATTATTAAAGTTTTAGCAATATTCTGAAATTGCTTTTATTAACTAATTCAAAAAAGGGGGTGGGTGCACCCGGTGTAGTGCACCCAGCGGTGCACCGGGAGCTGACAGGTGGGGTCGGGTGACCCAGTTGACCCAGTCAACGAAGACTGGTCAATAGCGTGAATAGTGCATGCGGGTCCCGCATGTCAATGTCACATGTGTTTTAATCAATTGTTTATTTCAGTCTAATTAGTGGTGGGGCCCTCCTGTCATAGACTGCTTTGCTAACTACAAAATTAACTTAGTTTAATTAGCAGACTAATTAATCTTAATTAGTGTTTTAAACCAGATTAATTAATTTAATTATTTATTTATTTAAAGCACCTATTTTTTTTAAGAGAAGGGGCTGTGGGGCCCCGCTGGCAGTGTCCCAACTAGCCACTGGAGCGGGTGGTTAGTGGGGCGGGCTCGGGTTGTCCGTCGGGGCGTGGCCTAGGCGCAGCGGACGGAGCCCCGGGGCGCCGGCCGGCCGGGGCCGCGGCTGACGGTGGAGGCCAGTAGGGCCGCGGGGGCACGCGGCCGGGGCGGCATATGGCCACGGCGAGGTGGACACGGTGCAGGAGGCGCGGGCAAGCACGGGCGTGGCTATGCGCCGGCGGGCGCAGTGGCGGCGGCGGCAGGGGAGTGGTCCACGGCGACAGGGGAGTGGTCCGCGGCGACAGGGGAAACCAGTAGGGCCGCGGGGGCACGCGGTCGGGGCGGCATATGGCCACGGCGAGGCGGACACGGTGGGGGAGGCACAGGCGAGCATGGGCGTGGCTATGAGCCGGCGGGCGCAGCGGCGGCGGCGGCCGCATGGGAAGTAGCAGCAGGCAGAGCCTGCGAGGCGAGGACGCGCGAGAGAGGAGACTGCGTGCACATGTGGCGCGGGGCTTGGTCACCGTTGCACGCGATGAGCGCGGCAGAGCGAGGCGGGCGGGGCGTGCTGGGCACGGGCCGGAGCGAAGCGCGGTGGGGAAGCACGCGGGCGCGCGTGGTGGTGCATGGGCCGGGCGAGCGCGGAGAGCAACCGGCACAGGGAGGGGAAGTGCACGCGGCGGGCGGTGTAGCCACAGGGAGCGCGGGAGTTGGAGGTCTACAGCAACGCAGCACGTACCGACGGGAGGCACGGCAACGGGCGAGGCCTACGGCGGGGAATCAACGGCGGGAAAGAGAGGGGAAGGGAGTGGATCCTCACAGTGAGCCTGTAGATGTGCAAAGCGTGCTCGAAGGAGAGCTCAACGGCGACGGGTTCCGATGATGGGGACGGCGATGTAGAGGAGGAAGACGGCTCGATCCCACCACGGTGATGGCTCCCGGGTCGCGTTCGTTGGCGTAGAGGGCGTAGTCGAACACTTCGGAGCGGCTGGACACTATAAAGCGGCGAGGGAGGTCGGTGGTCACGCGGGCAACGGCAATGCACCGACGGTGCTCGGGTATGGGCTTCAGATCGGCAAAGAGGCACGACGGGGGAAGAATGAGAGGGTTAGGATTCGACACAGGGTCGGGGAGGGACTAGTAGGCGCCGGGGGGTCGCGGGATGGCCGCCAAGTGGCCATCCTTGGCTGCGGGCGGTTGAACGGCGGCCACCCCGCCTTGGATGAACAGAGGTAAGGGGTGACCTCTGGGTGGGCCGGCCTGGCGGCCACCTGGGCCGAGTGGCCCAGTAGGAGGGGGGGTTCCTCTTTTTGGTGTCTTGTTTTCTTTTTATTTCTTGTTTTACATTTTGCATCGGCTTGGTATTTAGTTTGTGTATTAAATGAATTTTTCCAGGGTTGAAACTTGGGTCATAAATCCATTTAAATATTGTGGTGCTCTACAAAAAGTGTCAGGGCATTTGGCCAACTTGAAATATTTTTAGAAATTGAAAAGGTCAAATATTATGCTGCTGATCCTCTTAATTAATTACCAGGGGTAATTTTGGGAATTCCAATGAGGTTGGTCTCAACAAGATAATTACTTATGGATTTTATGGAACATTACCAAAATTTTTGTTTGACTGTTTGAAAACTTATATTGTTTGCCTTGACTTCGAATTTGAATTTGGACCGGTTTCGAATCAACGCGAGTTTAACAACAGTAATAGTGGTGACGTGGAATCATTAGTAGGGAACTACTGTAGCATAACTATTCGGCGTCACAATTCTCCTCCACTACAAGAAATCTCGTCCCGAGATTTAAGAGGGGATTTGACGGGAAAGGGATTTGGTTACGAAATTCTAACAAGCGTTCTCGATCTTGGTTGCTCTTCTCGAAGCTGTAGATCCATTACGTTGATGTCTTCATTTCTCTGCTTCGGGTCATGATGATGAAGTCGTCATCCTTTCTTTGAGAACTCCATCGTACTTACGAAAGAATAAAGGGGTGGTTATTCTGGGAGAACGGAACTCCGCAAAGTTGACTATCTAGTCGATAACATCGGGGAAGGTGGTGGAAAGTAACTCTCGGATTGAAACTTAAGAAACTATCGAGAGCAAAGTAAGAAGGTGCAAAGTAGAAGTTTTAAGCGCATAGGCAATTGTTTGTTGCCTGATACGAAATGTGAAAGGGAGTTCAGAGCAATGGGAATAAGTATTGCATCTGATACCAGAATTAATTACTAGGAAGGTGGCTCACGAATTACCTATGAAACCAAGCGTAAGGGATAACTTTGAAGCAGGGATGTACAGGAGAGTCAGGTTTCGTTCCTGTGGAACTGTGGGTTATGGGCCCACCATGTGGGTTAAAAGTAGGAAGGGCGGTGATGTCTTGCACGATCATGTAAGCAAGGCATGTTAGAGGATAGCCTGTCAGTTATGTCGGCAACAACATCGGTACCAAGTGCGAGGGATGAAGAGAACCATTTTCCTGCTTGTTGAACAAGGAGGACCAATAGGCAAAGTTCTCGTCCATCGGCGGTTACCGAAAGTCATCAATAGTAGAAACAGGGTCTCACTGACAGAGTTGTACACCGAGGTGTTTACATAAGCAGTGATTTATTACTGCTTAGATCATATAGATCACATCAAAGGTTAAACCAAACGACGGAAAGGAAAATATGGTTATCAGATTAAACAGAACAATGGAAAGGAAAATGTGTTTAAACACACATTACAGGATTATATTCTTCCCAAGTTCAAGCAGAGCATGATATTCGTGACAGGATATAATGTAGAAAACCCTTTAGGTAAGGGAAGAGAAATTCCATGCCATTATCCATACAACGGTGTTTGGATAATTGAGCAAGAAACATTTAGCATTGGGCTTCAAATATTTTTGTTAAAAAAAATCTTAGTACCACAAACATGCTTCGAGATAGCATTGACATGGTCTTCAAGCAAAGGCCAGACTTTGGATACTCAATGGATACATCAGGAACAACTTATAGAATAAGTCTTTCAATTTCCTCATGGAAGAATGGTTAACGTTGCTAAAAGGAAGAACTATAACAATAGGCCCTCTAGCCAGGTGTGCTAGGCATGACATCACCTAAGCGGGTCATATAAACAACAATGTTATAACTCTTATAAAAAGGTTCCAAACATCAAATCTGACAGGGCTTCAGATCTGATTGGTGTTAGGATATCTCAGACTCAGGATGCCTGAGAAGAAGAGGTGCAACACAATTGACAAGATGACATTATAGGATTCTCGGGAAATGAACTATGGAAGCGAGTTCCGAACAAGGGTTCATCATTAAGCCAAGGGGAGGATGAGGAGGTGGCTGATGGACTCAGCGATAATTCAACGAGGTATCCAAAAAAGATAAGGAGATAACATTTGTCAGATCAAATGATATAATGAAATATGCTCGAGGAAAACATACACAATTAAACATTGGCTAAAAGGTGCATCCGAAATATGGACTTAGGTAGCATGATCAATGTTAGGCTAGTGATTCGATAACAAATGGTCTAAGAATGAAATATCGACCATTAACTTCAAAGCAATAGGGTTGCTAGAAGGGCAGAATCCAAACAGCACCATTCACTTGTTGGTACGCCGGTTGGAATCAACACGAGGACCAAGAAAGAATGGTGATGGTGAGAAGTATCACTATACCAAGAATTCTTAAGAGGTGGAGCAATCCTCACAACATACTTGTCATCAAGGTCATTAATACTTCAAGGTAGAACATCATAAAAGCTAGATAGCAAGTTGCATCCATAACATGGACAAGTTTGTGTTGGGGGAGGCAAGAAAGTGGTCGATGATAACACAAATCATCGAGGGTAAGGATGATATTTCTCATTATGAATTCGATTGATATCCTGGAAGAGCTCAAAATGTTGGTGCTGATCACGACACATTTGTCGAGAGATTTCATGAAGATGTAATCTATCGGCGATGACATCAAGTCAAAGGAATTATGAAGCAAAAGGTTATTGGAACCATGGGTACGACACAAACTCGAAATCAAGCTTATTGTTCAAGGTGAAATGATATGACGAGAAAGATCGACGTAAGCTTAGCTCATCATCGAAAGTTGTGCTTCGGGATTAAGGACCAGGTAGCACAGTTAAAATCGGCACGACAAGGATATAGCCAAGCAGGCTAGGAATGACGTGATTGAGTTCAAACTCGTAAGTAAGGAAGGTTACCAAGATTTTCTTAATCGCGATGCGGACTCGAGTCAGTTATCGGTGTCTTTGAGTGTTTAATAACTCAGAGCCCGTGAAAAATTGGAATCAATGAGAATGTAGC
Source organism: Triticum dicoccoides (assembly GCF_002162155.2). Taxonomy (NCBI): domain Eukaryota; kingdom Viridiplantae; phylum Streptophyta; class Magnoliopsida; order Poales; family Poaceae; genus Triticum; species Triticum dicoccoides. The sequence continues at coordinate 151,410,809 of NC_041386.1, forward strand.
ACTTGATGAAGAACTCATAAGAAGTTATGCAGTTCCGTGATAATCTTGAGATACCAGGGAGGTAATACTTGACGACAAATCAAAGTAGAGGTTGGACTGGGGTATTACTCTACAGAAGGCAAGTGCTTAAACTTGCACAAGAAATGGTATTTAAAGGAGAACATGGTCGAAAACCTCGATCATAATGATCGAACCACGGATACAAGATGAACTTATAACAAGGGGGTAACTATTTTTATGAGCAGCTTCCATGATAAGTTATACATCATGTCCATGGGCATGAACACAAAGTTCAAGGTCGACTCCCACTTCTCCAATGCATAATCTTTCATTCACTCCTCGCGTTTGATGAAGTTGTAGTGCTGAATTTTTATTTGGCATAACACAGTTAGAGTATGACCCGTACAAGCTTCCGGGTTTACACAAATTAGAAAAGGCATAGCTTCAACCCACCAGGGTCTCTTAGGAACATATACCACAAACTTCATAGTAAATACCACCAGCTCGAAAACAGAGCATGGTTGAGGAAGCAGAGGATACAATTTACCAAAGGCTTTATATATCCGTGGAAAGGCTCACAAGGTTACTTGAATATGAAGGACATTGTCCGATAATAATCCAACAAGAGGTCTGGTGGTCTACAACGGAGCTGATGTGAGTATCGGTACTCTATCAAAGGAAGAAGGAATGCATGTGCATCTGATTATAGAAACAACTGACTAACTCAAGGCTCAAATGCAAAGGAATTATGAATTCCAAGACAAGGGATCAGAAGCAATCCTCTGATTAGGGATGGATAAGTTGAATAGCCTAAGGGGTACAATCGATGACAATTAGATTGGTCGAGATCCAGCTCATGTTTAAAAATGGCGTCTGAGCCAGAAGGATGAATTCTAGGATTCGACTGAGGAATGCGAGCATCCTCAACATATTGAATCAATGGACTTAAGATAATAAAGACAAGGGATGTCAATAAGATTACCAGACTTATGGGATTAATCATAATGCACGCAAGCAAGAATTTCAAGAGCAATAGCTTGCTGGGGATTTTTGAAAGTTTGAATAGCATTTCGAAGACTCTTGTGAACACATGAACAACTGGGGAGAAACAAATCCCATGGTGAGTGTGAGGATTAAGTTGTAGGTGTATTCAGGCGACAAGGAACTACTAGGCAGCAAGCACAAAGATTTCTTGGAGCAATAGAGAGAAGTTCAAGGTATCTTGTAATAACAAGATCAACTTGGAATAAAAGTAAGAACGACGGGTGTATGTATTTATCCATATGGATATTTTAGTGTTAGAAATTACAAAAGCAACAGGCACAAAGTCTTGAGAGAACATCGAAGAGTATCTTTGGAATCTTCTGGTGTAGCAAGCGATCATCTTTAACGAGGGGCTCTCCGGGAGAAAGAATTATCGAGAACCTAAAGTTAGATTCAGTAAAACCATTTAAACCCGAATAGGAGAGAGATCAGAGTCACAGAGTATAGACGAGGAATAAAAGATTCTAATACGACCCAAATGGCGACGTGGGCCTGTAAGACACACATCCATGTTAGTAAAAGTTTTGTAGTGACTAGACTCTACTTCAGCCAAGGAGTGTGGAAGGGGGATTCCTAGAGGCAGTCGGCTCTGATACCAACTTGTGACGCCCCTGATTTGACCATACACTAATCATGCATGCAAATGTGTATGACCAAGATCAGGGACTCACGGGAAGATATCACAACACAACTCTACAAATAAAATAAGTCATAAAAGCATCATATTACAAGCCAGGGGCCTCGAAGGCTCGAATACAAGAGCTCGATCATAGACGAGTCAGCGGAAGCAACAATATCTGAGTACAGACATAAGTTAAACAAGTTTGCCTTAAGAAGGCTAGCACAAACTAGGATACAGATCGAAAGAGGCGCATGCCTCCTGCCTGGGATCCTCCTAAACTACTCCTGGTCATCGTCAACGAGCTGCACGTAGTAGTAGGCACCTCCCAAGTAGTAGTAGTCATCATTGATAGTGGCGTCTGGCTCCTGGGCTCCATTGTCTGGTCGCAGCAATCGGGTATAGAAAGGGGGAAAAGAGGGAGGAAAGCAACCGTGAGTACTCATCCAAAGTACACGCAAGCAAGGAGCTACACTACATATGTATGCATTGGTATCAAATGGAATAAGGGTATCATATGTGGACTGAACTGCAGAATGCCGGAATAAGAGGGGGATAGCTAGTCCTATCGAAGGCTACGCTTCTGGTAACCTCCATCTTGTAGCAGAAGAAGAGAGTAGATGGTAAGTTCACCAAGTAGCATCGTGTAGCATAAACCTAACCGATGATCCTCCCCTTGTCGCCCTGTGAGAGAGAGATCACCGGTTGTATCTGGCACTTGCAAGGGTGTGTTTTATTAAGTATCCGGTGCTAGTTGTCATAAGGTCAAGGTACAACTCCAAGTCGTCCTGTTACCGAAGATCACGGCCATTCGAATAGATAAACTTCCCTGTAGGGGTGCACCACATTTCCCAACACGCTCGATCCCCTTTGTACGGACACACTTGTCGGGGTCATGCCCGACCTCGGAGGATCAACACGTCGTAGCCCTACCGAGGCACAACAGAGAGGTCAGCACCCTGGTCTAAATCCTATGGCGCAGGGGTCTGGGCCCATTGCCCATTGCACATCTGCACGTTCCGTACGCGGCCGGTGAGCAGACCTAGCCTCCGTTATACAAGAGCAGGCGTTCCAGTCCAAGCCGGCGTGCGCCACTCAGTCGCTGACGTCACGAAGGCTTCGGCTGATACCACGACGTCGAGTGCCCATAATTATTCCTGCATAGTTGGTTAGTGCGTATAGGCCAGTAGCCAGACTCAGATCAAATACCCAGATCTCGTTAAGCGTGTTATTTCGAAGTAACCACGAACACCGACCAGGGCCATGCCCACCTCTCTCCTAGGTGGTCACGACCTGCCCTGTCGCTTCGCCACAAAGTAACAGTCGGGGCCGTCGGGAACCCAGGCCCACCACTACCTGGATGGAACCACCTGCCCCTTCAGCCCCCATATCTGAATCACTTGCGGGTACTCAACAAGCCGACCCGACTTTAGTCACAACATGTATCATGTGTAATAAGTATAGTATATACCTGTGATCAACACCCGACATGATCACAGCCCGATAGTATAGCATGGCAGACTAACAAGAATGTAGGGCCACTGATGATAAACTAGCATCCTATACTAAGCATTTAGGATTGGAGGTAAGGTATCAGCAACTGTAGCTATAATGACAGGCTATGCATCAGAATAGGATTAACGAAAAGTAGTAACATGCTACACTACTCTAATGCAAGCAGTAGAGAGAAGAGTAGGCGATATCTGGTGA
>NC_041386.1:151414659-151421120 GCF_002162155.2 Triticum dicoccoides
GCTTGCCTGGTTGCTCTGGCAAGAAGAGTCGTCAACACCGTAGTCGACAACAGGGGTACCAGCAGCGGTCTCGGGGTCTACCGGAAAAAAGTAACGGAGGGGAACACAATAAATAACAATGCAATCAAAGCATCACAAGGCATAACTTGACAATATGTGGTGCTAGGGGTTCCCTAACGCAGTATGAGGTGGTACCGCCGAAGGGGGGAAACATCCGGGAAAACATCCCTGGGGTTTCGTGTTTTCGGACAAATGAATTGGAGGGGGAAAGTTGCGTGTCCGCTATGCTAGGGATGCGTGGCAGACGAACGGGCTGCGTATCCGGATTTGTCTCGTCGTTCTGAGCAACTTTCATGTACAAAGTTTTTCCATCCGAGCTACGGTTATTTTTCTATGAATTATTAAAGTTTAAGCAATATTCTGAAATTGCTTTTATTAACTAATTTGAAAGAGGGGGTGGGTGCACCCGGTGCAGTGCACCCAGCGGTGCACCAGGAGCTGACAGGTGGGGTCGGATGACCCAGTTGACCCAGTCAACGAAAACTGGTCTACAGCATGAATAGTGCATGCGGGCCCCGCATGTCAGTGTCACATGTGTTTTAATCAATTGTTTATATCAGTCTAATTAGTGGTGGGGCCCTCCTGTCATAGACTGCTTTGCTAACTACAAAATTAACCTAGTTTAATTAGCAGACTAATTAATCTTAATTAGTGTTTTAAACTGGATTAATTAATTATTTATTTATTTAAAGCACCTATTTTTTAAGAAAAGGGGCTGTGGGGCCCCGCTGGCAGTGGCCCAACTAGCCACTGAAGCGGGTGGTTAGCGGGGCGGGCGCAGGTTGTCCGTCAGGGCTGGGCCCAGGCGCAGCGGACGCAGCCCCGGGGCGGGGGAGTGGTCCGCGGTGACAGGGCAGGCCAGTAGGGCTGCGGGGGCACGCGGCCGGGGCGGCATATGGCCACGGCGAGGCAGACGCGGTGGGGGAGGCGCGGGCGAGCACGGGCGTGGCGATGCGCCGGCGGGAGCAGCGGCGGCGGCGGCCGCCGCACGAGAAGCAACAGCAGGTAGAGCCTGCGAGGCGAGGACGCACGAGAGAGGAGGGCGCGTGCACACGTGGCGTGGGGCTTGGTCGCTGTTGCACGCGACGAGCGCGACAGAGCGAGGCGGGCGGGGCGTGCTGGGCGTGGGCCGGAGCGAAGCGCGGTGGGGAAGCACGCACGCGCGCGTGGCGGTGCGTGGGTCGGGCGAGCGTGGAGAGCAACCAGCACAGGGAGGGGAAGTGCGCGCGGCGGGCGGTGTAGCTGCAGGGAGCGCGGGAGTTGGAGGTCTCCAGCAGCGCAAGACGTACCGACGGGAGGCACGGCAACGAGCGAGGCCTACGGCGGGGAATCGACGGCGGGAAAGAGAGGGGAAGGGAGTAGATCCTCACAGTAAGCCTGTAGACGTGCAAAGCGGGCTCGGAGGAGAGCTCGACGGCGACGGGTTCCGACGATGGGGACGGCGATGTAGAAAAGGAAGACGGCTCGACCCCACCGCGGTGATGGCTCCCGGGTCGCGCTCGTTGGCGTTGAGGGCGCAGTCGAACACTATGGAGCGGCTGGACACTATAAAGCGGCGACGGTGCTCGGGTATGGGCTTCAGATCGGCAAAGAGGCGCGAGGGGGGAGGAATGAGAGGGTTAGGGTTCTACACAGGGTCGGGGAGGGACTAGTAGGTGTCGGGGGGTCGCGGGATGGCCGCCAAGTGGCCATCCTTGGCCGCGGGCGGTTGAACGGCGGCCACCCCGCCTCAAATGAACAGAGGTAAGGGGTGACCTCTGGGTGGGCCGGCCTGGCGGCCACCTGGGCGGACTGGCCCAGTAGGAGGGGGGTTCCTCTTTTTGTTGTCTTGTTTTCTTTTTATTTCTTGTTTTACATTTTGCATCGGCTTGGTATTTAGTTTGTGTATTAAATGAATTTTTCCAGGGTTGAAACTTGGGTCATAAATCCATTGAAATATTTTGGTGCTCTACAAAAAGTGTTAGGGCATTTGGCCAACTTTAAATATTTTTAGAAATTGAAAAGGTCAAATATTATGCTGTTGATCCTCTTAATAAATTACCAGGGGCAATTTTGGGAATTCAAATGATCTTGGTTTCAACAAGATAATTACTAATGGATTTTATGGAACATTACCAACATTTTTGTTTGGCTGTTTGAAAACTTTTATTGTTTGCTGTGACTTCAAATTTGAATTTGGACCGGTTTCAAATCAACGCGAGTTTAACAACAGTAATCGTGGTGACGTGGAATCATTAGTAGGGAACTACCGTAGCATAATTATCTGGGCGTCACAAACATTTTGCTTAGTTATACTTCAGACAAGTTATATATGCAGAGTAAAAGGATAATCCCTCTGTACCAGTGCATTGCCTGATATTTTAACTCAAGTACTAGGCACGAACAAACGGGCTCAATTCTGTGCTCATCCTGGTGTAGTAGTAGTAGTACTAGGCAATGCAGTTGATGGGTGACCTTGACGAGCGGCGACTGAGGGAATTGAACCTTGCTCAGCACGGTAGGAAACATTGACTAGTTACTAAAGCATCCCTCCGTTTTTCATCGGTAGTCATTATGGACCGGGGACATGAGGGGAATTTCCTAGGGCTGGAATTCTGGCTGCCAGATATTTCGACTTGAAACGCTGAGGCTCGACTGGTTGGGGTTGCCTAATGTGTGTACCACGCATGCCACCAAAGGACACGAGCCCGGTTTTTTTAGGATCAACACGAGCCAAGGTCTGGCTGGTACGCCGTTGGGTCCTACCATTCGAGAATACGAAAGGAACCTTTTAAATTGCCGAACGAATCTATGTGTATTACAATACCCGTATTTTTCTTGCAAATACTAATCTCAATGTGGTAATTGATTTATGACGAGTTGTTGAATTAGAGTGAGTTTGTGATATAGTGATCTCAATGTGGATTTCACATTTCATGGTATCCCTAGTAAGTTTTCCAATGCAAATTCAAATTTAAAAGATGAACAATATGGAGGTGAGAAAACTTTGTATGTATCAAGCATATGACCACACACACACATAGAGAGAGACACACACGCATGAACACAACAATAATCCAATAAGTATAGTGCATCTATTTTTCCAAACTATGCATGTATGACACGAACTCAAAAATACTCCTTCTATTCCTAAATATTAGTCTTTTAGAGAGTTCAACAAGTGACTACATACGGAGCAAAATGAGTGAATCTAGAGTCTAAAATATGTCTATATACATCCGTATGTGCCAGTCCATTTGAAGCTTCTAAAAAGACTAATATTTAGGAACAAAGGGATTAAAATGTAAGACATCCAATGTCCTCAGTTCAAGATTTAAAATGAACATGAAACTGAAACATGAATATTAAGTCAAGTACTATAGTACATGCAAATGTTGTGTTTAGATAGAGCTATGATTGTCGAGGGTCAACCCCTCTACCTTAGATAAAATTGTGGAGCTCTGTTTAGGGTTGTTTAGATTATATTTGTCCCCACCCTCTCAACCACCGATTGGTTGTGCACCACCACCCCTCCTCCCCGGGAGAATATCATGTGCCCCCATACCTTAGATTCTATATGCCGATACGAGTTGCTTGGAGCTTTGTAGATCTGAGATATAGCAGCTCACATGAATATCATGTGCCCCCATCTATTTTTGCAGGAAACCTTGATGAGTTTGAGAATTGCACACAATTTGTACAAAAACTACTTAGATGCCCTTTGATCCCATATCCAACGACCTCGATGCTCATACCACCTTAGCATCTAAGATGAAGGAGGACATCATATTCTCCTGTATGTAAGAATATCATGTGCTACCACACCTTAGATGCTTTGGTGATACAAGCTCTTCGGAGGCATTGGATTTGTGACCCAACACCTCCTCGGTGGTTCGAATGATTTTTTTGAAAAAAAGCACCAAAAGAGTTCGGCCACTGCTTACAGCACAAAGACTGCTCAGATGCCATTGGATCTCAGATCAAACGACCTCCAAGCTCGTATCACCATAGCATCCAAGCTGCGATAGCACCTTATGTTTTCTCGCATGGGAGAGTATGAGGTGCTCCCGCACCGTAGATTCTATGGTGATACGAGTTCACTAAGATCTAACGGCCCACAGTAGGAGGTTTGAATGTTTTTGCAAAATATGGCTGATAGAGTTCGGGAAATGCGCAGAAATTACAAGTACTACGCATGTGCCATCTGATCACTGATCATACGACCTAGATGCTCATATCACCGTAGCGGGTAATTAAGCTACGGGGAGCACCTAATATGAGCACCGGGGATCCGTTGGATCAAAGATGCAGCGGCACACACGAGGCCTGAATGTTTTATTTGCAAAAAAACCTTTGGAGAGTTTGGAAATTGCGCATAATTACAAAGACTACTCCCAAGCCATTGGATCTCACATCCAATGGTGTAAAAACTCGTATCACCATTGTCGGAGAAATCGACCACGGGTACCCCGAGGACGGCAAGACGATATTTCAAGACATCGGGGCTAGCAAAGCCCCTCAGTCCGACTGTTCGGCCGCTCCTGCCGGCTTCCTGTCCGACTGCTCTGCCCGGCCGACTGTCGGCTGCCGACTGCGCCAACCAGCCGGCTGCCGACTGCGTCAACCAGCCGGCTGCCGACTGCAACACGACCCAACACCGACAAGACCCTGACACGATGGCCATATCGCGGACAAGACGGCTGTACTCGGACACTGCTGAGCAATAGTGATACACTGTAGCAGGTGTGAGATGTCACATCGTTGTCTCCCAAATAGTGAAGTTGGTCACATAGGCCATCCCTTATCCCCTGGGCTCCCCTTTATAAGGAGCACCAGGGGAGGCTCACGGCCATGGGCGCCACTATGGCCTCTTGGCCATTCACTCCCACGCATACATGCTAGCTAGCAAGATGGCTAGCTAGCTCATGCCCACATCCATTCATCCATCCATTCATACACACATGGACTCACACACTCTCACGCATGAGCATGGCTGGCCACTAGCTAGCTCACATACACATATGAGATATATACCAGATCAGATGCACTTGGCACTGATCCCAGATACAGCTCCAGGAGCACTTTGTACTGCCCGATGTACACCCCAGTAGATGCACTCAGACATGCAGCAGTAGGAGTATTATCTCTTCGGAGAGCTCCGAAGCTGGGTAAACCACCGCGTGCTACTCGCATACCCGCTCCCGGGCCTAGCAGCAGCAGTCTTACCCACACACTAAGCCCTTGTGACATCTGTCGACTCGCAAGCCCCCCGTGAGAAATACCACGATAGTTGGCACCCACCGTGGGAAGGTACTACTACTATGCTACCACGCTGCTGCTGGTTTCGCTTTTCGGGCGGGACCATCTTCGCCATCACCGCTGCGGCGTCGCGCCATCTCTCCGGTAGCGCTCGGGGGCTCGACTTCGACCCGCCCCCGGAGCGGCCGCGCGGGACGGCGCGTCCTCGTCGTCAGCCTCGCTGCCTTCGTCACCACCACAACAACACCGGCCGTCCGTGCGCGCACTGTGCACGGGGCCTCATTTTAGTCGACCGTGCCCATCCACGCGCCGCTCGCGCCTGCTTCCCTCCGTGTTGCGCCTTGCTCCGGCCAAAACACACTTTGGCTCCTCCATACACCATCTAGATAAGCTAGCCAGATGCTAGTCAAACAATGGTCAATGCATAGCCATACACAAGTCGGACATATCCCGTACACTAGCCATACGTTGCCTCGCTTTGCTCCAGCGGGCAGCCCCGGCCTCCTCCTACTCCGCGTGAGCACCAGCGCCGGGCCATGCCCGAGCTCCTCCGCTTCGCGCTGACCACTGGCTTCGGCAAGTGCCGCGCCAGCGAGCCCCTCCCGGCGTCCTCCTCCATCAATGACCGGTCAAACTCCCAGCAGCAACGTCACTGCCTACTGCTTCTACTGCCTGCTGCTGTGTCCGCTGGGTCACCGCCCAAGCCCGCGGGCACTGTGGCTCCTCCCGCGGCTCCCTGCCCGCTGCTGCTCTCCACTAACCAGGCTGCATCCCAGCGCCCGCACCTGTTCGCCCCACTCCGGTATGCGGCTCCGTCCGCCCGTCGTCCGCGGCTCCGTCCGCCCGTCGTCCGCGGCGCCTCCTCCTCCTGCCAGCGTCCACGCTCCCCTCCGCCTGACGGCTATGCGCCGACTTCTCCCCGTCGTCGGCCGACTGCCTCGCGTCCACGCACACCAGCTCCGCGCCGCTCCGGCTCTCTGCCTTGCCCCGCGCCTGGCCGGGTTCGGCCCCCTCCGTCTGCACTGGGTCCGCCCCGCGTCGCTCCTCGCCGGCTCCCGCGCGCCTGCCGGTTTGCCGCCCGGCGCTGGCCGGCTCCAGGCGTCTACGCCTCCTTGGCCGGCTCCCGCACGCCAGCCCCGCCCGCAGCCTGCAATAGCCGGCTT
>NC_041386.1:151421414-151433988 GCF_002162155.2 Triticum dicoccoides
CCACCGGGTACCGCCGCGTCCCGGCCGCCGGCTGGGCGTGCCAGCCGGCCTGCGTCGCGTCCCGCTCCTGCCGACTGCTCAGGCAGTGAAAAGAAACCGACAAAGAGAAAAAGAAAAGGGGAGTGGGTGCCGGCTGGAGAACAAATGAAGAAAGAAACAGAAAAAAGGGGGGGCCAAGTGAGAGAAAAGTCAAGGGCCGGCTGCCCAAGCCGGCTGAGAAACAAGTGGCCGCGTGCTAAAAAAAGAAAAAAAAAAGAAAAGGAGGATCTGACTTTGCAGACTGCAATCCAGCCAACTGCTTCGGTCAACAGCCGGCGCTGCCGCTAGGTCGACTGTTTTGTCTGCCCGCTTTGCTGGCTGGCCGACCGACGAGTCGGTCCGTCTGAGCACAGCCGGTTGACAAGAAAAAGAAAAGAAGACAAAGTAGTCGCCGGGAGATCCGGCCCGACTGCTCAGCAGTCGGCCCGAATCTCAGGGGCTACACCCAGCGGGTGCGCTGACGCGCCCCCGCGAGAGAGAAGACAAAGTAGTCGCCGGGAGATCCGGCCTGACTGCTTAGCAGTCAGCCCGAATCTCGGGGGCTACACCCAGCGGGTGCGCTGACGCGCCCCCGCGAAAAAGAAGACAAAGTAGTTGCCGGGAGATCCGGCCCGACTGCTCAGCAGTCGGCCCGAATCTCGGGGGCTACACCCAGCGGGTGCGCTGGCGCGCCCCCGCGAAGATTGCAGACAAGAGAAGAGTTCTGTCCGGCTCCCCCAGCCGGCAGAAGAGAAGAAAAAGGACGTTGCAAGACGCCTCGCCGCCTCGCCGGTCGAGGCTGACCGGCCGGAACCCCCCTTCAAGCACCCGGGGGCTCGAAGGCTACACCCAGTGGGTGCGCCGACGCGCTCCGCGAGCGCCGAGTCGCGCCGGCTGTTTTCGACGACCGCGACTACACAAAAATTAATGTGAGCTCCTCGCCCGCATATTTTTGCATCACGCAAGCAAGGATAACCCCGAGCGATGCTCGGGTGCTATCTCCGCATTTTTTTTTTTACAGTTGCATCACTATTCGCCTCCGCGCCAGCCAGAGTTGGCCCGGGGCTGGCCGCTTGGCCTGAGACGTTTGTTCCCGCAGACGGTTTAGTAGCGTGCGCAGTACCAAAGGCTCACTCTTAGTCACAGACCGTAGAGCGGCTGTCCGGCTAGCAAGGGTGAATGCTGGAGGCCACCCACGCGAAAAACGTCCGGGAAGAAAAACGGTTCGGGCGACCCGGCCGTTTTCCTTTACAAGTATCTACTCGGTTGAATCTGCTCCTAGACTCTGAGTACTGTACACTCCACTTCGCGGCCCACTCTTAGCCACAGACCGCAGAGCGGCTGTCCGGCAAGCAAGAGCACAAGCCAAAAAGCGGAGGGAACAAAAAAAAGATTAAGGGGGGCTCGGACGAAACCGAGTCGGCACCCTCCGCATAAAACTTGCAATGCTAAAAGCAAACATTTGATATATCCGCATGGACTAACTTTGTCTTTTTTCATGATCATTTCCATGAACACTCACCAAAAAACCTCCGCCCTACTTTGCCAAGTTGCCCGGAGGCTTGGGGGCTACTGTCGGAGTAATCGACCACGGGTACCCCGAGGACGACAAGACGATATTTCAAGACATCGGGGCTAGCAAAGCCCCTCAGTCCGACTGTCCGGCCGCTCCGGCCGGCTTCCCGTCCGACTGCTCTGCCCGGCCGACTGCCGGCTGCCGACTGCGCCAACCAGCTGGCTGCCGACTGCAGCACGACCCGACACCGACAAGACCCTGACACGATGGCCATACCGCGGACAAGACGGCTGTACCCGGACACTGCTGAGCAATAGTGATACACTGTAGCAGGTGTGAGATGTCACATCGTTGTCTCCCAAATAGTGAAGTTGGTCACATGGGCCATCCCTTGTCCCCTGGGCTCGCCTTTATAAGGAGCACCAGGGGAGGCTCACAGCCACGGGCGCCACTATGGCCTCTTGGCCATTCACTCCCACACATGCATGCTAGCTAGCAAGATGGCTAGCTAGCTCACGCCCACATCCATCCATCCATTCATACACACATGGACTCACACACTCTCACGCATGAGCATGGCTGGCCACTAGCTAGCTCACATACACATATGAGACATATACCAGATCAGATGCACTTGGCACTGATCCCAGATACAGCTCCAGGAGCACTTTGTACTGCCCGATGTACACCCCAGATAGATGCACTCAGACATGCAGCAGTAGGAGTATTATCTCTCCGGAGAGCTCCGAAGCTGGGTAAACCACCGCGTGCTACTCGCATACCCGCTCCCGGGCCTATCAGCAACAGTCTTACCCACACACTAAGCCCTTGTGGCATCTGTCGACTCGCAAGCCCCCCGTGGAAGTACCACAACAACCATAGTATCTAAGCTGCGGGATGGATGTGATATTCTATGCCGCTGTCAATTTTTGTTCATAAACTTGCAAAAAATGTGTAACTCGTGCCGTTACTTGTCTAACCGCGCAAAGTGTTTGTTCAAAAAAACCATCCTACACTGAAATATCGGAACAACACACGGGGGTCCCACTTGTCATTAATCAAATTTGGACCTAAAACTAACAAATCTGAAAGATGAGATTCGAACTGGCAACCTGGACTACAAAGCGTAAGTCGATAGCCTAAAAAACCGAACGATTGTTGGCTTTATCCCATAACTTGATTTTATACAGTACTTGCGTTGAGTAGAGTACAGGGAGTGCCTCGTCAACACGTGCATGACCGTTGTCTCACTTAGTGGTGGGTCCCAGGTCTGCGATCTCAGTCTCTCTTCTCTCCATCATCTAACCTTTGCACGGGCACACACGAAGAGCGCTGCTAGCTTGCCGTGGTGTTATTACAACTAAAAAAAGCTTGGAAAATAGAAGAATCGCCTAGAACAAGAGACGTTGTGGCTGGTCGAGACGGAGCTAACCACATCTATCCTCCATGCCACGGCTATGTGGCTAGTGGGGTGTTTTCGACCGACTGGCTAGGTCCCGAGGTCGAACCAAAGGTACTACGTCTGATACAGTATATTTTTACACACACATTTTTCCTCCGTGCCGAGACGTGGCACACCCTACCGCTCGGTTTCGGGGTCCTTCCGGGTGGTGCACGCATATATTCTTCCTAACGTGGGACGCCCTACCGCATGTTTTCTGGGTCCTCCTCGGTCGTAGCACTGAAGCAAGTAAATGAGTCGTCAAATCATGAAATACCACCTTTCCCGCCGAGTACATCAGTGAAGCATGGTGGCTAGCTAGTTGGGCTAGTTCGACCGATTAGCTAGGCCACTGCCACATTTGTTTTTTCACCCCCTTTTTTATCTACTTGCCGGCAGGTAAACTTAAATATCGACCACGGCGTTGCTCTGGTGTTTGGGTGCGGTAGAATTTTTAATTTTTTGATTGACGGGAGCAGGCGCGGCAGGATTTTTAATTTTTTGATTGACGAGAGCAAGCGCGGCAGCAATTTGTCACGATGACTCCGCCTATAAAAACCCACTGCTCCCTGATGTGAGAAGTCGTCGACTGGTGTTTTACCGTGGTGAAAACTAAAATATTCCCCGCTCCCTCCACCTTCCCATAGATTGCATTGCCTTTCAGTCGTTTCACCCCCTTTGCTTCCTCTCCCCGTTGCTTCTACCTGGTGCCATGGCGGCGCCGCAGATCACGGAGTCCAAGGTGAGGCGCCTGACACTGGCTCCCGTCGATCGGGAGTGGGCGGCTGCACCCTGCATCACCAACGTCGTGCGCCTCGGTGGTGTTTAGGCGCCCTTTGCATGGGCATGTCCATGTCTCGGGGCAACATGACCGTTGGATCAAACTCAGACGGTGCAGATCAGTCACTGTAGCACAAAGCGTGTGGGTGTGTTTGGTTGCATTCTCATCTCAATATAGTTGCTTACTCTTCGTGTATTTTTGTCAACCTACTAGTGTGGACTCATGCACCCTTCATGCACTCTGCCAAACACCCAAAAGTGGGTCGAGAAGGGAACTTTTTCTCCCATCCTGTGCACCCTTCATATACCCTGCCTAACACTATTCGTGCTTCATATGGTTCATGTTTCGTGGAGTACTGTAGCACCGTACTCTCCATGCGCTGTGGAACTAGTTCTATTAACATTGATCTCACCATTCATTCTCGACCGGATAGTCGAAAAGGCGGTACTATGTTACATATAGGAGTAGTTGACATGCGCACAACATCATTTGTTATCGTCATATCTTACTACACTAGCAACGAGATTGTGTTGTACTGCCGTATGAACCATTGCACATGCCTAGTAGTAGGAGCACTATGCATGTTCAAGTGGCTGCCGTGTTTCGCACTCCTCCGTCGTAAGAGTGGAAACGCTTGTTGTAATCATTTTTTCTTTAGAAAAACAGTGGACACGCTCTACCGTGCGGATCCTCCTCCAGCCATGCACTAAATTACTCACTTTCGCCGATGTGTGGGACAGCCAGCACCTGGGTCCACCAGCCATGCACTAAATTACTCCGTAGTAGAGTGGCGGTAGACTACCCCGATCGAACCACCGCAGTAATGCCCAATGAGCCGTCAAATCACAAAACCCCCTCCTTTCCAGCAGTAAGTTGGACGGACGAAGCAACCATCATTTCACTCTTCTCTCTCAGCTTCCTCTCTTGAAGAAAACCCCCACCCGCTTCGCTTCCCCCTCATCTCGTTGCTCCTTTCACTCTTCTCTCTCAGCTTCCTCTCTTGGATGGACGCCGAAGCACCGGTCGATGTGATGTCTATGGCTCTGGCCAAAACCGTCAAAGCTCATGGTACGAAGAAGTGCAAGCACTCCACCGAGACTACCGCAGACAAGCTCAAAGCCATCACCCTGTCCAAGCCCCGCTCTCCGGGATCCCTCATTAAGCAAGTCCAGGTAATGTCTCTTGTTGACGATCTTTTTCTCGATCTTGATCGTGTTTTTTCATCTAACATGCAGTACTAGTACTGGTAGTACAACTTTCTGGGTGATCTTGCATGTGATTTTAGTGTGCCAAATGACAGTTCTAAATTCCTCTTTTGACCAATACATGCGAGAGGTTGACACTGATTTCTTATAGATTACTTTCAACTACTCCCTCTATCCCAAATTTCTTGTCTTAGATTTGTCTAGATACAGATGTATATAATACTAAAATGTGACTTAATACATGTTCTAGTGTCTTTGTTCACTCATTTCTGTGCGTATATGTACTCATATATGGAGTATAATATCGAAATCATCTTATATTTCTGAACGGAGGTAGTAATAAAATATGGTTTTCGTTTGAATTAGAACCAGGTCCGCGGTGGAGATGAAGTTCTCGAAGTCATGCCGTGTGAACTGGAAGACCTGATGATGAGTTCTACTGCTGAACTATCCAGCTGCTGTGTCCTTGTCGCCATGTGTCCTGAACTAGTGTTTTCCTGTAGCATTGTTGTCAGGCGTGTTCTCGAGGCTGTACTTGAACACAAAAATTTCCAAGTTGTGCCTTCGATTACGAAGGGTGTGGTTCTTGTAAAGCTTCCCAACAAATCTGATGCGGCCTGTCTTCATCATCATGTTTATGAGTGGAAAGACCACTCTGTTAGCTTCTCCGAGGTTGATAAGATGGTGATGGTGCATGGAGACATCTCACACGAAGTCCATGGCCTAGTCAATTATGTGGCGTTCATCCCGTAGGTCGGTGGCAAGAAATAGTCTGCAGAGTTTAGTTAGTGCAACTTTGCTTGTCTGTAGTAAGTACTATTGTTCAGTACTTGATTTGTGTTTGTGAACCCTGTATTGTTTATTAGTACTGCCGCTTTTGGTGTGTGGTCAGTCTCGAGAACGGTCTATGTTAATGTCTTTCCAATCATTTCAGTCTGTATATTTTGAAGTATCTAGATCATATTTTTTGTGAGGACGGTTTATCAATTATGGTTACACTCCAATATCTTTATGCATTGCAGGGTTTATCGCACCCACCAGGATTTCCAGTCCCATGGATGTTCGGTCCATACGATTTGTCACGACCTTTGGACTGTCCTGCTTGTGGGAGTAGGCGGGGCCCCTGCATGCCACGCGTAGTTGGACGATCAATCTTCTGTTTAGTACTTCAACATAGTGATTTCCTGGTAAGGATTCACTCGTGTCACACCAAGTAAATCTTATTGATTTACTGTCTAAATCTTATTGATTTAATGTCATGTTTTCTTTCTTTTGCTGCAATTTTATGATGCAGGTTTTTCCATGTGACATTCATCACAGAATAAACCGTTTGGTTTGCTCTACGATGGCTATTTTTGCAGGTTTCACTTCTTATGTCGTGTCAGTAATGAAGGCACTGAACATCACTTATATTACTGGAAAAAATTGGATCAATCTGTTGTCTGAGTACAAGCTGAATCCCTATGATGAACTGCAGTTTGGTTTAACAAAAAACGCCACAATTAGTCCTTCTCGCGTTTAAAAGAAATGAAGAAAAAGACTGGATCAAGGTCACGGATCCTAGTCAAGTTAGAAAGCTAATCATAGCAGACCAGACACGATCGCCGCTGTCTCGCATAGATCAAGCACCGGCAGTTGGTCTACCACTAACAGCGGCAGCAGCTCAGTCTGATCCAGCTGAGGATTGGGCACCGACCGCGTCAGCGAATCAGTTTGATCTACCGGAGGCTCGGGCATCGACACCGGCACCCGCTCCGACACCGGCACCAGCTCTACAAGGAGCACCATCTCCGGCAACAGCAGCAGCTTCAGCACCTGCACCAACACTTGCACTTGCATCTGCTCCGGCCTGTGTAGTTGCACCGGCAACAGACTGGGCTGCAGTTCGCACTTCATATACCAAAGTCCTTACAAATCCGACATGTCCACCTTCTTGGTAAGCATTGGCCGCCCAAGTGCTTCGTTCTTTTTTCTTTCCATGTTGTTTCACATGATTCACTGTGTTGATCTAACTATTTGGGTATGTCTTCTTGTTGGCAAACAGAGAATTCCTAGAGCAACGAGGAAGTCGTTCAACAATTCGAGCGA
Source organism: Triticum dicoccoides (assembly GCF_002162155.2). NCBI lineage: Eukaryota > Viridiplantae > Streptophyta > Magnoliopsida > Poales > Poaceae > Triticum > Triticum dicoccoides. The sequence continues at coordinate 151,428,464 of NC_041386.1, forward strand.
CTGCGGCCAAGTTTCTCTTACCATGCGCAGCCTTGGTGTGAATGAACCTACTCAATATACCATAAGTACAAAGGAGGGTCGCATGATGATTGATGCTAAAGGATGGTAAAGGTTCAAATCTAAAACATATCTTGCGGTAGGGGATGATGTCAAAATCGAACTTTCTCGGCAAGGAGAGCTGGTCCAAATCAACTTTGAAATTCTTCAGTAGCAGCACACAACCACTGAACTGATCTATCCTCCGAGAGATTTTGATGTAATAATATGGCATGGTGAAACAAGTGTCCTATGTGTATAAGTAGTACAACAGTATTATTTATCACATGGTATATCGTTGATAAACTTGCAACTCTGATTGCTGGTTAGGAACTGTCGTTCGATTTCATTCCAACAGCTGTCGTGCTTTATTCAATTTTGTGTATTCGCCTTGCGACCGCATCTAAAACCAGCGTCGTACCGATCGCTTGCAATATGAAAAGCGCTGAGGTAGAACACATGGGCCCCAAACATGCAGGGTCGGCCTGCGGCCCAATGTCCAGAACCGTGAGCCTATCTGAGTATTATATTCTCAGCTGAACCCCCATAAAAAAGCTGAACCCCCATAATGCCCGTGCGTTGCAGAGGGAGTATATTTGTCGGTAAGGTGAGCCTTTGATATAAAATATTTGTATATTTCTTTACAGAGGGAATATCTCTCTGTCAAAAAATATATTTATGTGTAACTAGTTACTCCTGTCTCTCTACTTCCTTCCGCTGATATGTGGGGCAACCGGCAACAGGGTTCATGTGCCATATGCACAAATTAGAGTGCACAACTTCACGGTAGACACACCCCGGTCGTAGCGCCACAGTAATGCCTAATGAGCCGTCAAATCACAACCCCCCTTCTAGCTTTAGCAGTAAGCTACACGGACGAAGAGGCAATATTTCACTGGGCCTGAATCCCCGTCTCCCTCGTCTGCTTGTTCACAGAAAACCCCCTCTCGGCGATTGCATAGGGTTTTCTCATGGAGAACCAGGTACGAATTCTTCATCCATCCCCGATAAATCCAAGTCCCTTGGTCGCAGGTAATGCTAGGATGGCAGCCGCCGTCGTTGATGCATTTTTCTTCCTACTGAATCTAGTGTGTTTCATTTGTAGTGCCCAAAGTGCGAGTACCCTACAGGTTTCTATGCCCTCAGCGAGACGCCACACTTGTTCCTTCTCATCCTAACACAACATTTTGAAATGCGCATAGTATGTTCCTAGAATCCTCTTTTCTATCTGGGAGGGTGGGTTTTTTTTGAGCATGATGTGTTCTCATGTTATTTTTCCTGCAGTGTATTATTTGCTCTACCAGAACACAAGTACTCAAGATGCTCGGCCTTGCCATAACTGAATACACTGGTTTCATGGTCACAGTGAAGACAAGCCATGGATATAAGTTCCGAGTTGGGTTCATGAACCAAGAAGATCGCTGCTTTTTTATGGCCGAACTTGGATAAACTTTCTCAAGTGTTAGACTGAAAGTTGGCGCACGAATGTTGATGGAAATAGCAGAACCTGGTCTCATCTTCACTGCGATCTTCCACCCCGACGTCGTTCCAATTGTTCATCCATGTTAGTTTTGTATCTGGTTCTTGCTTGTTGCCTCGATTACTTCTTAATCCACCTATTCTGTCTAACTAATCAGAATTTAACTTTAGAAGTAGCAACGAATCTCTCACGAAGATGCTACTTCTAACTAATATTTTCTTATAATTGGTGGCACGTGTAGTTTTTTTAGAGTTAAGCAGTCTGCTCGCTTGTTACTCTATAATAACTCGGCTGTTACTAATGGCACTGAAGTTGACTGGATCAACATCCACAAGTTCCTACACTTTATTGATCGTCTTGAGGTCCTTGTGGGGCACTTAAATGGTGGAAGGCCACGCGGGATATGTGTGCCACTGCTGCACTCGTTGAACAGGTCCAACTGTGTCGAGAAACTTATGGTACGAGCTGTTTTCTGTTATATATGTTATTCATAAACTATTGCTTATACATAGTTTTACAACTGTGATCTTCTTGAAACAGGAACTGCCGAGTTCTATTGTTCCTATACAGATGTCTGACCATGGTCGGGTCAGACTTGTGCTTCGTCACAACATGATGTTTATGTCGACCTACTCAATTCCCCCTGGAGGTGAAAATATACTTATTCATGGGTGGTCTCAAATAATGAAGGCCCGTCCATCTTGGAGAATAGGACAAAAGATTATGTTCATGCTTTTCCATGGCTCTAAAGCGAATATCCTATTTATTGACCATGTTGCGAGATGAAGCCGCTTTCAGAAGGTTGTGGATGCACGGGTTGGCGCTTGGGCCTTGTCCTATTGCTTGGCGGCCTCACCCTTGGTTAACTGTAGGCAAAGTAGCACTGTTCGAGGCGTGCTTTGTACGGTTGAACCTGTATAAGTACTCATACTGCTTTCAGCTTTGGTTGTTAAGTGCCCCTGCTGGTTTCAGTTAAGGTTGTTAAGTACTCCTGCTGCTTTTATAGTCTGTCGTGTTTCTTCAGTCTCATCTTCCTGCAGCCGCCAAAACCAAACCAGCACCAGCGGGGCCGCCTGCTACCGCCTCCCACGGCTGGTTGCGCCTCAGCGCACGCATCGCCGCCCCATCGTCTCCTAAATCGTTAACCCCGACGTCCTCCGCGTGCTTTGGTGCGCTCGCCACGGCGCCGTCCTCTTGCATTGTCAACATGGTCAACAAACAACAGGAATCGACAGAAGTACGTGGAGAGGATGACAGTAGGGGCCCACCACATCAGCGTATGGAAAAATAAAATGCCTCCTCCTAGTGTTTTCCTGACATCTGGGACCCACGACATTGTGAGCGTATATAGTCAATAGACAAGAGAACAACACAAGATTGGCTAACACCTTGGACGTAGCTACTCGAGCAGTATTCTTTTTGTTTGGTATTGTTGAGACGGAGCAGGGTTTAAACTGGGTTGTGGCCCGTCTAGCCCAGGCTTATATTTTATGTTCACCATGTGACCAACCCAGCTATTTTTTCTTTGTGAAAATGAGCCCAGTTTATTTTTTCTGAAGAATGCCCAATCCAGGCCTACTTATTTTTCTACGCCCTGATGGGCTGCAACTCTTTCAAGACGCCTGCAAATCTGGAAAGTAATATGAAATGGGTTGTAAATACAAAAGCAGATGACAAATTGGCAATTACTTTATAATTTCTGAATTTTTTCACATTTTTAGATTCCTATTTCACTGGGCATTAACCTAATTTAAATATATCTTCAAAGTACTTTAAATCTGGCTCGACATTTCGGTATTAAAAATAGTTTGGAACCCACAGAAATATGCGAAATTGGCCCTGGCCAACCAAAAAAAACGACGGCAATAAATTGCATAAGAAGTTGCCATGAGCTATATATAAATTATTAAAAAAAAGAGAGAGTGGTCTGACATGGGCCTGTTTAGTTGACGCACATGCAAGATTTTTTTAGTTATTATATACGTCAACAAACGATTCTAGCAGAGGTAACCGTTGGATGTCAATCCAACGGCCATCGTGTTTCATCAATCTCTGATCTTCTTCCTCCAGCTGCCAAAGCAGCGCCCGCGGGACCGCCTACTCCCGCCTCCCGTGGCCGGCTGTGCTGCTGCGTAGGCCTCAGCGCCCCCTACTACTCCCACCGCTGGCCAAGGCATCCCTCTACTCACCCACACCCCCTGTTATTCTGTGGCGACGGCAGCCTCACACCGCAGCCGAACCGATGAGCCCTCGAACTCCTCTCCGCGCGGGCTTCCACTGCCGCGTCTTCCCCGGCTCCGTGTCGTCCCCTTCCTAGGCCTCGCCGTCATCCACTGCAGTGGTGCTCTCGGCGCGGCGTGGTCAATGTGGTCAACGACCGACTTCCATCGGAAGAGTACTGTACATGGAGAGGCTGACAGCTGGGTCCACGGCAGCCGGAAGGAAGTGCCTCCTTATTACGCGGAATATAACTATTCCTCCACCTGACAGTAGGGACCCACCGAATGGGCCACCAGTATTTCACAAAAAAATGTTTCCCCCTGACTGCTGGGACCCACAGGACGGGCCACCGTATTTCACGAAAAAAACGTTCCCCCCGCTGTCAGCTCGGACCCACCGGAAGTGCCACCTTATTACGCACAAAAAATGAATACCCCCTGCTAGCTGGGACCCACCTTGGTGGGAGACTAACTTGTGGGCCTACTAAGTTTAATGGGACGGAGGCCTTTGTCAACTTTAGTCAATATATGAACGATTCTAGCTCCAGTGACCGTACGATGTCCATCCAACGGCCGTAGTGCTTCTTCAACCTCTGGTCATCTTGCTCCAGCCGCCGAAAGCAGCGCCGGTCGTGCCGCCTGCTCCTGCCACTCGTGGACGGCTGTGATGCCGCGAAGGCCTCACCGCCCCCTACTACTCCCACCGCTGGCCAGGCCATCCCTCTACACACACATACCCCCTGTTATTCTGCGGCTACGGCAGCGTCACACCGCAGCCGAATGAGTGAACCCACATACTCCTCTGCGCGTGGGCATCCACTGCCGCGTCTTCCCCGGCTCCGCATCGTCCCCTTCCTAGGCCTTGCCGTCGTCCACCGCCCCAGTTCTCTCAGCGCGGCATGGTCAACGTGGTCAAGGAATGGCTTCCATCGGACATGGACTATACGTGGAGAGGCTGACAGCTTGGTCCACGGCCGCAGCAAGGAAGTGCCTCCTTATTATGCGCAAAATAATTATTCCTCCACCTAACAGTTGGGACCCACCGTACGTACATATATACTGGTGGATGTAGAGGCGCGCACGTGTCATAGTAGCGGCGCGTACGCGTCGTAGTAGAGGCGCGCACGTAGCATGTACACGTACGTACAACGGCCAGGGTGCAAGAAAGAAAATACGGCCATGTATGTGTACATACGGACGGGGTCTCAAATGCCTACTCGCGCATACGTACGGCCATGGCTCGTGTACATGGCTGGGTCGGAACGGAGAAACAGCGTCGTCGTCGTGTTCATGGGGAGGCAACGGAATGTGTCGTGTTCATGGGGAGGCAACGAAATGCGTCGTGTTCATCGGGAGGCAACAGAATGCGTCGTGTTCATCGGGAGGCAATGGAATGTGTGGGAGCCAACCGGCTGGGTCGGAACGGAATGTGTGGTCATGTTCATCGGGATGGCTTGGATGGAACAGGCGATGGAAATGAGGCCTGGCGTACCGCAAAACGGAGGAAACAGACCTCCTACATTCGAAACGGGGTCCTGTTGATCGGGAGGGGTGTGGTGTACAGCAAAACGGAGGAAACGGACCTCCTACGGTCGAAACGGGGGTCCTGTTGATCGGGAGGGGTGTGGCGTACCGCAAAACGGACGAAACGGACCTCCTATGATCGAAACGGGGTCCTGTTGATCGGGAGGAGTGTGGCGTACCGCAAAACGGAGGAAACGGACCTCCTACGGACGAAACGGGGGTCCTGTTGATCGGGAGGGGTGTGGCGTACCGCAAAACGGATGAAA
>NC_041386.1:151434532-151531886 GCF_002162155.2 Triticum dicoccoides
CAATTAGCAGAAGTAGCGAAGGAATTGCTCGATCGGGTTCAGTTAACCGCCATCGATCGATCGCTTGGGTTCAGTAACACGTAGCCTGCAGTGCAATCACTCGGGTTCAGTTAGAGCCAACGCCTCGCACACACGCGCGTACGTGTACGAGAGAAACGCGCATCGCTCGGCCCCGACCTCCCACCATAACCGGGAACTCCCTGAAATTTTCCTCGCCTCGCTTCTACCACGGTTTTTTCCGTCATGGACGGCCCAAAGAATGTCATGCAGCTGCATCTCCAGCCCGCCCAGGACGAAAAGCCCATTTTCTGTCATGATTTTTTGTCATAGAAGTAGGAGCCCACCACATCTATGATGATACCGAGGTTTGTCACAATTATCGTCATAGAAGTGTCATATGTATGACAGAAAAAATTTCGTTCGGCCCAAAATGTCACGGATGTGTCTTTTTTTGTAGTGTATATAATCTTAAATTTAACCAAAAAAAGTGTTAATGCATGTCACAAATGTTGTATAGCTGGAAACTATGTTCAAATACGACACCAACGATATAATATTTGGCGACATGCATTCGTATTTTATTAGTTAAATCCTACTTATAAACCAGGATGGGGGTATAGTAGGTAATTAAATCACAAAAGTTTTTTTATTAACCGTATGTGTACGTGGCCTTTTGTCCTCCTCCCGCACGTCTTGTCACCCCGCTGCCGCGGACCGCTTATAGCGCAAGCTTGCGCAGCGCGCGGGGGCGTTCTTTGGGCCAAATGGTGGCGCCAATGAATCGTTAGTGAGCCCGTTCCCACGCAACCTCGCAGGTTCCCGCGCAAGCTTCCCGCCCGACTCAGTGAAATCCCCCAAAATCCCAATGCTTACCGGCCTGCTATATAAACCCTCACGGCCGGCGAGTCCTGCGTCGCATTTTCCCCTCCCTCCCTGTAGCTTATCTTGTCTGCTTCTCCCACAATCGCCAATGGCACCGGTCCTTCGCGTTGCTCAGCCACTCCGCCGTCATCAGAGGACAGCTCCAGCTGGGAGGCTACACCGCGGTGGCGCAGTCCCCGACGTAGTGTAGTGCGCGTGGCGTCCTTGTTGGGTGTGCGCGGAACACCCACCACACCCTCCATTGCCGCTGCCCGTCGGTAGCTATTGCCAGCCACCGTTGCCGCCACACCACCGTCGAAAGCCAGGGCCATCTCTTGCTCCGCCACCGCGGCCCAAAGGCGGGAGGTGGCCGTCGTGGCCGCCACCCCACTGCCGGCCACCATGGCCATCACCCGCTCCGCCATCGCGGCTCGAAGGCGGGAGGTGATGGTCGTGGCCGCCACCCCATCATCGGCCGCCATGGCTGCCAGCCCATCATCGACCCGCTGGGATCATCACCCGCTCCGCCGCTGTGGCCCGAAGGCGAGAGGCGGAGCTGGAGGCACGCACATGCGTCAGCGACCATGCACACTACATCGAGTTCCTGTGGGAGGAGGAGGAGCGCCTCGTCAAGCACGCAAAGAGCCTTACCGCAGCTGTGGTCGTAGCACACGTTGATGCAGAGGCGAGGAATCAGGAGATCTACGAGCAGTCCGGCCGCTTTGAGAGGGATCGTCTGGAGCGGTAGTGGGCGTTCGAGCTGGCGAGCGTCATTGAACGTGCAGTAGCTGCAGGCACCGTATTGCATTTGTCCAGCTCGTCGGTAGGCTCCTCCTCTCCCTCTTACTGAGCACGCTCAGCAGAGGACAGGCTGAAGTAGCACAAAGCCACTCCATAGTAGTAGTAGTATTTAGGGGTTATTTTGTTTAGTTCATCTGACTATAGATGTGTGGTGGAACTATACAACATACTTAAAATTAGCTAGTATATATAGTTGAACTAGCTATTTCAGTACGTGGTTGGCTTCAATTGGGGAAAAGTTTGTTCGGTTCAGCTGTCGAGTTGAACTGTTTGTATAAATTAAGAACGCATGCTTAATCTATGAATGAAATCTATGCTTAATTACTGAATTTTAGTTGCAAAAATTAGATAGTGCTAGTGATTTTTAGCTGCAGATTTTGACAAATCGCAGTGTTACAAGGATTGACAAATGGCAATGTTACTAGATCAACAAATGTCAATCTTTCCAGTTTGACAAATGGCAACATACCCAATATGACAGATGCAAATCTTACCAAATTGTTTGTACGTGGTTGTACACGGGTCATCCAAAACAACCGTTTGCGTTGAAGGGATGACAAATCCCGCGCTGTGAATTTTCCCTCGACTTAAGTGGGAATATCATAGCTCTCACTTTGCATATGGGTGTTCTATCTAAAACATTTGTGATCAAGAGATGCAGAAATCCTGCTCGACACATTTTCTCTTGGCTTCCTGGGGAAGCTGTCAGTTTGCATACAAGTGTTCTAACTAAAACGTTTGTGATCAAGAGCTCCACAAATCCTGCACGGCGTACAGCTCGCACGCTTCTCGATGAGCCTCCGCATTGGATTACAACTTGCACGCCTCCCGTTAAGTCAAGCGCTCAAGCACCTATCCGCACGTCACCTCCTAGCCATTGAAAGATTGAGGCGTGGCGTCACGTGAATGGTTAATAGAACGCACACAATTTATATGCACTAGAGCATGTGCATGTAGTTCAAATTTGAATTATGCACATAAAATGCCTAGAAAACCTAGTTAATATATAAAAATGTCCAGACGAACCCTAAAAAATTCCAAAATGATACAAAACACTCCTATTGTTCTATGTTGACACTAGAATTTTTTGAAAGCAATAAGAGGCAACGAATATCGTTTCGCCCCCAAAGGTCGCACATTCCCTACCGAAACCATCACGCTTGTTGTGAGAAGCTCTGGTTTGTGAGATGCTTATACACAAACCTGCCCCAAATGGGATAATTTTTTACCATGGCATGTTGATGCCGCTCCATGATAGCATGCAAATTTTCATGAATTTCAGATGAGTTTTGGATTTACTAGAATTTAAAAACCCGGTATCTCAATGTTTGCGGCCGAGTGACGGTGGCAGGGTGTTTGAAATTCATTCCCATTTCATGCATGGGACCTAAGCATTGAACCAAGGACACATCTTTGATTTTTCAACCAGTTTATATGCACTCGAGCATGTGCATGTAGTTCAAATTTCAATTATGCACCTGAAATGCCTACAAAACCAAGTCAATGTATGAAAATGTCCAAACGAAGCCCAAAAAATTCCAAAATTAAACACAACACTCCTGTTATTCTATGTTGACACTAGCAATTTTTTGAAAGCAATAAGAGGCAACGGATATCGTTTCATCCCCAAAGGTGGCACATTCCCTATCGAAACCATCATGCCTGTTGTGAGAAGCTCTAGTTTGTGAGACGCTTATACCCAAACCTCCCCCAAATCTGATAATTTTTTACCATGTTGATGCCGCTCCATGATAGCATGCCAAGTTTCATCAATTTCAGACGAGTTTTGGATTTACTAGAATTTAAAAACCAGGTATCTCAATGTTTGCAGCCGACTGATGGTGGCAGGGTGTTTGAAATTCATTCCCATTTCTTGCATGGGAACTAAGCATGGAACCAAGGACACATATTTGATTTTTCAACCAGTTTATATGCACTGGAGCTTGTGCATGAAGTTCAAATTTGAATTATGTACCTGAAATGTCTACAAAACTAAGTTAATGTACAAAAATGTCCAAACGAACCCCGAGAAATTCCAAAATTAAACACAACACGCCTGTTGTTCTATGTTGACACTAGATTTTTTTTGAAAGTAATAAGAAGCAACGAATATCATTTCGTCCCCAAAGGTGGCACGTTCCCTACCGAAACCATCATGCTTGTTATGAGAAGCTCTGGTTTGTGAGACGCTTATACCCAAACCTGCCCCAAATGGGACAAAAATTTTACCACGACATTTCGATGCCGCTCCATGATAGCATGCCAAGTTTCATGAATTTTAGACGAGTTTTCGATTTACTAGAATTTCAAAACCAGGTATCTCAATGTTTGCGGCCAAGTGAGGTGGCAGGGTGTTTGAAATTCATTCATATTTCTTGCATGGGACCAAAGCATGCAACCAAGGACATATATTTGATTTTTCAACCAGTTTATATGCACTGGAGCATGTGCATGTAGTTCAAATTTGAATTATGCACCTGAAATGCCTACAAAACCAAGTTAATGTATAAAAATGTCCAAACGAACCCCAAAAAAATCAAAAATTAAACACAACACTCCTGTTGTTCTATGTTGACACTAGAAACATTTTGAAAGCAATAAGAGGCAGCGGATACCATTTCGTCCCCAAAGGTGGCACATTCCCTACCGAAACCATCACGCTTGTTGTGAGAAGCTCTGGTTTGTGAGATGCTTATACCCAAACCTGCCCCAAAAGGGACAATTTTTTTACCATGGCATGTTGATGCCACTCCATGATAGCATGCCAAGTTTCATGAATTTCAGACGAGTTTTGGATTTACTAGAATTTAAAAACGAGGTATCTCAATGTTTGCGGCCGAGTGATGGTGGCAGGGTGTTTGAAATTCATTCCCATTTCTTGCATGTGACCTAAGCATGGAACCAAGGACACATATTTGATATTTCAACCAGTTTATATGCACTGGAGCATGTCCGTGTAGTTCAAATTTTAATTATGCACCTGAAATGCCTACAAAACCAAGTTAATGCAGAAAAATGTCCAAACGAACCCCAAAAAATTCCAAAATTAAACACAACACTCCTGTTGTTCTATGTTGACACTAGAAATATTTTGAAAGCAATAAGAGGAAACAGATATTGATTCATCCCCAAAGGTGGCACGTTCCCTACCGAAAACCATCACGCTTGTTGTGAGAAGCTCTGATTTGTCAGACGCTTATACCCAAACCTGCCCCAAATGGGACAAAATTTTTACCACGGCATGTTGACGCTGCTCCATGATAGCATGCCAAGTTTCATGAATTTCTGACGAGTTTTGAATTTAATAGAATTTAAAAACCAAGTATCTCAATGATTGCGGCCGAGTGACGGTGGCAGGGTGGTTGACATTCATTCACATTTCTTGCATGGGACCTAAGCATGCAACCAAGGACACATATTTGTTTTTTCAACAAGTTTATATGCACTGGCGCATGTGCATGTACTTCAAATTTGAATTATGCATGTGAAATGCCTACAAAAACAAGTTAATGTATAAAAACGTCCAAACGAACCCTGAATAATTCCAAATTTTTTGACGACACACCTAGCAATTCAAACACCATCCTTTGCAGCTGTGACCCCATTACGTAATTCAAATCAAGATGAAAAATCAAGTAGATCGCACACAGTTTATTATCACCAACCATGTGAGCTGCAGCACAAAATATCTTTGAGCACCGTCGGAGTGTCAAGCATACTAGCCCGCTCCTCAAAATTACATTTCGCTGTTCAATCATCGCCGGTGAAAGATGGGGACGTGGACCCACGCCGCGAGGGCAACTTCGTTGGCCCACTCCAGCGAGAGCGTGATCGTAGCCCCCAGGCGCCTGCTAACAAGCTTCGTGTGGGCGACCGCAATCTGTGTCCGGGCGGCCAAGGCAGCCCCTACGGCCGCTGTTGCTTCTCAGGCGGCGACAGCAGCATCTGCCTCGGGGATAGGAACTGGCGAGAGCGGCACAGCAGCTAGCCGTTCCGCAGCGATGGCCTTAGCCCCGATGGAGGCTGCCCACGACCATATCGAGGCCGTCCATGCCCAGCTTGTGGCGGTCACCACACAAATCGAACAAAGCTTCTCCGATAATAGTCGGCAACCCACGGCGGAAGAGTTGGCAATCGCCAAGAGAGTTCGAGCAGCTGTCCGTTCCTGCGCGGCATACCTTGCCATGATGGAGCCCGCCAAAGCCCAGATCCCGGCCACCCATGCCCAGCTCGTGGCGGCCTATTCCAAAGATATGGCGGACATGGATGGCGAGATGCTTGCGGAGTATGGTGCAATTGATGCCATGGAGCCCCTTCCCCAGGAGACCGTCGGGCGCGAGCTGGACATGGAGGCGGCTGCGGAGATCGACGAGCACCAGCCATAGTAGTACTCTTTGTTTTGTTTAATTAAGAGCTCCGGTCTTTAATTTGTTAGAGTAATGTTTAGGTCAGCTAGCTTTGTTTAATTGCTGAACTTGCTCGATGAAGAAGTGCGGGTGTGCTGTAGTATCCTTTGTGTACCCAAATTATGCAATGACGTGCATGACCACTGTAAATACGGAAATTCGAACCAAATTTTTTGACGTTCAAACTCATCACACGCAGGTTAAGCTATCTGAATCATTTGTGATGTTCACATATCGTACATAGTTCTGAATAAGGGACCGTGTCTGAAGACACTTTGCGCGCTAGTTTTCTCGCTGAAGCGATTCCAAATTTTCGGCTTCGCCGGAAATATCTACCTCCCCGCCCCCTCCCCTTACCAAAAGCCACATTTCCCTGGTTTCTACCTTCCTTTCCAAGTTGTAACCTTCACTTCTTGCTTGAAGTGTCGCCTCATCACCGGCGACCCTCCTTCACGCTGCTCGGCCTCGCCTATCCATGCAGGTAATCCACACCTGACCCCCTTCCTCCTCCTCCTTCCACATCCCACATGCCTCGACCACCGACGCGAGCGCGAAACCTTCCACCCAAATCAACGACCCCTCCACCAAATAAGCGCCGCCCTAAGCCATGGTGCACGCAATATAGCCAGGATCTCAAGGAGCATTTGGCAGCGGAGAAGCAAATCACGACCGCACGCGCGGATGAGATCGCGATGGCTGCCATTCGTGCCGACCCCTAGATCTTGGAGGAGCACCTTGCCATTTGCTAACTACGCCGGTTAAGCATGCTCGGTTTACCCGTTGCATGTGTTGCTCCTGCCTTTCCTTCATATATTCTAGTGAATTGTGCTATCTAATTTTACCATGCAATCTGTTGCTCTAGTGTATATGTGCTATATGTCGTGCAGTGTGGTGCTCACTTATTAACTATTTTGTTAATTAGTTGTCCTCTTCAGTTAACTATTTGGTTCAATTCTGCAAATGTGATGTTCAATTCTTCAGGCTGCAATTTTGTATTGTCTTCCATGTGAGAAATAAATCGAATTTATCTTTACAAAATACGTGAGAAACAAATACAATTGCTATATTTCCAAGTTGTCAAGCATGCTTGGTTTGGTTATACATTGTGCAATGTGGTGCTCAATTAACGTTTGGTTCATTTGTGTTGTGGTGTTTAATTAACTGTTTAGTTCAATTCTGCAATGCGATGTTCAATAGTTGTGGGTGCATTCTATTATTGTATACCATGTGAGGAATAAATTGAATTTGGCTGTAGTAAATACATGAGAAACAAATACAATTGCTACAATTGGTTGTAGTTAACTGTTTTGTTAACTGTCTGGTCTTCTATTAGAATTATGTTATATTGTGCAATGTGGTGCTCAGTTAATGTTTGGTTCATTTGTTGTGGTGTTTAGTTAACTGCTTGGTTCAATTCTGCAATGCGATGTCCAATTGTCATGGGTAGAATTTTGTATTGTTGTGCATGTGAGGAATAAATCGAATTTGGCTGCACTTAATACATGTGAAACATATACAAGTACTATATTTCATAGTTCTTAATCATGCTTGGTTTGGATAAATGGGTTTTCCACGTGGCTTGAATTAATCTGATAAATCTGCAATGTGCTTATTTTTCATCAACATATTTTACTGATAGCATGTGAACCCTTACTTAACCTGATGACTAACTACCTTATATGTGTAGCAGGGGAACAATGGGAAGCACTGAGGTTTACATTCGAGGTTAACACGTACATGGTCTGTTGTCTAATAGCACATTATTATGCAATTGCAGGAACCATTCTAATATTTAGGTTTTTAACAATTTGGTCTTGCACATGTAGGTCCCACTGTCAGAGGTTTTGACCCATTGTTCGACCCTTTTTGCATATGGGGAATCGAATTGTCCATGAATATCACTCAAGTCAAGAAACTCAGAAAGATTGTTAGGATAAAGAAATTAGCAACAAAAAACAACAAGATCTTTGTCGACACAATGAAGAAGACATTAGTTCACTACAGGATGGTACTAACTATTATACCTTGCATTTTTAATTCCTTTGCCCCATTTCCAATATAGGGAAGATATTTATGCACATCCTTATTTTCAGGCCTTTCCAAACCAGTTCACTGACGGTTACCTCTCAAACCACCTGTATGGTCAGGAGGCGAGGAAGGTATTCATACAACACCCATGGTTCAATATTGAAGTGTTCCTGAAGAGGACGAAGGATGGACGGTCAATCATCCACATGCTGTCAGCGTCCTGGGAACGGGGGTCCCCAGACTTGCCTGCCTGTGGCCCACAGCGTGGATCCTCCAGCGGCCCTGTACGACCCATCTTCACCAGCAAACACTCAAGACCCTCGCGAGGGGCCAAGCCTCGCGAGGCGGACGACGCAAGGCCTCCTTAGGGGCGGCCTCACCAGGCTGGCTCGCAAGGGGCGGAGAGATCTAGGCAAGGGACACCTCGTAAGGTTTCTGTGACGCAAGCCATGACGACTGGAGCCAGGCGGCCGCCAGCGTGCAGTGTCCTCGTTTCCTCTTTGGTGCTAAAGAGGCAAGCGCAGGCGAGGAGTCCCGAGGCATCAGGCAAAGGTTTCCATATCGGTGCAACGAGACCAAGACCAGCAGGACAGAGGTCACCGTGGAGCCCAAGACAGCGTCGCCACCAGAGCCTTTGGCAGGCGAAGACTACTTTTGTCAGGATAACTTGTACTAGTTGTCTCCCTTCGATTTTGGCGTTGTGGGATCCCTCCCCACTCAATATTTTGGAAGAGGACCAGGGCCTCTATAAATAGGACTAGCCACCACCATAGAAAGGGGGACACATCGGCTCATCTAGAGAGAGACCATCCTCAACCAAACAAGTTCACCAAGCACAATAACACCTCTCCTGAGGAGGTTGTTCTTCCCTTGTAACTGTTCATCCTCAACCCAAGAGGCAATCCACCACACCACACTAGAGTAGGGTATTACACCACATCGGTGGCCCGAACCAGTATAAACTCTTGTGTCTCTTGTTCTTTGGGTTCGTCGAGCTAGGCCGTGAGATCATGATGTGTGCGAGCTAGAGAGGGGGAGAGATCTTTGTGCGCACCACATTGTTCGAACCTCAATGGTTTTGCCGGAACCCTAATCCGACATTTGGCGCGCCAGGTAGGGGGTGCACCGAAGCCTCGCCCCCGGTGGCCTCGCCTCTCCGACCGGCTCTCACGAACATCGTCGCTACTCCGACTAGATCGACGGGCGCCCTCCACAGCGCCATGGAGCTCCAGGCCTTCACCCCCGCCTTGCGGCGGGTGTGGTGGCCGCACAAGTTCAAGCCGGAGATGCCGCCCCGTTACGATGGTGCGACAGATCCGACGGCCTTTCTGCTGGCATACGAGGAGGCCGTCCTGGAGGCCAGGGGCGACAATAAAGTCATGGCCAACTAGCTCCCAATGGTCCTCGCTAGCGTGTCGCGCGCCTGGCTCCTCCATCTGCCGTAATCTTCTGTGGCCTCCTGGGAGGAGCTGCGCGACCTCTTCATCGCGCGCTTCAAGGGACCAGCACCCCCCGTCGTCGCGGCTCTCCTCGGAGGCTCGCAGACGCCACCCTCGGACTGTCACACCAAGCCATTCTTTCGCCAGATCGGCGCAGCCTCCATGCGACAGGGGCTCCCCCGGGTTGGGCGGCGCCCAAGGCCGACCCGACCTTCGACTCGGGGGATCACCCAATCACCACCGTCGGCTCGGGCATGCTCCTGATGCTTTGCACTCCCACCATCTGCAGCGTAGCCGTTACTCATTACCAAGACCCTCATCAACGGCGGCGGCGACCTCAACGCGGTCTCCATGGAGGCTTTTAGCCTCCTTCATGTACCGCTTGAGCAGCTCCGCCCCAACAAGCCCTTCTCCAGAGTTGGCGGCGGCTCCTCCGACCCCCCGGGGCAGATCTATCTCCCCGTGACCTTTGGCACGCGCGACAACTACGCACCGAGCTAATCGACTTCAACATCGCCCGCATCGACTTACCGTACAACCCCGTCCTCGGGTACTCGGCGTTGTCCCAATTCATGGCGGCTACTCATCCTGCCTACAACCTCATGAAGATGCCAAGGAGAAAGGGTGCCCTCACCATGGCCGGAGGCACCAAGGAAGCCTTGGCGGCCCTCAAACTCGCCTTCAGGGCCACGGCGGCAGCTTGCCCGGCCGGCAAGGCCGTGCCAGGACCAAGGGGGTTGCACCGACCAAGAAGAAGCATCTATTCACTCAAGGTCAAGCCAAGACGAAGCAGACACCGGTCGACCCGGACGGGGCCTCTGGCGCCACCTTTACTATAGGCGCCGACCTCGCCCCAGATCAAGAAAGGGAGTTGGTGGACTTCTTGCGAGCGAACAAGGAAGTATTCGCCTGGGAACCCAAGCAGCTAGTTGGGGTCCCGAGAGGAGTGATTGAGCATCATTTGAGGGTATGCCCCAACGTGCGCCCTGTGAAGCAGAGGGCAAGGCGACAGTCCACGGAGAAGCAGTCCTTCATCGTTCAGGAAACCCGCAAGCTGGAGGCAGCAGGTGTCATTCGCGAGGTCGGGTACCCAGAGTGGCTAGCGAACCCGGTCGTCATGCCGAAGAAAGGAGGGAAGGAGCGCATGTGTGTCGACTTCACCAACCTCAACAAGGCTTGCCCTCAAGACCCATTCCCGCTGCCGTGCATCGACCAGATTGTCGACTCCACCGACAAGTGTGATTTTCTATGTTTCCTGGATGCGTTCTCAGGCTACCACCATATCCAGATGGCGGTGGAAGATGTGGAGAAAACGGCTTTCTTGACCCCATGCGGGGTATACAGCTACACTTGCATGCCATTCGGACTGCACAACGCAGGAGCGACCTTCCAGCGACTGATGCACATCGCCTTGGGGTTAAAGCTCGGGAGAAACGCTGAGGCCTATGTTGAGGACATTGTGGTGAAGTCTCGGGAGGCGAGAACTTTGATTCAGGACCTGGAGGAGACCTTCGCGAGCCTGCGCCAGGTGGACTTGTGGCTCAACCCAGAGAAATGCGTGTTTGGTGTCCCTTTCGGCAAGTTTTTGGGCTTCCTCGTGTCCCACAGGGGGATCGAGGCCAACCCGGAGAAGGTCAAGGCAATTGAAGACATGAGCCCACCACAAAACCTCAACGAGATGCAAAAGCTTGCAGACTACATGACTTCGCTGGGGCGCTTCATCTCCAAGTTGGGGGAGCGCGCCTTGCCGTTTTTCAAGCTGATGAAAAAGAAGGGTCCGTTCGAGTAGACCCTTGAGGCCGACCTGGCATTTCAAGACCTCAAGAGATACTTGACCGGCCCACCGATGATGGTGGCGCCTCATCCTCTCGAGCCCTTGGTACTCTACCTGCCTGCCACACCCCACTCCGCCAGCGCAGCGCTGGTGGCCCTCAGAGAGGAGACCCAGGTCAAGGGCCCGCCAAGTGGAGCCGCCAAGCCGGATGAGGCAGCGCAACACCAAGGCGATGCTCCTGAGACAGTGGTTGCCCCGACTAGTCATCAAGCCCTAGATGCTGGGGACCCACAGGAAACACCTCAGCCCCCGGGAGCCAAAAACTCCGTCAGCTCTCCCGCCCTCGTCGAGCACCCAGTGTACTTCATCAGCACAGTGCTATGAGATGCGAGAGCATGATACCCCATGCCTCAGAAGCTCTTGCTCGCTCTCCTGGTGGCCTCGTGTAAGCTGCGGCACTACTTCCAGGGTCACTCCATCAAGGTCGTCTCAACTTACCCATTGGAGAGAGTGCTTAGGAGCCCCAATGATGCGGGAAGGGTCGCCGAATGGAACATCGAGCAGCAAGCGTTTGACCTGGAGTTTAGCACAACCAGGGTCATCAAGGGGGCTGCACTCGCCGACTTTGTGGCAGAATGGACCGACACCCCGGAGCTCGAAGCAGGAGAGAACCGATCCCTCTCGCCAGGGAGTGAAGCGTTGGATGGTTGGGTCATGTACTTCAATGGCGCATTCGCACATCATTGCGTGGGGGCTGGAGTCGTGCTCATCTTGCCCGCTCAGGACAAACTTTACTACGCCGTGCAGCTCTGCTTCTAGCGGGGCGAGAAGGTCTCCAACAACATCGCAGAGTACGAGGGTCTCATCGCCGGCCTCAAGGCTTTGGTGGCCCTGGGGTGAATCGCCTCACCATTAAGGGAGACTCGCAGCTCCTCGTCAACTTCTCCAACAAGGTACTTCTCCAACAAAGGATGAGCACATGGAGGCATACCTCGCGGAGGTATGCAAAATGGAGAAGCAGTTCCTGGGTCTGGAGCTACAGCATGTGCCCCGTCGCCCCAACAAGGAGGCCGACGACATCACCAAAAGAGCATCGAAGCAGCTACCCCAAGAGCCTGGCATCTTCGAGGAGTGGCTCTTCAAGCCTTCGGCAGCACCTCCGCCTGCGGAGCCGGCGCCACCTCAGGAGGAACTCCCCCAGCCACCAGCCTCGAGAGCCCCCGCCTGTGGCCCGACCTCAGGAGTGTGCCTCCTCTTAGCGCTCGAGCCTCAGGAGGGGTGCTGGATCAAGGAGTTCAGGGCGTACCTGACACAGGGCACGTTGCCGTAGAAGGAAGAAGACGCGGAGCGTGTGGCCCGGCAGGCTACGGTGTACTGCATTCAGGATGGTGAGCTATACAGGAAGCGGCCAAATGATGTTTCTCTATGATGAATTTCCAGGGAACAGGGGAATGGGCTGCTGGCTGACATACATGGCGGAGACTGCGGGCACCACTCGTCGTTGTGCACCCTAGTTGGCAAGGCTTTCCGCAACGGGTTCTACTGGCCCACGGCACTCAACGACGCGGCCGAGCTGGTGAAATCCTTCGAGGCCTGCCAATTCCACGTCAAGTAGATCCACCAGCCGGCTCAGGGCCTCCAGACTATCCCGCTCTCATGGCCATTCGCGGTCTGGGGGCTGGATATCTTGGGCCCATTCCCTCGAGTTCCTGGAGGTTACCGCTACCTATACGTCGGCATCGGAAAATTCACCAAGTGAGCGGAAGTGGAAGTCGTCCGCACCATCCGAGTTGGGTCAACCGTCAAGTTCGTCAAGGGCCTCGTAACCCAATTTGGGGTCCCTAATCGTATCATCACCAACAACGGCTCACAGTTCACTAGCAATCTCTTCAAAACATATTGTGCTAACCTTGGAACGCAGATCTGCTACGCCTGCGTGGCGCACCCCAGGAGCAATGGCCAGGCCGAACGCACCAACGCGGAAGTCCTGAGGGGTCTCAGGACTAGGACCTTCAAGAAGTAGCTCGAGGCCTGCAACAAGGGCTGGCACGATGAGCTCCAGTCCGTGTTGTGGTCCATATGCACCACCGCCACCAGGCCGACAGGTGAGACCCCGTTCTTCCTTGTCTACGGAGCAGAAGCAGTTCTCCCACACGAGGTCAGGCATCGCTCTGCGCGGGTCCTGGCGTTTGATGAAACGCAGCAGGATGCCATGTGGGGGATGGACCTCATGTTGGGGAAGGAACACTGTCGTGAAGCCTCGCTCTGAGCTGTGAGGTACCAGCAAGCGTTGCGGCGGTACCACTGCCGCAGCGTCCGCTCCAGGACGCTCGAGGTGGGTGATCTCGTCCTAAGGCGGGTGCTCTCTAGGGAAGGGCTGCACAAGCTCTCGCCCATGTGGGAGGGCCCAGTTCGGGTCGCTGATGTCTCTAGGCCTGGCGCCGCGTGCCTAGAGACTCAAGACGGGATCCCCATCTAGAACGCCTGGAACATCCAGTACCTCCGGAAGTTCTACCCATGAAGCAAGGCCCGGCGCCTGTGAAGCAAGGCCCAGTGCCTGTGAAGTTCTCCACTCGTGACACTCTCATGTAATAATGAGTGGGGTTATACATGCCCCGGAGTCTCAGGAGTGCCGCCCTCGAGCCTCGGGGGTTCCCTCCCACGTCTTAGTGGCAGCACTTAGCTCTGCGTTGGTGAGAAGACAAGAAGACTAGACTAGGTGCCGGACGCGACTTTTTGTTTGCTTTCCATAGTTGGCTTGCCCCTTTTTAGTGAGAATTTGCTTTCTGGTGTTCCTTGCTGGCCTGGTTCCATTGCCCCTTTTTGCCTCCTTTTCTACCCTCGGTTCCTTGTTTTGACCCGTACTCTCCCTCGCATGCCTCGCGAGGGGGCTGGACGAGTGCCCTCGTGAGCGTTTTCCTGTTCTTCGCAAGGCACCCTCACTCGAGCTCGCAAGCTGGCGCGCCCCTCTCAATCCATGTCCCTCGGGTACCGCAACGCAAAGCGCTGGGTCATGGACGGCAGTGCCTGCGACCAGGATTCGGAAGAATAAGAATTTCCTAACGAATTTTTACAGTTCCCAAACACCTTCCGAGCACAGGAGGCCTCTCCTGGCACTGGGGAATGCGTGCCTCGCGAGGCGGAAACTACTTCAGGCGCATCAAGCTAACTTATTCCTACGCGCCGACATATAATGTTGACGCTGCAACACGACATAAGAGCGATAAACCTAGCACAGCCACATGGAAAATCATAGTTGTTGCACGCCCCAGCGGGGCCCCATAATTGTCTCTCTCCTAATGCAGGAAGGAAAAGAAGAACGGAGCAAAAGCGGAACTTGCTCCCGAATCAGGTCGCAAGGACGGGCCCATGGCGCTCTCCTGAGCTCAGCCAGACCCCTCCCCGCACTTCATCGAAGGGCGGCGGTGAGACGACCCGCTGCCACCTTCGAAGCGAGCGCGACAGCGTGGCGGCTGGTCGTAGCCGCCGCTGCTGGAGTTGTCGCCGGAAGAAGAGTCGCCATAGCTAGACGAGCCATGGCTGGTGCCAAGGGTGAGCCTGCCTTCACTCTCGTCGCGACCGTCGCCGAGGCCGAGCACATCACAACCGTTGTTGTCCTCGGGGCAACACCCGACACGGCGGCCATCTTCCCCAAACACCATCACATAGAGGGTCGAGTCACCATCGTACTTGAAGTGGAGGGAGCACCGCTGGCCTAGGCCGCGCGCGTGGGCAAAAGTCTGCCAGCCGCGGGCCAGGGCTGTGTTGCCTGCGGCAGAGACCTCGACTGCGACCCATGAAGCCTTGCTGCAGCAGCCGTCTGCCTGCAGCCAGAGACCGCCTGGACCTGTGGCTGGCAGCTCGCCCGTGACCGGCCTAGTTCTCTGACCACACAACTAACTTCGGCAGCACTTTCGACGAGTGGAAGCATGGCCTAGGGGGCCACGCGACCATGGCGCGCCTCCCTTCATCGACGCAGCTGCCACGACCTGGGCGACCACCACCACACGAAGAGGTGCCACCATGGCCACGAGGGGCCGCGGCAGGGGTCACGGTGTGCTTGCGGGGACGGCCACGCCCCCTCTTGGGCGGCAGTGAGCCGGGCCCCTCCCGGCGAGCCTTCCCCTTCTCTGCGACTGAGAGCCTCTTCGCGGGCACCATGGACATCGCTGCCGGCATTGAAGCGAGGAAGAAGAAGAAACAGGAGAAGCAAAGGAAGGGATGGGTGACGGGGGCTCCGCCCCCCTCTTCCCATTTATAGCCAAGGGGAGGCCAACCGCTAGCCTCCACGGTCTAAGGTAATAATGATCTTTTTCTTTATGTAGAGAGGACTCGTCAAGTCGGGTAGTTGCCGAGGCAGCGTGGGGAAGAGAAGACGCCCACGTCCAATTAGTCGCCACGCGTCAACCATGGCCGTAGGCTGTTGGGGCCCGCAGCACTCCGCACTTGCCCCTTGGCTTCACCTCGATGCCAAGTCCGAGCACGCCTTATGCCTGGGGGCTACTGTCGGCATCCTGGGAATGGGGGTCCCCAGACTTGCTTGACTGCGGCCCACAGCGTGGCTCCACCATCGGTCCTGTACTGCCCATCTTCACCAGCAAACATTCAAGACCCTCGCGAGGGGCAAAGCCTCGCGAGGTGGACGACGCAAGACCTCCTCAGGGGCGGCCTCACCAGGTTGGCTCGCGAGGGGCGGAGAGATCTAGGCAAGGGACAACTTGCGAGGTTTCTGTGACGCAAGCCATGACGACTAGAGCCCGGCGGGCGCCAGCGCACAGTGTCCTCATTTCCTCTTCGGTGCTAAAGAGGCAAGCGCATGCGAGGAGTCCCGAGGCATTAGGCTCGCGAGGTACAGGACGGAGGTCACCGTGGAGCCCAAGACGGCGTCACCACCAGAGCCTTTGGCAGGAGAAGACTACTTTTGTCAGGATAACTTGTACTAGTTGTCTCCCTTCGAATTCGGCCATTGTGGTTTCCCTTCCCGCTCAATATTTGGGAAGAGGACTAGGGCCTCTATAAATAGGACTAGCCACCACCCTAGAAAGGGGGGACACAGCGGCTCATCTAGAGAGAGACCATCCTCAACCACACAAATTCACCAAGCACGAGAACACCTCTCCTGAGGAGGCTATTCTTCCCTTGTAACTGTTCATCCTCAGCCCAAGAGGCAATCCACCACACCACACTGGAGTAGGGTATTACACCACATCGGTGGCCTGAACCAGTATAAACTCTTGTGTCTCTTGTTCTTTGGGTTCGTTGAGCTAGGCTATGAGATCATGATGTGTGTGAGCTAGAGAGGGGGAGAGATCTTCGTGCGCACCCCAGTGTTCGAACCTCAAGGGTTTTGCCAGAAGCCGAAATCCAACACAGGCAGTGGCCTAAAGTTACAAAGACCTTCAACATCAATGAAGGATGAATATTCTCCTTCTGCTTCAGCAGTTTTCTAGATGAGTTACATCTGTCTATGTACCATCTATGATGCTAATATCGAAAGGTTATAGATGTTGCATGTGAAACATGGTGCTGGTGTAGTTGTGTAATGGGGTAGCTGAGTGCTGAAGCTATATGATGTTGTACTCTGATGTATTTGAATTATGAAAATGAAATATATTGTGTGCTTAATATGAAATGTCAATTAAATTAATAAATGGATAATTAATAATCAGATAATTATCATGCTAATTGTGTTTTTCTATTGCAAACGGTTATGGAGAAAACACCATGTGTGATGCATTCAATAATGCACACAATCTCTAGGAATAAACCGTGTTGGATTAATGAACAATCACACATGACCTTCTCTTGAAAACTGTTTGCATTAGGCCACCTTGCGCAAACGTTTACGACATAAAAACTGTGTGTGATGGAAAACCTTTGCCACACAGTTTCTTCTACACACTGTGTGTGATGCATTCAATAACGCAAATGATAAAATTGTTAATATCATGTGTAATGGCAATGCTATCACAAACGATTTAACGGGAAAAATTGTGTGTGATGTACATGTGAACGGAAATGTTTTCCTTGGAGCGACTGTGTGGGATGTACATATGAACGGAAACGTTTAGCGGGGACTAAATGTGTGGGATGTACTTGCGACCGGAAACAATTTTTCCTGGAATATTGTATTTGTTTAGCTCTATTGTATGTATTTCCATATTTGAGCGCTCGATGGTCGCACACAAACTCATTTCGCCGAGCGTGTGTGCCAGGAGGGCCATATCCCCGACGATTTCGGGGTCGTGTGGGAAGGACCCCCTATCACCGTCACTCACTAGGTGATGGTTCCAAATGCCGTTGTGGAAAGGGGTTAAAAACCGTTTGTATAGCACCTCGTTGTACTAGTGTTTCGTTTTGGGGGACAAGACTGTAGAGTTTGAGCAGGACTAGATTTGCTGCGCTCACATAGGGAAGGTGTCTAAAGATAACATAACTGGGACCAACACAATTATGCTCCTTGGTAGTTTGTTCGTTGTTGCAACAGACTGTGCATCACCCCTTCATACACCGATAGATGCACATGGTGCTGGTGCATCCATTGTCCCGTGAAACTCTTTAGCTGTTGTTAATCTAAGGCCCTGTTTGGTTAAAAAGTCCTAGGATTTTTTTAGTCCCAACTAAAAAGTCCCTAGTTCCTACCTGCTTGGTTCTAGTGACTAAATATGGACTAGAGGTTATTAAATGACATGCTAAAAGACCATGTTACCCCTAGTAATGAACTAATACAGATAAGGTGTCATGCGGGGTAGGGGCAACTGTTGGAAAAAGTCCCAAGAAGACTCTCCCTCAGGGTCTTCTTTCTTTAGTCCCAAATGCCCACTTTTAGTCCCTAAAAGTCCCTCCTGTTTGGTTTAGATGGGTCTGAAAGGGAATTTTTTTAGTCCCTACACCAAAAAGTCCCTGCAAACAAACACCCTCTAATAATGCCACTGGAAAATTAATGCAATGCCACAATTAAAAGCAAATTATATGTTTAATGAATTTTGTTGTTAACATATTCTCTCTGTTAATATGAATCAATGCCACTGTTTGAAAAATGCTACTGCCTTGCTTTCTTTCCCGTTTAGATAAGTTAGATGCTTCTTTTTGTTGGCTTATGTGTCATCCACCGTTATTGACCACTAGTTGTTTCCTTTGCACCTCTGTGTAAACAGGGTTATCTACATCACCTTGTTGCTATTATGACCTTTTGTTGCACTGCACAAAACACTTTTGTTTTAAGAGTGTTTTGTGCAGTTCAACCAAAATGTCACACCGACAATGTTGCTTGATTGCTTGATCTTAGTGGAACTGCACAAGAGGAGATCTTACTTCCTATTAGTGTTGGCAAATTTGGTCTAGATCTTCTTCTTGTGAGTTGTTTGAATTTCGCGTCATGACAGGTCAGTACTAGCCTTCTTTCACATGATTTGTGTAGTGTGCTTTCATATGTTGTGCTACTTGTATGGTATTGTTGCTTGATTTTAGTGAACTGCACAAATGGAGACAAAACTTCCAATCTGTATGTGCACCGTAATATCCCATTGAGGTAAGATAAGGATATTTCACAACTGTTAGCCTGTATTTTGCCACTTCCATCAAAAAATTAATGTCGTTGTTTAGTGCTATACTTGGGCTCCCTTTTTGACATGCCAAAACTTACATTGAAGGTGAAGGTTGTCTGTTATTGAACCAAGTGATGAAGGGGAATAACATGTGGAAGAAAAACAAAAATTAACTCCCGGTGCTGTAATGAAGCACTGGAACTATGATAACACAAGTAATGATATAGTTTTGCATCTTAATTTATTACTATGTCTGGAACAAGCAATTGTTTTGCCACTGATTTGATGCCACTCTTAATGTAATATGTAATTATCTCTACTTGTGCAAATAGGGAACTTCTTTGAAGATACCATATATTTTAGTGGAACTGCACAAGAAGATGTTGGAAACATTAAACTAATTGAGGAGTATATAGTAAGCATGGCAACCACAGTAGATAACAATAGATGGTTCCGGAGAAGTGCTTGATCTGTATGCTCTACACAATAAGCCTCCTGACAAAGGTTGGGACTCGCCCACGGATTTCATCCATATGATTTAGCTTTGTCATCTCTATTGGTGTTGTGCTACTATTTAGATACTGTCATGAGAAAGTGGTATTATCCTTGAGATGTGCTTCATCTGTGCTTTTTTTAAATATTTTCTTTCCTTTTTTCGAGCAAACAGGGATGCTAGCATTTAGTTGTCCTCTTGTCTGTGCACAATAGGATCATCCTCCTCTAAAGAAGAATATGGAGTACGTGAAGTGACTAGTTCCTATTATGCCAGGATGAAGAAGCCTTGTCTATCTTCTCATCAGAAGGAGCAGTTGAAGGATAGTTACATTACTCCCCACAAGACCAAACTAACTTCAGCTCAGAAGGACTGACAGACCTCCATCTTTTTGCTATGATGTGCAAGTACAATGTTGTTCTAGGATTCTTTCTGGTGAGTTCCATTTTTTTAAAAGTGTGCTCTACATGGACCATGTAGGTGCCTGTTTAAACTGTCAATTCATAGTACAATTTTCTTTATACTAATCGCCTTTTTTGTATTTGTGCAAACAGGGGTGCTTAGATTGATTTCAATGGGAACTGCACAAAATGTTCATGAGTACATCGAATCATTCATTTCCACCACAAGAAAGGAGGTGTCAACATGTTCAAGGCGTTGCAACATATAAAGGCAAAATCATACAAGCTACGCACGAATTTGGTTGATTTTGGTGGAACTGCACAAAAAGAACAGCTGGTTTATTTAGCACGAGGTGCCATGTCAATGTCCGAACTGATGGCGAACCCTGCCCATTACACAATCGTAGGCATTTGATATTTTGGAATGGGAAAACCTTGTCAAAGTTTGCTCATTGATGTATGCAAAACAACACGCATTTAACATTTTGGAATGGGACAACCTTGTCAAATTTTGCTCATTGATGTTAGCAAGAAGACATGCGTTTGATATTTTCGAATGGGACACCCTTTGCTGTTAGGAGCATCGATCAATTTTTATTTATTCTTTAGTTGTGAAGTAAATATTGTCCCTGACATGTGAATCGCTGAGATGCATAATCATCGATTGTTTT
Source organism: Triticum dicoccoides (assembly GCF_002162155.2). Lineage (NCBI taxonomy): Eukaryota > Viridiplantae > Streptophyta > Magnoliopsida > Poales > Poaceae > Triticum > Triticum dicoccoides. Next base: position 151,454,954 of record NC_041386.1, read on the forward strand.
GAATGTTCTCTATGAATTGCCAGGCATGTGTGTTTGATTGCAATGTACAGGAATGCTAAAAGGCTGATCAAACTTGTTGTACTCCCTCTGTTCCTTTTTACTTCGCATATTAGATTTCTTTCAAGTCAGTTGATTTTACATTGTGAATGTTCATACTTTTTTCTATAAGATTGGTCAAAGTAGATATACTTTGACTGTAGACAAAACTTGTATGCAGGCTAAAAAGGACTGGAGGGAGTATATGTGAAACTGCTGCAAACGAGGTGATCAGCCTGGGAATAATGCTAGTATGTATTGTTTTGCATGTTCATCCAATGCCAGTGATACAAGAATTCAAACTAATCGAACTAAATTCATTCATACATGGTCGGATTTCATATAAACATGCCAGATTTCATTACATTTCATACATTCTTCAACTAAAAAGGGGTGCACTAGAGGTATAATTAATTAACCGAAGATACCCACCTATGTCAGGCTCAGCTAAACAGAAGCTTCTTCTCCAGTGGTCTGAGCTTCAGTGACTTAACTACAGGTGCAGTTGCGTAACTCACATGTGGCCCAGATGCCTATTGGGCCCACGTGTCAGTGACCCAACTGCACCAGTAGTTAAGTAACTGAAGCAGCGTCCTTCTCCAACATAGCTCTCCGACTCCACGTCGCCGCCAAGAAGCTAATCGACCGTCAACGGTCGACCCGCCTAGCTTGGCTTCAATCGGAGGGTAGCATTGGTGGCCTTACTTGGACCCGAGCGGCGGTGACCTACCGTGTTCTACTCTTCCTCATTTTCTGTGTGGTGTAGCCTCGTTGACAGCGGGGCGGGGCCTCGACGGAGCCGGTGTTGTCCTCTATCTCGGTGACGGTGGGGCGGCGCCTCGGCGGAGCAGGGGAAATCCTCCCCCTCGTTGCCGGCAGGGTGGGGCCTCGGCTGAGCCAGTGATGTCCTCTGCCTCGTTGTTGGTGGGGCGGGGCCTCGGCAGAGTAGGACCTCGCCGAAGTCGGTGAGGCCCTCTGCCTCGGTGCCGGCGGGGCAGGGCCTCGGCAGAGCCAGCGATCTCCTCTGCCTCGTTGTTCGCGCGGCGGGTCCTCGATGGAGAAGGTCCTCGCCAAAGCCGACGAAATCGTTCGCCTCGGTGCCGGTGGGGCGGGGCATCGGCGGAGCCGGCGGTGTCCTCTTCCTCATTATTGGCGCCACTGGGCCTTGGCGGAGCAGGGCCTCATCGATGCCATGGGAGCGGGGACTCATCGGAGCCATCATTGTCCTCTGCCTCGTCCTCGGTCTCGCCAAACAGCGCCTGCTTCATCGACCTCTTTGTAGGCGGCCACAGCCTTCGCCACCCGCATGCGGCACCACCAGCGCTCGAGGCGTCCCTCGCGGGTGGAGCGGTATGAGTCAAGCAGCGCCTCCTGCTCCGCTCGCTCCGTGGTTATCTACTCCTCCACCTGTAGGTGCTCCTGGAGGATATGGTGGTTATAGGCGGCGTCGGCCTGCGCCTCCCGGAACTGCTCCTGACGCTTCTGCTTCACCTTGTCCATGTATTGGGCACGGGCCTCGCCGATGGTCATGGTGCAATGCACCGGCGTGGATGGCGCGGGGGAGGGAGTTGGCGCCGGATCATCGACTACCATGTTCTCCATTGGAAAATCAACATCCTTCGGCTACCAGCCGTCCAGCCAGTCGGCAGCAATGGCTGCCATCTCCTTATGGTCCGTCGTCCTCCCGTCCCGAAGAGCACTGGAGCGCGAGGAAGCCATGGTGGGCAGTAGTAGTGTGGACAGAATAAAGGGAACGGAGGCGGATGACTACGACTATGGCCGGAGCAGCAGTTTATATAGCAATGGTGGGCGGCAGAGGGATGGACATGTGGCGTCGGAGCAACCGTCTTGGTAATCGCATATCATAAATGTGGGCGGCAGACGGACGGACGGACAACACTTGTGTCATTTGAAGGCGGAGCAATCGCCTGCACGGGGAAGCGGGGCGGGCAGCGCTGACCGTTTCGGGCAGAAAGCGTACGCGGGCGAGGAAGGCTGTCTGGGTGGGCCAGGGCAGTCAGACTCGTGCTTGGCAGCGGGTCAGTCCAGCAGCTGAACATGCTGGCTTAACAGCGAGCTTGCCGAGCTGAGCGGCGACAATCAGACGATGGACGTAGCTTCCGACTAGGAGCTGGCGCCACTTTCCAAGCCGGTTCATGTTGTGTTCACCATAGAGCAGGTGTGGCCGCACTTCGACGCCCTAATGGCAAGAGCTACCAGTGCAGGAGGAGCTGTGCTGCAACCTCCATCTCCTCAACGAGCACCGGTGAACAAGCGAACAACAGTGCCGTCGCGGACATGTGGCCGTATGATCTTGGCTTCCCGAATGAGCGGCGGGCACTGTATTAGCCCATCTGTAGGGCCCGCGAGGCCCTCTCCATTGTCCTTCGAGTTGTTGTGCTCGCCGTGGCGCCGCCGTCTCGCGTTGTCAACATGGTCAACGGCATGAGGAATGAGGAGATGACTTTACTTGGAGAGGATGATTGTGGCGACCCACCAGGGCCATAGCCGCACGTACGCAAGTCCTCCTTATTATATACAACTATAATTTTTTTTGCTTCCTCCTGGTTTCCTGACATCACAGTCCCACACCATTGTCAACCTATGTAGTCAATAAGTGAGAGAATTGCACAAGGAGCGGCCGACAGCTGGGACCAAGCAACTCGAGCAGTATTTGTGTGTTTGAGGTGTGAGCACTGCAGAGTTTTTCTTGAGCGATGTCTTCGTTGTTGTTCAGAGGAGAATGTGGCCCGTCTAGACCAGGCCAGATATCTAGCCCGGATATTAATTTTTTTCAAGCTGAAAATGGCTAGCCCAGCTATACTTTTTTTGAGGAATACCCAGGCAAGGTCAACTTGTTATTCTCCGCCCCGCTGGGCTGCAAATCTTTCCTAGGAGGGATGCATTAGGCTTAACAAGAAAATGATCTTTAAGAAATAATAAATGGGATGTGATTATAAAAAGTAGGCAGTAACTATAAAAAACTGCACCAAACACGTAATTAGTTTATAAAATATTATTTTTGGATTTTGAAATTTTTAATTTCATTAATTCTTGCGTGCGCAATATTTCTTTGGATTTTTTCGTAATACAATTTTATATTAAAATTGTATTTAATTTGACTAGAAATTTCGGGATAAGAATATTTCGGATCCCATCAAAATGTGGGAAATTTTATTGAATTCTGTTTTTAGTTGTTGGTTGAAATTATTAATCGTTGTCCTAGCAAGAAAATGGGTTGTACTTTTAACAAACTGTAAATGGGTTGTAGTAAGTTCCATTAGAATTCAAAAATGGGCTGTACATTCTTACAAATCGCAAATGGGCTATAAGTTCTCTACCACACACTTGTGGGCCTACTAAGTTGACGTGTCCCCTAAAAAAAGTAAGTTGACGCATATGCAAGGCTTTGTCAACTTATAGTCAGCACACGGTCTAGTAGTAGTGGCTGTTGGATGTCCATCCAACGGATGTCGTGCTTCTTCTTCAATCTTGGATAATCTAGCTTCAGCCGCCCAAATAATGATTTATGGGCCATTTGCATTTCTGTCCCTAACTCGAACCACCTAATGAGATATACACCTAATTCGAAAGCCTGCTCAAATTTGCCCCTCCGCCGTTAGGTGCCTTTACAGAAATGCCCTTTTGCGCCGTTACCATCCGGTCAAACAACTTTGACCATCCTTAAAAAAATAGCAAAAAATATCTCAAAAATAAAAAATTTTGTGAGATCGAAGATACTCATGTGCGCAAGGTGTGAGCAAATTTTCATGCTATTTGGAAATTCCAGGAGCTCGTGGCGAGGAAAAACAGTTAATCTGCACGCTTGTGAACAGTAAAATTGAAATAAAATAGCAAGACAATTCAAAAAAATATGAAATTTTTTGGCATCAAAGAGGCTTGGGTGCACAAGGTGCTTGCAAGTTTTTGTGATTGAATGACATGCGAGGAGCTCTAGCAAGAAAAAAATAGTCATTTTTCCCAAGTTTTTTCTTGAGCCAAATTTTTTTTCCTCCACAAGTCCCTCCAATATCCAAACGCAACAAAAATTTTCACGCAACTTCCATACCCGAGCCTCTTTGATGCCAAAAAATTTCATATTTTTTTGAATTTTGTTGCTATTTTTTTGAATTTTCTGTTCACATGCTTACATATTTATTGTTTTTCCTTTGACACGAGCTCCTGGAATGCCCAAATAGCACAAAAATTTGCACGCACCTTGCGAACCTGAGTATCTTTGATCCCACAAATTTTCATATTTTTTAGATTTGTTTTGCTATTTTTTCAGGACGGTCAAAGCCCTTTGACTGGCTTTGACCTGCTTTGACCGGACGGTAATGACACAGAAGGGCATTTTTGTAAGTGCACCTAACGGCGGAGGGGCAAATTTGAGCAGGCTTTGAAATTAAAGGTAAATCTAAGAGTGGGCGCAAATTAGGGCATAAATGTAAATGTCCCATGATTCATCCCCGTGACATCTGGGGCGCACCCTTTCGAAGGCTGACCTGTGGGCCTACTAAGTTGACGCGTACCAAGGGCTTTGTCAGCTTAGTCAATATAAATGATTCTAGCTGCAGTGACCGTACGATGTTCATCCAATGGCCGCCGTGCTTCTTCAACCTCTGGTCTTCTTGCTCCAGCCGCCCAAACCAGCATCGGCCGTGCCGCATGCTCCTGCCTCCTTTGTCCAGCTGTGCTGCCACCGCTGGCCATGTCATCCCACTATACTCACCACACCTCCTGTTATTCTCCGGCGACGGCAGCCTCACACCGCAGCCGAAGCAGTCAACCCACGTAATCCCCTCCGTGTGGGCATCCACTGCCGCGTCTTCCCCGGCTCCATGTCATTCCCTTCCTAGGCCTCGCCGTCGTCCACCGCATTGGTGCTCTCGGCGCGACGTGGTCAACATGGTCAACGAACGATAGCCATCCGAAGAGGACTTTAAGCGGTGAGTCTGACAGCTGGACCCACCAGCTACATCTTCGAACACAAGGAAGTGCCTCCTTATTACTCACAAAATAAAAATGATTCCTCCCCCGGACAGCTGGGACCGAGCAGCTATAACTTCGCGTGCAACGAAGTGCGTCCTTATCCTCCCTGGCCGCCGGGACATACATAGCATTGTCTGTCTGGTCGCGAAGGTGTACATACATACTGGTCGATTGGTCTCTCTACAAGTATGAACCGCGGCTGAGTAAGTAGCGACACATGTCATAGTAGAGCCCCCCCACGTAACAGTTCAGGCTGTCCTGTCTAAACCGTATACACGTACATATAGCCACACGCTAAAAAATATGGCCACATACGTACATACGGGCGGGGTCTCGAACGCCTACTCGCACATACGTACGACTAGGGCTCGTGCACATGGCTGGGTCGGAACGGAGAAACTGCGTCCTCATGTTCATCGAGAGGCAACGAAATGCGCCGTGTTCATTGAGAGGCAACGAATACGTCGTGTTCATCAGGAGCCAGCCGGCTTGGACGGAACAGCCGATCGAAACGAGGCCTGGCGTACCGCAGAATGGAGGAAACGGCCTTGTGTTCGACCTGCCACGGCCGAAACGGGATCCTGTTCATCGGGAGGGATCTAGCATATCGCAAAACGGAGGAAATGGACTTCTCTTGGACCTCCTACGGTCGAAACGGGGTCCTGTTGATCGGGAGGGGTGTGGCGTATCGCAAAACGGAGGAAACGGACTAGTGTTGGAGCGCTACGGTCGAAACAGGGGTCCTTTTTATCGGGAGGGGTTTGGCATACCGCAAAACGGGTGTCACAGGCCTACAATACCCAATTGAAATAGTTGCATCTGCACTCATGCATCATGTCTAAAATTTCTGAAAGTTGAATTGAGGTTTGTTGAAACCCTCAGAATCAGTTCAAAAATAATCAACATTTAATTCTCATCAAATGAGTCCAAGGAAATGTTCCTGTTACTCTGTGAAAATATTGGTAAGAGGTAAAATTCAAACCAATATTTTTGGAATCACAGAAATATTTATTTTGAGCCTTTGAATTAAATCAATGACATATGTGAGTTGGATTTATTTCTGTTATATAAGAAATAAAGTTCAAATATTTTTGTAAGTTTCATGTGACCTTGGACTAGTTTCTGAGCTCACATAACAATTTACAGAAAGTTTAGAAAATGATTTGATGTTTGAAATCAAATCAAAACAAAATACAGAGAAATAGAAAAGAGAAATAAAATAGTACATAAAGTTACATGTAGCTTACCTGGCCCAGCCCACCTGCCTGGCACTGTTGGCCAGCCCACCAGGAGCCCCATCGTCTTCAACCTCTGCCAATAGGCAGAGGCGTGTCGACGCGCACGCTCCCGAGCCCATCCACGGGTAGCTGGAGCTCGCACGCCTCCGGTGAAGCTGAGGGCACCACTCGATGCGCGCGAGCTCCAGCTACTCGTGGATGGGCTCCGCCGTTGGTTTGGTCACCGGAGAACCAATCCCGAGCACCACTGTCGCGTATGACCTCGCCGGCGACCATTCGCCAGTGGGATTGACCCAAGTTGACCGGGGGTTTGACTCCCATGACTCACTGACGTATGGGCCCAGGCCCCTAATTAATCTAGATTTAGGATTAAGTTAGTGCTAACTAACTCTGTTAATTATCCTAGAAACTGACGTGCAGGTCCCACCGGTCAGTTTTGACCTGGAGCGCCTCGTTGACTAGTGATGTCACCCTGACGCACAGCTGACATCATTAATTATTTTCTGGTTTAAAAATAATCCAGAAAATGTTTAAAACTTCAAAAATTCATAGAAATTAATCTATAAATCCAAATGAAATAAATTATATATGAAAAATGATCAGAAAATCCAATCTATCCATCTGTACCATTTTCATGCATGTTAGAATAACTTTTGGCTACTGTTTAGGACAAATCAAATAAATGACATTTAAATGATCACATATGGAGTTTCAATTTGAATTTAGTGTTCAAACCAACTCCATTTAACATGTTGCTAGTTGCATTAGCCCAAATCACAGCATATTGACATGTCATGGTAATGCATCATATTGTTGCATTGCATTGATTGTGTTCCTTCTCTGTTGCTAGTATTTGTCCCCTCTCAGTATACATGGTTCCAAAGATGAGATCGATGACACCGATGAAGAACTATACTATCTTCAGAAGTGCCAGGCAAGTAGAACCCCCTTGTTCATTCTGATACAATCCGACTCTCTCGCTCCTGCTCTCTTTTACTCCATTAGGACAACAACGATTCATCTGTTACATGCTGCGGTAGTTGAACCCCTTTCCTCTTCATGACCTGTCATTGCCATGGTTAATAGATGAAACCCACTAGCATGAGTAGGAGTTGTTTGAGCCCTGATGTGCCTACTCATTCATGCGTGTTGTCATGCCTGCTACTGCTTAGAGTTGATTCCGGTCTGATTCATCAGGGATGAATTGGAAAGTTATGAACATGTCCAACTGCTAATAGCTAAGCATGTGAACATGATTTGGTAAAGGTAGTGGTGAGGGGCCATGTAGGAGTACATGGTGGGTTGTCTCATTGAAACTGTCATCAGGAACTGAGTTCTATGTTTGTGATCCATGAATAGCTACTACCACACATTGGGATCCTTAATTGACTCTCTGGACTTATTAACCGCCCTTGTTCTCTGTACAGGAGTTGCAACTAGTTTCTGGTGTTTGTAGGATATGTGTTGGGGGTCGTGCATAGCGCTGACCCTAGGGGTGGGCTATGATGCGGTAGAGACACGAGGCACGGTGTACCGAGACGCCCGTTTGGTGCCTCAGGAACCCTGCTCTCATCGTTTGGGGCCGTGAGTGACACCCCGACCGGATCTCCTTGCGGATGGGACCCAAATAGGCGATAAACCCAGACTAGAGACTTGTGTGGTTAGTCAGGTTGTGGCCGACTCCCTCGCCAGGCTTCCGCTTGAAGGTTGCCGAGATACACAACATGTACATGGTGGTAAGTGGCGAGAGCGTGTGTGAAGAAGTACACCCCTGCAGGGTTAACATCATCTATTCGAATAGCCGCATCCGCGGCAAAGGACTTCTGGGTTACCTGTATAGTTCATAGACAAGTGAAAGTGGATACTCTAAAATGCGCAAGATAAGCGTGAGTGCTATGGATGGCGTTCTCGTAGGGAGACGGGAGCGGATCCATAGTGGTGTATTGATATGGTGAATATGTGGACTCGTGTGCACCACCTCAAAAGAGTTACTTGTAGTCGTAGTTTAGGATAGCCACCGAGTCAAAGCTGGCTTGCTGCAGTTAAACTCCACCACCCTCTTTGTTGATACTGATGCATATGTAGTTAGCTCTGACGTAAGTCTTGCTGGGTACATCTATACTCACGTTTTCTTAATTTATGTTTTCTAGAGATACTTCAGCCTCGCTAGTAGTTTCGCGTGGACTTCTACGTTTAGCTTGTTACCTCAGCTACAATCTGGTGCCCTCGGTAGGGTCTTGTAGATAGTTAGGCTTCCCAGCCTTTTCATTTGTAGTTGTCTGTACTCACACAAGTTAAGCTTCCGCTTGTGCTTATTGCTTGTATGAATTGAATGCCGGGTCATCAGACCCATGTTTGTAATATCTGGCTCTTCGGAGCCTAATTAATAAATACTTTGAGTTGTAGAGTTATGTTGTGATGCCATGTTGTATTTGCACATATCGAGCATATTGTGTGTATGTTATTGAAATGCTTGGTATGTGTGGGATCTGACAACCTAGTTGTTTATCCTTGGTAGCCTCTCTTACCAGGAAATGTCTCCTGGTGCTTCCACTGAGCCATGGTAGCTTGCTACTGCTCCAGAACACTTAGGCTGGCCGGCATGTGTCGTTCTTCGTTCCCGTGTCTGTCTCTTTGGGGAAATGTGACGCGGTGCCTATCGGAGTCATGTTAGCTTGCTACAGCTCGGATTCTCTGGAGTCCTGTTAGACCACTTGCTACAGCCTGGATTCACTCACTAATGACCGACACGTTCGTTGCTGGGTCATGTATGCCTGTCCCTATAAGTTATTGCCACTTTGGGTTTACGACTAGTCATGTCGGCCTAGGTTCTTACTAGCGACACTATCATATACGTGAGCCAAAAGGCGCAAACGGTCCCGGGCCAGGTAAGGTGTGGCACCCGTGGGAATACCGTGCGTGAGGCCACAAAGTGATATGATGTGTTACATGCTAGATCGGTGTGACTTGGGATCGGGGTCCCGACAACGGGACTCCACGAGATATTGTTCATGTCCACTGTCGACCTCCTCCAGCCTGCATGGGCTACTGTTCATCCACCATCCAGCTCCTCCAGCTTCCACCCGTGACTGTTGATCCACGAGCTCCTGTTCATCCAGCCTCCACCGCTCCTCCACCGGCTACTGTTCAACCAGCCCTCTCCATGGGGTCCTGTTCAACCATCACTCCACGGGCTACTGTTCATCCAACCCTCCACCGGGTACTATTCAACCAGCCCTTCACGGGGTCGTCCTGTTCATCCAGCCCCCACGGGGTCCTGTTCATCCACCCCTAGCCGGCTCCGCCGGGGTCCTATTCATCTAGCAGGAACGGCCTCTACTACCATGGGGTCCTGTTCGTCCAACCCCCCACCGGGAACTGTTCATCCAACCCCCCCTCCAACAATGCTCACTGTTCATCAAGGGAAGAAGGCAGTAGGGTTCGATCGGCTTTAGTTAGCAGCAGTACCGAAGGAATCACTCGGGTTCAGTTAACAACAAGGAATCGATCGCTCGGGTTCAGTAACGTAGCTAGTGCAATCGCTCGGGTTCAGGTAGATCCCAATGCCTTGCTCGGGATCAGTAAGAGCGCAACCCCTCGCACACACATGCATATGTGTACGAGAGAAACTCGCAAACCTCTGTGCGTCACTCGGCCCCGATCACCCACCGTAACCGAGAACTCCCCGATATTTTCCTCGCCCTCGCTTCTACCATGGGTTTTTCCATCAGCCCGCGCAGGACGAAAAGCCCATTTTTTGTCATAGAAGTAGGAGCCCACCACATCTATGATGATACCGGGCTTTGTCACAATTATCGTCATAGAAGTATCATAAGCATGACAGAAAAAAATTCGTTCGGCCCAAAATGTCACAGATATGTCTTTTTTTTGTAGTGTATGTTGTCGCCTTTTGTTTCATGCGATTTTTCCCCTCCTGTGCAGCCATTTATTGTTATATTTTTGAAAGTTGCAAGTCGTCGGCTTCGGCCCCCATGTAGATGCTACAGGGGTGTTCGACATAATGCGTCACCACACTTTATCCAACGTCTTTGTCCATAAAGGAGGTGTCCGCGAGGTGAACTAGGCAATCGGACTATGCGGCCTTATTACTTTCACTTAGCCATAGGAGTTTGACTATGGAGCTAAGTACTAGCCCCTTGTGCGTGTGCAGCTATTCGGGCTATGGTGCATTTTCCACGCGGCTGGACGAAGACTAGCCCCTTGTATGAAACAAGGTGAATTGCTAACAATTTGTAGTATAATACTCAGTCACCGAATCGCCGACCAGCTCTCGCCTATCATGACAGTCAGTTTTCGGCTTTCTCTACCGAGGTACTTGAACGGACGAACTAGAAATACAATTGCAGTAGTTCTCCCTTTAGTACCTTAGCCGAACAAGCGAAACATAAGGTGGTAAGCACAGGAGCCGGGCAACCCAATATAGACCAAAGACATGATTCGGAGCTGATGCATATAATGCAATATCCGGGATGCGGAAGAGTTCCCTATGGGTGTTTAGACTTGAAATGTGCAGGGCCGAATACAACCCCCGATGTTAAGGTCGGACTAAGGCACGTGTGACAGTCTGAGGTAGGCAGGGAACACAGATGATAATATAAAATAAAATGACTGCCAAACAAAATGGTGATCAACTGTTTCCTTTTATACCCTGATGAATACGTCGAGCCGTGTTGTTACAGATAATGCCAACAACATCGAGGTCATTTTACATGCCAGAAGTTTATACAAGGGAAAGGTTTACACAAAGTCTAAACGAAATGGTTTAAGAATCCCAATGATGCCCTGTTGCACGTCTACGCTGTTTCTCCTTGGTGAGATATCCTTGAAGGGGAGGAGTCTGATGATCATCTGCTTAAAACGAGGAACCTAGAAAAAGGTCCCCACAGGACCGTAGATCAGGTAGGTTCTTTAACGAACATGTAGTGGAAGAATATATGAGGTCCGAATAGGGTCAAACCATACTATGGGCCTGTTCTGAAGTGTGCCTCCGGCGCTGCCCAAGGTATTTTAAGGGCATAATTGTGTAATCGAGGTACATACACTGCAACCTTATGGGGAAATCGTCAGAGGCTAAACTGCTATTCGATCTTAGGTTCCACCGAGCTACCGCATTGTAACGCGGCTCGGACATGTTTAGTAGTGTCGTGGGTCTTGACGGCCCATGAGTTGTTCGACTCGATGGGCCGCTCTGTACTTCGGCTGCTAGGGCCGTGGTATGCTCCTCAGTACGGAGGGAGCGCTCTGTATTCCCATTTACTTTGATGACACCACGAGGTCCAGACATTTCTAGTGCTAGATAAGCATAGTGCGGGACTAAATTAAAGCGGGTGAAAGCTGTTCGTCCGAGCAGTGCGTGATAACCATTGTGAAAAGGGACGATGTCGAAGATCAATTCTTCGCTTTGAAAATTTTTGGGAGAGCCAAATACTACTTCCAGTGTTAATGAGCCCGTGCAGCGGTCCTCCACGCCGTGTATCACTCCTTTCAAGGTAGTGTTGCTAGGCTTAATTCTTGACGGGTCAATACCCATCTTACAGACAGTATCCTGATAGATCAAGTTGAGGCTACTGCGCCGTCCATAAGGACTCTAGTGAGATGGTGTCCGTCAACAATAGGATTGAGTACCAGCGCCGCCAAACAACCATGATGGATATTGGTTGGGTGGTCCCTGCGATCAAAAGGTGATCGTACAAGCTGACCATGGTTTAAATTTTGGGGCGACAGGCTCTACGGCATAGACGTCCCTTAATGCGCATTTGCGCTCCCTCTTGGGTATGTGGGTGACATAGATCATGTTCACCGTTTTCACCACGGGGGGGGGGGGTTGTTTCTGTCCCCTGGTGTTTGGCGGGCAAGGCTCATCACCGTCCTCACTTTGAGGTCCTTTCCCCTTATGTTCAGCATTTATTTTACCAGTATGTTCGAAAACCCAGCAGTTTCTGTTGGTCTGGTTGGCAGGCTTGTGAGGGGTGCCATGCATCTGGCAAGGTCGCTCTAGTATTTTATCCAAGTTGGATGGACCATCCCTATTACCTTTGAACGACTTCTTCCGCTGACCAGGTTTAGAGCCATTGAATCCGGCGTTTACTGTTGTATCCTATGTTTCTTTGTTGTTGTCCCGACGCTTGTTTTTGATGCGTCGTGGCCTTCCGTGGCCATCCTTGGCCTCAGAAGTGCCCGGGTTGCTGGTACTGTTGCTTCTATGAGCCAACCAGCTATCTTTGCCCGCGCAAAAGCGGGTCATAAGTGCAGTAAGAGCTGCCATACTATTCGCCTTTTCCTGACCAAGGTGTCGGGCTACCCATTCATCGCGGACGCTATGCTTAAATGCCGCTAAGGCTTCGGCGTCCGGGCAGTGCACGATTTGGTTATTTTCAATTAAGAACCGATTCCAAAGTTTGTGAGCTGACTCTCTGGGTTGCCGGATTATGTGACTGAGGTCATCAGCATCCGATGGCCGGACATAGGTGCCCTGAAAGTTGGCCTGAAAAGCATCCTGTAGGTCTTCCCAGCTTCCAATGGAGTTCTCTGGGAGTCTGTTCAACCAGTGTCGTGCTGGTCCTTTCAGTTTTAGAGGGAGGTATTTAATGGCGTGGAGATCATCTCCACGAGCCATGTGAATGTGGAGAAGAAAATCTTCAATCCATACGACGGAATCCGTCGTTCCATCATATTGCTCCGTGTTCACGGGTTTGAACCCTTCCAGAAATTGGTGCCACATTACCTCATCGGTAAAGCACATGGGGTGTGCGGCACCTCTATACCGGGCGACATCGCGATGGAGTTCGGACGACATCTGTGTTCGGTGCTGACCCCAGAGTTGGTTATGTTTGTCGTGCAAGGCTTGATAGCCATCATCTCGTGTGGGGGCACGTCCTCTTGATCCATAGATTGACCTGGACTGGCCGGCTCTATTGGTTAGGTCCTGACGTAGGTCGTACATGTAGCCCGGAGCCGTTGTCTCCCTGCCCCTATGGCGAGGGGGCGTGGGCCGCATGATTAGCCATTTTGTCCCGTCCACGTGATGGTCGGTCCGATAGATCAACCTGGTTGTATTTTGACAGTATCGGTGTAAGGGCCTCATCGTCGAATTGTGGCGGTAGACTACGTTTTGGGTAACTCTTAGTTGGGCGCTGAAAGCCATATCCTTCTTCGGCGGCTAGGACCTTAGTCCATCTATCATTGAGTGTATCTTGTTCGGCTTTAATATGTTGATGTTTCTTTTTCAGGCTTCACGCGATGGCGATAAGCTGTCTCTTGAAGCTCTCTTGTTTGAGGGGTTCCTCTGGGACGATGAAATCTTCTTCACCGAGGCTAATATCCTCTTCTGAGACAGGTAAGTAGTTGCTATCTGATGTTGCTTGAAGCTACGTCGGTATTTCCCCAAAGAGGAAGGGATGATGCAGCACAACGGCGGTAGGTATTTCCCTCAGATATGAAACCAAGGTTATCGAACTAGTAGGAGAACCAAGCAACACAATGTAAACAGCCCCTGCACACAAATAACAAATACTCGCAAGCCAACGTGTAAAAGGGGTTGTCAATCCCTTTCGGGTAACGGTACCAGAAATTGGCAAACGGATGTGAGAGAGTTGTAAATATTGATAGATCAAACGCCAAATAAAATAAATTGCAGCAAGGTATTTTTGGTTTAGTAGATGTGAAAATAAAAGGCAAATAAAATAGATCGCAAATGCAAATATCTGAGAAAGAGACCCGGGGGCTGTAGGTTTCACTAGTGGCTTCTCTCGAGAAAAATAACAAACGGTGTGAACAAATTACTGTTGGGCAATTGATAGAACTTCAAATACTCATGACGATATCTAGGCAATGATCATTACATAGGCATCACGTCCAAGATTAGTAGACCGACTCCTGCGTGCATCTACTACTATTACTCCACACATCGACCGCTATCCAGCATGCATCTAGTGTATTATGTTCATGGAGAAACGGAGTAATGCAATAAGAATGATGACATGTTGTAGTCAAGATCTATCTATGTAGAGATAGACCACATTGTTTTATCCTTAGTAGCAATGATACATATGTGTCGGTTCCCCTTCTGTCACTAGGATCAAGCACCGTAAGATCGAACCCACTAAAAAGCACCTCTTCCCATTGCAAGATAAATAGATCAAGTTGGCCAAACAAAGACCAAATATCGGAGAAGCAATACGAGGCTATAAGAAATCATGCATAAAAGAGATCAAATGAACTCAAATACTTTCATGGATATAAAAAGATAGATCTGATCATAAACTCAAAGTTCATCGATCCCAACAAACACACCGCAAAAAGAGTTACATCATATGGATCTCCAAGAGACCATTGTATTGAGAATCAAGAGAGAGAGAGAGAGGAAGCCATCTAGCTACTAACTACGAACCCGAAGGTCTACAAAGAACTACTCACACTACAAAAAAAGACACATCCGTGACATTTTGGCCGAACGATTTTTTTTCCTGTCATGCTTATGACACTTCTATGACGATAATTGTGACAAAACCCGGTATCATCATAGATATGGTGGGCTCCTACTTATATGACAAAAGTTCATGACAGAAAATGGGCTTTTCATCCTGGGTGGGCCAGAGACGCAGCTGCATGACATTCTTTGGGCCGCCCATGACGGAAATAACCGTGGTAGAAGCGAGGGCGAGGAAAATATCGGGGAGTTCCCAGTTACGTTGGATGGTCGGGGGCTGAGCAATGCGTGTTTCTCTCGTACACATACGCACGTGGGTATGAGGTGTTGGGCTCTAACTGAACCCGAGCGAGGCGTTCGCCTACTGAACCCGAGCGATTGCACTACAGGCTACGCGTTACTGAACCCGAGTGATCGATTGATGGCTGTTAATTGAACCCGATCGAGCGATACCTTTGCTACTGCTGCTAACTGAAGCCGATCGATGCTGCCTCTGGATGAACAGTGAGCGTTGTTGGGGGGTTGGATGAACAGTTCCTGGTGGGGGGTTCGATGAACAAGACCCTGTGGTGTTGCCGTTGGATGAAAAGGACCCTAATCGAGCCGGTTGGGGGTGGATGAACAAGACTCCGTGGAGGGCTGGACGAACAGGACCCCGTGGAGGGCTAGTTGAACTGTAGTCGGTGGAGGGCTGGATGAACAGTAGCCCGTGGAGGGTGGTTGAACAGGACCCCATGGAGAGGGTTGGTTGAACAGTAGCCGGTGGAGGAGCGGTGGAGGCTGGATGAACAGGAGCCCGTGGATGAACAGTCATTGGTGGTGGCTAGAGGAGGTCGGCGGTGGATGAACAATATCCCGTGGAGTCCCATTTTGCGGTACGCCACACCCCTCATGATGAACAGGACCCCCGGTTCGACCTAGCGCTCCAACACAAGTCTGTTTCCTTCGTTTTGCGGTCCGCCACACCCTTCCCGATCAACAGGACCCCGTTTCGATCGTAGGAGGTCCAAGACAAGTCTGTTTCCTCTGTTTTATGGTACTCCAGACCCCTCCAAATGAAAAGGATCCCGTTTCGACCATGGTCGGTCGAACACAAGGCCGTTTCCTCCGTTCTGCGGTATGCCAGGCCTCGTTTCGATCTGTTGTTCCATCCAAGCTGGTTGGCTCCCGATGAACACGGCGTATTCCGTTGCCTCTCGATGAACACAATGCATTTCGTTGCCTCCCGATGAACATGACAATGCAGTTTCTCCATTCTGACCGAGCCATATACACGAGACCTGGCCGTACGTATGCGCGATAGGCATTCGAGACCCCGCCCGTATGTACGTACATGGCCATATTTACTTTCTTGCACCCTGGCCATTGTACGTATGTGTACACGATATTAACGACATTGGGTGACATGCTACGTGCGTGCCTCTACTACGACACGTGCCCTTCCTTACACGGCCATGGTTCATCGTTGCAGCCTGTAGACAGACTGATCGACCAGTATGTACGTACATGTTCGCGACCAAAATGACAATGCTACGTACGCTTCGACTAGGTGGGTCCCGACTGTCACGCACTTGCGAAGATGTAGCTGGTTTGTCCAGCCAGTCAGGCGGGAAATGTTTTTTCGCAAAATACGATGGCCCGTCCGGTAGGTCCCTGCTGTCAGGTGGAGGAATCATTATCTTCTGTGTAATAAGGAGGCACTTCCTTGCTGCGGTCGTGGTACTCTTCCGATGGAAGTCTTTCCTTGAACGCGTCGACCACGCCGTGCTGAGAGCACAAGGGCGATGGACGACGGTGAGGCCTAGGAAGGGGACGACGCAGAGCTTGGGAAGATGCGACAGTGGATGCCTACACAGATAGGAGTACAAGGGTTCACTGGTTCGGCTATGGTGTGAGGTGCCGTCGCCGCAGAATAACAGGGGGTGTGGGGGAGTAGAGGGATGGCCTGGCCAGCGGTGGGTGTAGTAGGGGGCGGTGAGGCCTTTGCGGCATCACAACCGGCCACGGGAGGCAGGAGCACGCGGCACGACCGACGTTGGTTTGGGCGGCTGGACCAAGAAGACCAGAGGTTGAAGAAGCACTACGGCCGTTGGATGGGCATCGTCCGATCACCGGAGCTAGAATCATTCATATTGACTAAGTTGACAAAGCCCTTCGTCCCCGTCAACTTAGTAGGCCCACAAGTCAGCCCCCCACTATGGTGGGTCCCAACTAGCAGCGAGTATTCATTTTTTGTGCGTAATAAGGAGGCACTTCCTTGCGTGTGAAGATATAGCTGGTGGGTCTAACTTGTCAGGGGGGCATTTTTTCGCAATACATAGGCCCTGCCGGTGGGTCCTAGCTATTAGGTGGAGGAATCATTATTTTGTGCGTAATAAGGAGGCATTTCCTTGTGTGCGGCCATGGACCCAGCTGTCAGCCTCTCCACGCACGGTCCACTTCCGATGGATGTCGTTCGTTGACCATGTTGACCACTCGGCGCCGAGCGCATCCAAGGTGGTGGACGACGGCGAGGCCCCGGACAGCAACGAGCAGGAGATGGGAAGACGCGGGAGTGGAGTCGCAGACAGAGAGGTGTACGAGGTTTAACTGGTTCTGGTGCGGTGCGGTTCAACAGTCGGTGGAGAAGAACAAGAGGTGTGGAGGGATGGCCTGGCTGGCAGTGGGGTAGCGCTTCATAGAGAAGCATGCTAAGCAGAGCTACTAGTAGCAGGAGACGTGAGCAGATGGTCCTGGTGGCGCTGGAGGAAGAAGACGAGAGATTGAAGATGAATGGCGGTCGTTGGATGTAAATCCAACGGCTAACGATGCCAGAATTATTTGTTGACTAAGTTGACAACGACTTGTGTTGGCTTCGACCTATTGGCCCACATTTCAGCCTCAAAAAATGTGGCACATATTCAACCCATTTTTCAGAATTTACAGTCAATTTGATCTCTTTTTTAGAATTACAGTCCATTTGCTAGGCTGGGTGAATAAATAATGTAGCGTCCATGCGGCCCATTTATTTTTTCCTAAAAAATTACAGGCCATTTGCACTTTCTTGAAATACACAATTTTGCTGGGCTGATTCTAATTATAATGTTGGGTTGGGCGCAGCAATGTTATCAGAAAATAAACAGGGGCTGAGCATTTTGTTATAAATATATTTAAATAATAAGTTATTTATTATTACATTGGTCCTTAAATCTTACCAAGCTTTTGTACACAATCACCAGGATTTTCGTGGCAAAAAAAATCCAGGATTTTATTGTTAAGGAATTATTTTTATAAGTTAATAAGATGTGGGATATTGTTTTCTTACATATGTAAGTATCTGTTAAATATATGATGACAATAACAATAATATACAATAACATATAAAATAATTTAAATATATATAATATACTTAGAAGGGAAACATAACTTGGACCACGCGTTCCTATTCTTATATTGAAAAATAGAACAGACCTCTGCGTTTTCTTCAAAAAAATTACATAAATTGGGCTGCCGATGTATCATGAAAATTATAACCTCGGATGGGAGGTCCATAGGCCGGTCGATACATGATGGCCCTCAAGAAAATACAAACCGGCATGTCTTGGGTTGCGCATGTTAAAAAAGAAAGCCTAGACGGGGCAGCCCACAACCCAGCTGATACTTGCTGCCCCAGTGATAATAAATGATACCTGCTAGCTCCCCGGCTTCGTTGTGAATTTATCTACTTTTGTAACTTCGTTGAAGCACCTAAGAAAATGTAACTATGTTGACAAACCCGTGGGCCTCAACGTCAGTATAGCATTAGGAGGAAGTATTTTCTCAATGCGGCACCTGCTTGCGTACGGCCATAGACCTGGTGGGTCTCGACTGTCTGCCTCTCCACACACAGTCCTCTCCAGATTCCTCTCGTTTGTTCAGCTTGTTCACAACAGCAGATAGCGGCGCTGCGGCGAGCGCACAAAGGCGCATGAGGAGATCGAACCACCTAAGGCAATGCCTTATTTGCAACGAAAGTACTGAACTAGCCCAGTGGCCAAGTGACACTACCCGACAGCTGTTCCGCCCGGGTTTGATTCCACCTGATGCAGGGAAAATATCTCCAATTTTTTGCCTCTGCCATTATTGACATGTGGGTCCCCATTGTCATCTATGCACACCACGTCCAACACTTGCCAAAACTTCGTCCCTCGTTTTCTCTGTTTTTCACACACTCGACATTGTGTGGGCACCTTGAAAATAGCATATCTTTTTGACTGTGCATCATATGAAGATGTGCTATGCATGAATGTTGATCGGCACGATGTTAACTGGCTGGTAGTTCCATTTTCGACCATGAATAAAACTTCCAACATGATGTTATCCCTGTTTGAAAAGGCCATGTTAATATAAATGCTTTGCCTATGAAAGTTACAGTTTCTTATCTGAAACTGAAACTTGCAGTTTCTTCTTTGAGAATCACATTGTCCGCACTTTTATACTCCTATAAAACTTCATCTTTTTAAGGGCTGAAAATAGATCTCTAGAATTCATAAAATACTTCATATGCTCAACACTGCAAATCTGAAATTCAAAAGACATTCATATCTGAAATTACTCGCAAAATACACAACACAAAACACAATTCACAACCTGCAAATACTGCCAACCCTAAGCTCCTCCTGACAATTCACAACCTACCTGACTATTGGGCTGGGGGGAAGTCCCCTCCTATTCCTCGGCGGCAGACAACTACCCCGTGACATGATGTGAACGGTGAGGGAGAGGATGGTGGGGAAGCATCATCGGGCCAACTGCTTTTCTCCTCTTGCAGTTGGGTTCGGGCAATGAAGACTCCACCGGCTTGCTCTGGCATGACACCCTCACAAACGGCACTCTGTAGATGCTCGATCCTTCAATCTCTGGTGGATGCTCCATCTGGGATTGATACTCCCACCACCGCTCCCTCATGATCGTATTCAGTGAATCTATTTGCCCCATGGCCCATAGGAGCAGCTCTATGTACTCCCGCACGACTCCCTTCAGGAGTATCGCCGCCTTTTCGCTCTGTTGCAGATATTTGGTCATGGATGTCGTCGTCGCCGCAAGTTGGTCCTTGCTGTCAAACCAAGACTGTATCTCCAACATCCTACCTAGCTTCACAGGGTCGCCGTATGCGATCCTCACGTATCGGTTGTACTCCTCCATCGATCTACTTCTCCACGGCACCTTCACTCGTCGGCAATGGTTTTGGAATGGAAGAGGAGAGGAGCAGCGCTAGTTTTGGATTTGAACGGGAGAGGAGCGATGCTGGATTTGGATTGGAATAGGAGAGGAGGGGCGGTGGTTTTGAAATGGAAGAGGAGAGGAGCGGCGCTGGATTTATATTGGAACAAGAGAGGAGCGGCGGTGGTTTAAGAGGAGAGGAGCGGCGCTGGTCTTGGAACTCTTTTTTTGTTTTGCATATTTTGGGTCAAAGTTTGACCACGTACTATATTTGACAAGCAAAATGTGAATGCATGTCACCAAAAATTGTATCATTTGGTTCATATCTGAATGTACTTTCAAATTATATTATTTTTGCAACGTATAACATATATTTTATTTGTGAAAATCATCATCAATTATGACCCAGAATAAAAGGGAGACTAGTTAATGTGGGGTCGCTTTCTTAATTGAAGGGTAAATTGATTTTGATTTTGATCCAGTCACAGCGCGTCGGCCCTCTTGTCCAATCCTAAATCGCTACCGCACGCTCCTCTCCCTCTTCTCCATTGCAAAACCACATCCTCTCCTCTCCATCATCTCCATTCCAAAACCATCGTCTCGCCTCTCCCTCTTCTCCATTGCAAAACCACCTCCTCTCCTCCCCATCATCTCCATTCCAAAACCACCGTCTCGCCTCTCCCTCTTCTCCATTGCAAAACCACCCCCTCTCCTCTCCATCATCTCCAATCCAAAACCACCGTCTCGCCTCTCCCTCTTCTCTATTGCAAGACCACCGTCTCTCCTCCCATCTTCCAAAGCTAGCACCGGACCACTCAGAAGGATATCTATGGAGAGGATGCAGCAGTGAATCATGCAGATTGCCGACGGTGACCAGGCAAAGTTAGCCAGGTTGAAGGAGACCCATACTTGGTTTGACAATGAGTGGGAGATTTCAAGGATGGTGAGGGCCATGTGACAATGTATGCGGAAGAGCGAGACGGCGGTGATGAGGGTGGCGATGTACTCCTCGGCGGCAGTAACGCCACCAGTCCTTCAAGTTCATCGAGTATATCCTTTGGGTGATTGAGCAGACAGATTCGCCCAAGGCAAAAGTCAGGCGGAGGTGGTGGGCATACAGGTAGAAGGCCGAGCACCCACAGGATAACGAATCGATAGCGTACGGTGTGCCATTCGTGAGGGTGCAGAGCCAGCCGGAGCCATAGGAGTATTTGTTCTCCCACCGCAAGAGGAGGTCGGATGGCGTGACGTTGCTTCCCCGCCATTCTCCATGATTCCCTCGATGCTCGCCTCATTTCAACAGCGGTGGTAGGGTTTAAGGTAAGCTTCGCACTAACCTAATCTTCCATCTGCTCATGCTTACAATTAGTGTGACAGCTAATGAAAATCATGCTTACAATCAGTGTCCGAGTACTAGGTCAATCACCCTAAAATAGCTCTGGACCTTTGGGTCAAAGTTGTGACACTGGTACAAATAAAGAAAAATAGATTGGTGCTTCTTTCAGAAAAGAGTACTCCCTAGAAAACTGCCAATATAAGCTACTAGTATTTGGTTAGAGGATTTGCTAAAGAGAAAGATCCGTCCACAGAGAGCGTCACACATCCCACTAGTGGTGGTGGATGCCAATGTGTGCATGGAGCATGGTTGGTGTCCGTAATTTTTACTTGGCACCACTGTTCAAGATATCTTCCGATATTCCGATAAATCGGCCGATTTATCGCTTATCGTTGTCTGGCCAATAAGATAAATCGGACGATAAATCAGCCGATATGGCGATAAATCGGCCGATATGCCGATAAACATGTCGTTTTACCCCCTATCATGGGTTAATCGATAAGTTCCCGATAAGCGATATCTCCAACATTGCTTGGCACACCTCGCACTCTGCATATATGTCGGTTCCATCCATACATTTGTGCAGTTCAACCAAAATGCAGCTGAATAACCCTGTTTGCACAGATCATGAAAAAGCATGATTACATTATAGTAGCACTAGTTGATGAAACATTCACTAATAAATAGAAGAAAATATTGTGATAGTATCATAGCATGCCATGCTGCGAGGGCGAGATGGGCCCTGCGACACCTCATACAGTATGCCTCATACTGGAAATCGACCCAAGTCTCGCCGATACACCTTCTGCCAGTGATGAACATCAGTATATAGTAGTAGTACAAGGAGGGGCCTTGAGACATTCCAATCTCTATTTTTGTGCACATCAACTAAAATTAAGCACCCTAGTTTGCAGAAACGCTTAAACATTAACAATGGGACTAATTGATGAAACATATACTAACAAAGAGAAGCACTTTCTTTATCTACATTGGAAATGAAATGATAGAGAGGACACTCGCTCTATTTTAACTGTATTATTACTTCATTTTATCAATGGCACTAGGGTCGAGCAGGTGGCAAATGAGGTGTACCATGCATCACAAGGATGGAGGCCAGGGGAGCTTAGACTGGGATGTTGAAGCTGGCTCTTTCAATCCCTATCTTCCCCCCCTAATGTTTCTGTGGTAGCATTTGGGTTGTAATACAAACTTGGTCGAGCTAGTGCTGCGTCCCCCTACCTGCCTAGCTTATGTGGCGAACTTGTCTCCTGCTAGTACTCTGTCCGTTCTAGTAGTAGTTGCATAACTGCCTGTTTACACTGAGATGTTGTCAGATAATGGTTCTCTATGGTTGGGTTTCTTTAATGAAATCGGAGGAAACCTCCTCTTTCGATATATAAAAAAATATCAGTGGCACTAGCGGTTCCAAAACATTGCCTCAAATTAATGGTGCCACTAGATTAAGGTGCAAAATTATAACATTACTGCTTTATCATGACAGTGCCAAAATAGTAGCACAAGAGAAGACTCAACATGCAGGATCTTTGGCAAACGGTCAGACCAAAAAGGAACATACCTCGTGATGGGAACCATATCTGCAGTCAATGCCATCGTAGAAGGGATGACACCAGTCACCAACATGGATGATTCAATTCATGGGACCTTTTGGTGCAGTTCACCAAAAATGAAGCAATGTTCCATGAGCTAGTAGCTTCTTCATTTTTTTAAGAAAAGGGCTTCAGCCCCGGTTCCATTTCCATCAGAAAACGAAACCCACAGAGCTTCTTCTTCACTAATTGCAATAAAATTGAGCAACATCAAGGTTGGTTGTGAAGCTCCTGGAATGTTCAACTATAATTTGGATATCATTTGTGCAGTTCAACTAAGATCAAGCGTGAAATGTATTTCTTTGTTTGCACAGAAAAGGTGGAAAGGAGGGTGACTAACAAGTGATGAAACATACATCAAATGAAAAGAAGCATGTTCCTTATCTGAATGGCAATCGTACAAGGAAAGTAGCAACTTCTAAAGCAGCAGCATTCCTAGATATTAGTGTGGGCATTATGATTAACTATGACAACTGTTACATACGACATTACTTTAATGGTGCCATTGCTTCATTTTACCAGCAACATTACATTAGCAGCTGCTACGGAGTTGGTATTTGGGCACGAGAGAGTAGGCGGACCAGGGCAGTTGCATTTCTAACGAAAACAAGAAACTTATCTTAATGGGAAATTTAGTAGGACATAAAAAAAGTGCCATTGATTCATATTACTGGAGGCATTACATAGAAAACAACATTGGTTTAACATGTCCTTACTTTTAACAGTGCGACTGGTACATTTTACCAGTGGCATTACATAAGAGTGGCTCGGGGTAACAAACATCAGAACAGGATATCTGGGTTGGTCCCATTTTTTTGGTATAGCCACCTTATACTGTGTGAGGCTAGCAAATCTAGTGCTGGACTTACTCTGTTGACTTGTCCCCCAGTCCCCACTTTCTTTCCTTTTCAACCAATAGATCGGGTTTATATTGAGTTTGTACTGCGTTTCCCTCTATTTCCCTATTAGACCAAGAGACCAGTTGGATAGCCAGTCTCTGCTACTTTTCGCCCCCATTATTTCCTCTTTCGACCAAGTCCTAGATTCAGGTAACAAATCTTCCCCCACCCCACCCCCTTTCTTCCTTGTTTGAACCAAGTAGTACTAGATTCAAGTGCATGAACTAGTTTTACCTCTTAATAGTAAAAAAATTAGGTGGCCTTCGAACAGCCGATCGATCCTATCCATGAGGGAGCCAGAGAAATAGTAAAAGATACAAATGCAGTGACGTCAGGAGCTCGGGAAGTAGAGCAAGGCCGGTTTTGAAGGAAGTTATACCTGAGGGTTGCCGGGAGGTCGCTAGGTGGGCGGCGAGAGGCCGGATCTGCCCACACTACGACAGCGAGGAAGAAGGGGTCGGAGGCCCTTCCTAGCCAGCGGTGCTTGGGAGATAACGACAAGGCACCATGATCGGGACATGTCGGCAGTGGGTAAGAGCCGTTGCCGAGGACGACCGCGGGAACGTTGCAACTTCTCACCTTCCCCGGCGGAGAGGATCCGGCTGGATCTGTGACCAGCGGTGAGCAGAGAGAGAGAGAGAGTGTGTGTGTGGCCACCGCTGTCGCATTTAGATCTAGAGAGGACGAAACAGTGTGAAGAGAGCAACACTAGCAAGCAAGCGCGGAGGCTCCTACCTATATAGTGGAGTACTAGTTTTCTTTTGTCTACCGAAGCCGGCTTGAGCTCGTCAATGACTATCGAGAAGTCTTCATGCATATGCCCCGGAGGTGCAGTTGTCGTCATTTTGATCTGAAGCACTGGATTATAACATATAACACGAAAAAAATGCCACATGACAAGAAACCATAAGCTCACTGCCCAAAGGAGACAACATGAATCCCGACTGACAAACTAGGCGAGGATTGTCGGGGAATTGTCATGGCAGATGTCCTAGTGTGAGGACTTAGTCGTGAGGCCAGCGCATCTTTGTGGTAGCTTGAGAGCGGTTGATCGGGATGAGAGACGCAGGGTGGATCAACGCACAAGACAAGGATTTAGACAGCTTCGGGCCCCGGGAAACATCATCCGGTAATAGCCCTACATGTTGTTTGTGGCTAGATCTCATTATGCTCATGAGAGAGCCGTCGCATAAGCCGGCTCCCTGTTTGTGTCTAGCCCTAGAGATTGTTTGTTGCCTCTCCCTCTTGGGGTGCCCTGCCCCTCCTTATATAAGTTGAAGGGGCGGGTTACATGTTGTCAGGACCCCGACTCAATGCCACATAGATCTAGCATGTAACACTTCATATCACTTTGCGGCCTCACGCACGGTATTCCCACGGGTGTCGCCTTACCTTTACCCGGGACCGTTTGCGCCTTTTGGCACACGTATATGACAGTGTCGCTAGCATCCATATGATAAGGAGCCCGGGCTGACATGGCTAGTCGTAAACCCAAAGTGGCACAAACTTACAGGGACAGGCATCCATGAACCAGCATCGAACGTGTCGGTCATCAGCGAGTGAATCCAGGCTGTAGCACTGGGCTAGTAGGACTCCGGTGAACCGGGCTGTAGCGGGCTAACAGGACCCCGGTATTCATCGCGTGACATTTCCCCGAAGGGACAGACACAGGAACGAAGAAGGACACATGCCGGCCAGCCTAAGTCTTCCGGAGCAGTAGCAAGCTACCATGGCTCGGTGGAAACACTAGGAGACATTTCCCGGTAAGAGAGGCTACTAAAGATAAACAACTAGATAGTCAGATCCCACACATACCAAGCATTTCAATAGCATACACACAATATGCTCGATATGTGCAATACAACATGGCATCACAAAATGACTCTACGACTCAAGTAGTTTATTCAATAGGCTCCGAGGAGCGAGACATTACAAACATGGGTCTCATGACCCAATAACCAGAGCATACAAGTCAAAGCACAAACGGAAGCTTAACATGTCTGAGTACAGACATTTATAAATGAAAAAGGCTGAGAAGCCTGACTATCTACCAGATCCTGCCGAGGGCACAAGATCGTAGCTGAGGCAACAAGCTAAACGTCGAAGTCCACGTGGAACTACTAGTGAGACTGAAGTCTCTCTGTAAAAACATAAATTAAGCAACGTGAGTACAAATGTACCCAGCAAGACTTACATCAGATCTATCTACATATGCATCATTATCAACAAAGGGGATGGTGGAGTTTGACTGCAGCAAGCCAGCTTTGACTCGGTGGCTATCCTGAACTACGACGGCAAGTAACTCTTTTGAGGTGGCGCACACGAGTCCACATATTCACCATATCAATACACCACTATGGATCCGCTCCCGTCTCCCTACGAGAACGCCATCCATAGCACTCACGCTTATCTTGCGTATTTTAGGGTATCCACTTTCACTTGTCTATGAACTATGCAATGGGGTCCAAGTTTCCATATCCGAGGAATCCGGCTATTCGAATAGATAATGATAACCCTGCAGGGGTGTACTTCTTCACACACGCTCTCGCCACTTATCGCCCTGTACACGTCATGTATCTCGGCAACCTTCAAGCGGAAGCCGGGCGAGGGAGTCGGCCACGGCCTACCTAAACACTCAAGTCTCTTGTCCAGGTTTATCGCCTATTCGGGTTCCATCCGCAAGGAGATCCGGCCGGGGTGTCGCTCACGGCCCCAAACGATGTGTGCAGGGTTCCCAAGTCCACCATCCGGGTGCCACTTGGTACACCGGGCCACTGTGCCTAGTCTGTCCCAAGTCCACCTGTACCGGGTGCCACTTGGTAGACTACTAACACTACCTACAAACACCAGAAACTAGTTGCAACTCCCGGACAGAGAACAAGGGTGATTAAGAAGTCGAGAGGCGTCGAGTTACCGGAACCCAATGTGTGGTAGTAACTGTTCATGGACACAAACACAGAACTCAGTTCCTGAGGACGGCTGCAATGAGACAACCCACCATGTACTCCTACATGGCCTCTCACCGCTACCTTTACCAAATCGTGTTCACACACTTAGCTCACACACAGTAGGACATGTTCACACGCCTCTGATACATCCCCGATGAATCAGACCTGATTCAACTCTAAGCAATAGCAGGCATGACAAACAAACATGAATGAGTAGGCACAACAGGGCTCAAACAACTCCTACTCATGCTAGTGGGTTTCATCTATTTACTGTGGAATGACAGGTCATGCAAAGGATAAAGGGGTTCAGCTACCGCAGCAAGTAACAGTTGAATCGTTGTTGTCCTAATGCAGTAATAGAGAGCAGGAGCGAGAGAGTGGGATTTTATCGGAATGAACAAGGGGGTTTTGCTTGGCTGGGACTTCTGAAGATAACATTGAGTCTTCATCAGTGTCAACGATCACCACGTCGGAACATCGTCTACCGGGAGGGAACAGATACCGACAACAAAGAAGAAATATAATCAATGCAATGCACAATATGATGCATGCTCATGACATGGCAATATGAATGTGTTTTGAGCTAATGCAACTAGCAACAGATTAAATGAAGTTGGTTTGAATACAAGATTCAAATTCAAACTCCATATGTGATTATTTAAATGCCCTTTATATGATTTGTGCTAAACAGCATCTATAAGTTGTTCTAACATGCATGAAAATGGTACAGATGGATTCCTTGAATTTTTCTGATAATTGTTCATATATAAATTATTTAATTTGGAGCTACGGTTGAATTTCTATGATTTTTAGAAGTTTTAGGCATTTTCTAGAATTTCCTGAATATTAATAAATCCAGAAAATGATTTAACTGCGTCAGCCTGAAGCCAGCATGACGTCAGCGAGTCAACGGCCAGGTCCAGGTCAAACCTGACGTGTGGGGTCCACACGTCAGTGACACAGATTAGACAGGGGGGGTTAGTTTAGTTTAATTAGAGATTAGGGGCACTAGGGCCCACATGTCAGTGGCTCTAGGCCTGGGTTAGCGGGGTGGTTAGGCCCTAATGACCGGCCACGTCAGCTCTCGCCGGAGTTTAGCCGGCGACGACCACAGAGCACGGCGGGGGACGCCGGACTTGTGCTAGGGCATCGGATCGACGCGCCAAGGGCACCAGGAGGTAGCCCGTGCCCGTGCGCATCTAGGGGGACCAACGGGAGGTGCGGGGGTGGCCGGGGTTCGCCGGAGTGGAGCCCGAGGCGGCGGCCAGAGCTCGGGGTTGGGGCGAGTTAGTGCTACGGTGCGCAAACGAGCGAGGTGAGCGGCTAGCGGGGCGCTACACGGTGCGGGGAGCGAGTTAGGCATGCCAGGGTGACCAAATGGTCACCGGAGCTACGTCGGCGACGAGCTCAGGCGGCGGCGTGCTACGGCCAGCTATGAAATGGCGGCTACGGCGAGCGGCAAGCCACGGGGTTAGGGGCAAAACGTGCAGGAGCTCACGGTGGTTCGGATGGGGTAGATGACGAGCTCGGGGAAGCGGAGACGGCGGCGAATCGACGGTGAAGATCCTCGGCGGCCGGCGATGGAAACGGCGATGGTGGCGGCGTTGCAGCGTGTCCGGGACCTTGTGGCTCGGTGGGGAGAAAGAGGGGGTCGAGGCGGAGCCTTTGAGCGCATCGGCGAGGCTAGGGGGTGGCGGTGGCCGCGAGGGAGCTCGTCGGTGGCGGCGGCTCCGTTCGGGCGAGTGAGAGAGAGGTCCAGGGGAGAGGATGAGGACGCGGGAGAGTGAGGGAGAGAGGCAGGAAGGTGCGTGGCGTCTCCGGGCGTCGAGGAGGAAGCAAGAGGTGGCCAGGGGGAAGCAGGAGGTGGCCGAGGCCTCTCGGGCGCGCGCCACGCCTCGCCTCTGCCTACTGGCAGAGGAAGACGACAGGGGGGGGTGGAGATGGGCTGGGCCGTGCTGGGCCAGGTAAGTGGGCGCCAGGTAACTTCCTTCTCTCTCTCTCTTTTATTTCTTTTCTATTTCTGTTATTTTGTTTTTGATTTGATTTAAAATACCAAATCATTTAATAAAATCCTGGAAACAATTATGGGTGCTTTCTGAATTATTTCAGTGACCCTTAACAATTTCCAACATTTATTTGAACATTTAAATTATTTATAGTATTTAAATGCCCAAAGTCAGATACAATATGATTTAATTCAAAAATCCAAAAATGACCTAAGAATATATTCATCATTTTTGGCAGAGGTTTCCACCTTAACCAGAAATCATGAACTTTTCTTAGGAACCTTTTGGGTTTATTGAAAAGATTTTAATTCACCCTAGTTGAGTTGATTTAATGCTAGGGTTTGAACACCCCCATTTCAATTTTAGGCAAAATTTAAACATGATGCAACACATGACTAGCTAGCTCAGAGCAAACCAGAAGCTAGGGATGTGACAACTCACCCCCACTAAACAAGAATCTCGTCTCGAGATTCAAGCGTAGGGTAAGGTGAAGGGGTAACGCAGACTAGTATAATCTTCACGATCCAGGGTGCACTTCAATTGAATGTTGATTCATTCACCATCATTGTCTTGAAGTCTTGCCTTGAGAACTCCAACTATCATGACAACGAGAGGAAAGGAAAGACCCTAAAAGAATTGTTCCTCTCGAAGGTCGAACAACTCAGGATTAACCCACAGAATGAGACATAACAACATCTCTCGAGCTGAGAGACGAAGTACACATCCATAGGAATTGGAGTGAAGCAGATGACAAAGGTTCACTAGGTAGACAACAATTCCAGACTCAAGAATGTGGTAAACGATTGTCACGTAGCGAGGAGTTTGAGTTGCCATGATACCATAACGATGCACCTTAGGGAAGGTGACTCGTAGAAATATCCCCTTAAGTGGCAAAAAGAATTACCTTTGATTCAAAGATCATTGAAACTCTTTAAACCAGCCTAAGACAATTCTCGAGCGATCGTTTGGAGGGGGTCGGTAGAATGGCATACTCGGACTTGGATGATGTGGACTACCTTGTTGAAGACAACGCAATGTATGATTTTTGCTTATCACCGGAAATGGAAGAGACCCATGGTAGAATGGCACATTGGCGGTGCAAGCTGGAAACAAAATGCAAATGTTGGGAATGATTCTGGTAACTGGGGAAGAACCCAACACTAGAGAGTTAAGTCACTGGTTGAAAAGGTCATAGCATTGCCGAGGAAACTGAGAGAAATCCCAGTTAGCGTCGATGATAACACCTAGCGCTTGAGCGTGCTCTCAAGAACTTGAGCATTTCCACAATCATCAAGGTTTTATCAACAACCGCGTCAAGGGTGCTGACAACTCAACATACTACCATGATGAATATCGATGGACGATGCAGATGCAAAGGAGATAACACCTTCTCAGATTCCACCTTAGCGAGGCCAAGGAAACAAAATTTGGATGATCGACCGAGAGACATTTAGCACTCCACTCCTAATGTTCTCCTTGATGTGCTAGCATATCCCATTCATTGAAATGGTTTGGTAACTAGACATCAAGTAAAAGGTCAGACTTCGAGAACACAAAATCCATAAGATCAATTACGGAGGTAAATCCTGCGAAATCCTTATGGAAGGTGGCCAACTTCCTCAAACAAGATACTACAATAATAGGTCTTCCGGCTGGGTGTGTTGGCCACGACATCCACTTTACCGGTTATCGAGGGACCAATATTATAGTTCTTGGGAAATGTTCCAACCATCATATCTGCCTGAGATTCAGATCTGGTTGGTGTCAGGATATTCCAGACTCATCGAGTCTAGGAAGAAAAATGAAAGTTTGCAACACAAATCGACGAAATGACGTTGCGAGATTCTCGGGAAATGAACTACGATAGCAAGCTCCAAAACATGAGCTGGTTCTGCTACACATATGTGAACACGCTGTCTCAGACAAACATGATCACATGGTAGTCTTACAATAGAACACTACCGAGTTCTGGTAGGGAACCATCATTGAGGATATAGGAATCTTGTGCATGAACTAGTATTTGCACAGCAACTCCTTTTCCTTGAACAATTCAATCAGTGGCTTGGTGTGCTAGGGAATACATATGGAGTGGAGGTAATTAATCTACCAAACCATAGAATACATTTGCACATGCGTAATTGACTTGAGATGGTACCAGAGGAGATAAAACAATCTTTCTCAAACTCATGGTGGCAACTTGCACCAAATGCACATGAATTCGAGGAAGTCACTTCTTCCATCCAACATATGCTTCATGAACGGAACACGAAGGCATTGCTTACAAGGTTTCCAACACTAGGTTGATGTTCAACATGAATCATGGTGGAGACAAAATGCTGCTGATGGGCTCAATAGCAACTCATCGGAATTTCCATATCACTGGACTTCCACCATCATGTGAACACGGTGATAGTATTGGTCAGACCAAAAGATGTAATGGTATATGCTCGAGGAAAAACCACGAGTAAGACAACATTACGAATATCGTTGGTTCTGATTTGATTTGATGATAGCCCATACTCAAACAAAGGTTTGGGTAAGATAATAGATCCAACAATTGTTCACAAGGGCCAATTGATGAAGATATCATCTTCCTTCAACACACACTACACAAGAATATTCCTTTGGAACGAACTAAGTCAGGCAAGCTTTTATCTTCCAACTCTCCAAGTTGTTGTTTAGCTTATCCAACTAGCTCAGGGGTATCCAACACGAATTCTTGGAGAGAGGGGTGGTTTACAGGATAAACCAACTTGATCACGAGCTCAACATAACAGTCAGGTGACAACCTGGTGATACTTTCGAGAAGATATTCAGAAAATCACGAACCACCGTATGTTACTGAACCCGAGAACAATCTTGCTTTTAAGGGCAAGACGATATGATAAAAAGGGCGAGGGATTGCCAAAAATCCGAACTCATCAATCAAAGAGTGCACCAGGAAATAAGGACTAGGTAGCACAATCTATCTTAGAATGGTGATTCAATAACCAACATGCTAAGAATGAGAATATTGTCCATTTACTACCAAGCAACAGAGTTGCTAGCAGTATTGATTTCACACACCACGATTCACTTGTCGGCATTTCGGTTACAATAACACAGGAACCGAGGAATGAACAATGATGGCAAGAAGTATCACTGTACCAAGAGTTCATAGGATGGTGTGCAATTCCTACCATAGTCCCGATATAAAAGATGGTAATACTCCAAGGTAGAACAGAGCAAAAGCTGGATTGGCATTTTGATCTGCGGAGTACAATTGTTTTGACCCAATCCTAGATATGGATGAGGTACTGGAGTTTGTTTCTCCTAGTCATCCTGAATAGAATGGCTTGACGGACCAAAAGAATAATAGGCATCGATGAACGATTGCACACATACTCTTGACTATCAATTGATAGACGAGGGTCAGAAGACAACTAACGAGGGACAACCCAAAGGAACATATGTTTTCTGAGTTGTGGATGCATAGATTAGTATGTCGAGCAGAGCTCAACATGTTTCTTCCGGATAACCTATGCGGAAAGGTTGAACTGGCAGAGTCACAATATATAATGGAGAACTCATCAAGAGCATTCTGGTTGTCATCGTTCAGTTCAACGAGGAACTTCTGCCATAAGTAGTTCATGGTATTTGGAAGAGGAAGATACCACGGACTCCAAGGACTATCGCAAAGATTACTAATAACCTAAGGGAGCTAGCAATTACTATCCACATGAAGTAAGTAGGGTGAATCTCGGATTCAAAAACCCAAGGAGTAGAATACCTACTACTAAGTAGCATCACGAGATGCTTTCGAGAATGATAGCCAGAATCATCACACTGGGAACACAAGGCACGACTGGATTACTAGGTGATCCCCTAAGACACCTAGGGTCATAATAACATCTCCAACATATATGTCAAGGTAACAGAGTACCTCAACTCACTGACTAGTGTGGTTAATCTGGCCCAAAGGAACATTGAAACGGGAGGAAGGAATTTGCAAGTGCATCAGACTGTTTAGAGACCTGAGATGACTCGGACAGCATAACGGCTGTAAATGCTCAGAAAGATTTGAGACATTCACAAAAATGGTGGCATAACCACTCAGAAGCACAACATCAAGGTTTCGAGATCAACAATTAACATACAGAAGTAGTAGGAACTGAACAGAGGCTTAAGTCCAACAATCTTATAAGTCTACGGATTAGTAACACGTGATCCTGATAGAGAGAAGAGAAAGCCTAGTTCCTTAACCCCGTAGAAAAGATAAGATGACTCAGATCAGAAGGGCATGAGGTATAAGGAGTAAAAAGAGCCTTACGTTCCATCCCACAATCAATTCCCTTATATAACTAAAGCATTTCTAGACTCAACTTCGACCAGTTTGGCTTGGTAAACCTACAGGCAGTCAAGCTCTGATACCAACGCTGTCAGGACCCCGACTCAATGCCACATAGATCTAGCATGTAACACTTCATATCACTTTGCGGCCTCACGCACGGTATTCCCACGGGTGTCGCCTTACCTTTACCCGGGACCGTTTGCGCCTTTTGGCACACGTATATGACAGTGTCGCTAGCATCCATATGATAAGGAGCCCAGGCTGACATGGCTAGTCGTAAACCCAAAGTGGCACAAACTTACAGGGACAGGCATCCATGACCCAGCATCGAATGTGTCGGTCATCAGCGAGTGAATCCAGGCTGTAGCACTGGGCTAGCAGGACTCCGATGAACCGGGCTGTAGCGGGCTAACAGGACCCCGGTATTCATCGCGTGACATTTCCCCGAAGGGACAGACACAGGAACGAAGAAGGACACATGCTGGCCAGCCTAAGTGTTCCGGAGCAGTAGCAAGCTACCATGGCTCGGTGGAAACACTAGGAGACATTTCCCGGTAAGAGAGGCTACTAAAGATAAACAACTAGATAGTCAGATCCCACACATACCAAGCATTTCAATAGCATACACACAATATGCTCGATATGTGCAATACAACATGGCATCACAAAATGACTCTACGACTCAAGTAGTTTATTCAATAGGCTCCGAGGAGCGAGACATTACAAACATGGGTCTCATGACCCAACAACCAGAGCATACAAGTCAAAGCACAAACGGAAGCTTAACATGTCTGAGTACAGACATTTATAAATGAAAAAGGCTGAGAAGCCTGACTATCTACCAGATCCTGCCGAGGGCACAAGATCGTAGCTGAGGCAACAAGCTAAACGTCGAAGTCCACGTGGAACTACTGGTGAGACTGAAGTCTCTCTGTAAAAACATAAATTAAGCAACGTGAGTACAAATGTACCCAGCAAGACTTACATCAGATCTATCTACATATGCATCATTATCAACAAAGGGGATGGTGGAGTTTGACTGCAGCAAGCCAGCTTTGACTCGGTGGCTATCCTGAACTACGACGGCAAGTAACTCTTTTGAGGTGGCGCACACGAGTCCACATATTCACCATATCAATAC
The DNA here is from genome assembly GCF_002162155.2 of Triticum dicoccoides. Lineage (NCBI taxonomy): Eukaryota > Viridiplantae > Streptophyta > Magnoliopsida > Poales > Poaceae > Triticum > Triticum dicoccoides. Next base: position 151,489,117 of record NC_041386.1, read on the forward strand.
ACCACTATGGATCCGCTCCCGTCTCCCTACGAGAACGCCATCCATAGCACTCACGCTTATCTTGCGTATTTTAGGGTATCCACTTTCACTTGTCTATGAACTATGCAATGGGGTCCAAGTTTCCATATCCGAGGAATCCGGCTATTCGAATAGATAATGATAACCCTGCAGGGGTGTACTTCTTCACACACGCTCTCGCCACTTATCGCCCTGTACACGTCATGTATCTCGGCAACCTTCAAGCGGAAGCCGGGCGAGGGAGTCAGCCACGGCCTACCTAAACACTCAAGTCTCTTGTCCAGGTTTATCGCCTATTCGGGTTCCATCCGCAAGGAGATCCGGCCGGGGTGTCGCTCACGGCCCCAAACGATGTGTGCAGGGTTCCCAAGTCCACCATCCGGGTGACACTTGGTACACCGGGCCACTGTGCCTAGTCTGTCCCAAGCCCACCTGTACCGGGTGCCACTTGGTAGACTACTAACACTACCTACAAACACCAGAAACTAGTTGCAACTCCTGGACAGAGAACAAGGGTGATTAAGAAGTCGAGAGGGGTCGAGTTACCGGAACCCAATGTGTGGTAGTAACTGTTCATGGATCACAAACACAGAACTCAGTTCCTGAGGACGGCTGCAATGAGACAACCCACCATGTACTCCTACATGGCCTCTCACCGCTACCTTTACCAAATCGTGTTCACACACTTAGCTCACACACAGTAGGACATGTTCACACGCCTCTGATACATCCCCGATGAATCAGACCTGACTCAACTCTAAGCAATAGCAGGCATGACAAACAAACATGAATGAGTAGGCACAACAGGGCTCAAACAACTCCTACTCATGCTAGTGGGTTTCATCTATTTACTGTGGAATGACAGGTCATGCAAAGGATAAAGGGGTTCAGCTACCGCAGCAAGTAACAGTTGAATCGTTGTTGTCTTAATGCAGTAATAGAGAGCAGGAGCGAGAGAGTGGGATTTTATCGGAATGAACAAGGGGGTTTTGCTTGCCTGGCACTTCTGAAGATAACATTGAGTCTTCATCAGTGTCAACGATCACCATGTCGGAACATCGTCTACCGGGAGGGAACAGATACCGACAACAAAGAAGAAATACAATCAATGCAATGCACAATATGATGCATGCTCATGACATGGCAATATGAATGTGTTTTGAGCTAATGCAACTAGCAACAGATTAAATGAAGTTGGTTTGAATACAAGATTCAAATTCAAACTCCATATTTAAATGCCCTTTATATGATTTGTGCAAAACAGCATCTATAAGTTGTTCTAACATGCATGAAAATGGTACAGATGGATTCCTTGAATTTTTCTGATAATTTTTCATATATAAATTATTTAATTTGGAGCTACGGTTGAATTTCTATGATTTTTAGAAGTTTTAGGCATTTTCTGGAATTTCCTGAATATTAATAAATCCAGAAAATGATTTAACTGCGTCAGCCTGAAGCCAGCATGACGTCAGCGAGTCAACGGCCAGGTCCAGGTCAAACCTGACGTGTGGGGTCCACACGTCAGTGACACAGATTAGATAGGGGGGGTTAGTTTAGTTTAATTAGAGATTAGGGGCACTAGGGCCCACATGTCAGTGGCTCTAGGCCTGGGTTAGCGGGGTGGTTAGGCCCTAATGACCGGCCACGTCAGCTCTCGCTGGAGTTTAGCCGGCGACGACCACAGAGCACGGCGGGGGACGCCGGACTTGCGCTAGGGCATCGGATCGACGCGCCAAGGGCACCAGGAGGTAGCCCGTGCCCGTGCGCATCTAGGGGGACCAACGGGAGGTGCGGGGGTGGCTGGGGTTCGCCGGAGTGGAGCCCGAGGCGGCGGCCGGAGCTTGGGGTTGGGGCGAGTTAGTGCTACGGTGCGCAAACGAGCGAGGTGAGCGGCTAGCGGGGCGCTACGCGGTGCGGGGAGCGAGTTAGGCATGCCAGGGTGACCAAATGGTCACCGGAGCTACGTCGGCGACGAGCTCAGGCGGCGGCATGCTACGGCCAGCTATGAAATGGCGGCTACGGCGAGCGGCAAGCCACGGGGTTAGGGGCAAAACGTGCAGGAGCTCACGGTGGTTCGGATGGGGTAGATGACGAGCTCGGGGAAGCGGAGACGGCGACGAATCGACGGTGAAGATCCTCGGCGGCCGGCGATGGAAACGGCGATGGTGGCGGCGTTGCAGCGTGTCCGGGACCTTGTGGCTCGGTGGGGAGAAAGAGGGGGTCGAGGCGGAGCCTTTGAGCGCATCGGCGAGGCTAGGGGTGGCGGTGGCCGTGAGGGAGCTCGTCGGTGGCGGCGGCTCCGTTCGGGCGAGTGAGAGAGAGGTCCAGGGGAGAGGATGAGGACGCGGGAGAGTGAGGGAGAGAGGCAGGGAGGTGCGTGGCGTCTCCGGGCGTCGAGGAGGAAGCAAGAGGTGGCCAGGGGGAAGCAGGAGGTGGCCGAGGCCTCTCGGGCGCGCGCCACGCCTCGCCTCTGCCTACTGGCAGAGGAAGACGACAGGGGGGGTGGAGATGGGCTGGGCCGTGCTGGGCCAGGTAAGTGGGCGCCAGGTAACTTCCTTCTCTCTCTCTCTCTTTTATTTCTTTTCTATTTCTATTATTTTGTTTTTGATTGGATTTAAAATACCAAATCATTTAATAAAATCCTGGAAACAATTATGGGTGCTTTCTGAATTATTTCAGTGACCCTTAACAATTTCCAACATTTATTTGAACATTTAAATTATTTATAGTATTTAAATGCCCAAAGTCAAATACAATATGATTTAATTCAAAAATCCAAAAATGACCTAAGAATATATTCATCATTTTTGGGAGAGGTTTCCACCTTAACCAGAAATCATGAACTTTTCTTAGGAACCTTTTGGGTTTATTGAAAAGATTTTAATTCACCCTAGTTGAGTTGATTTAATGCTAGGGTTTGAACATCCCCATTTCAATTTTAGGCAAAATTTAAACATGATGCAACACATGACTAGCTAGCTCAGAGCAAACCAGAAGCTAGGGATGTGACACATGTGGAGTCCTATTAGGATTAGGACTAGTCTATTACAAGTGGAATCCTAGTCCCCCTTAAGGGAAAACTCCTTATGCCTTTCCTCGTAAACCGGACCACCATAACATGAGCCGGCCTTCTGGGCCTTTGGCCTAGTCTTCTATCTGACCCGCCGTTAGGGCCATCCGTGAGTCGCCAGGCTCGTGAGTCGTCACTCCGGTGGGTTACCAATGAAAACGCCAAACCCGGCCGGGTCATACCGCGGGGTATATCCCCGACATTAGCCCCCAGTTTAATTTGGATTTATCCATGTTAAAATCATCATGTAAAATAAACACAAGAACAAACTTGATAGGTTGTGCTCCGGGTTAAATATTTTCCTGAACCGTCACCTGATCATCTTTAAGTCCTTGTCATTTCCTCCTGGATGCATACTCAAGATCTTATAGCAAATCTCTTTTAACAGATATGCCCAAACCTTGCCAATGCAAAAAATCCACGCACTTCTTCAAAAAAATTCAGGTCAATAGGCCAGCTTCATAACCAATTTGCTGACATTGGCTCTTGTAGAAAAATATTATGAGAAATAATCCATTTGAGTCGGCCTTCAACGCCCTGACTTGACAAAATTATTGGTCTTGAAATATTCAACTGATATTCGGCCGGTTTAAAGATGTAGATCTTGCTGATTTATGATTGCCAAAATTGCCGGGTTATAAATAAATGATGTCGGGTCATGATTGTTGCAGACACTGGGTTAATCTGGTCTACTCCAAACTAAGAATTTGAAGATTTTTTTCTCCCTTATATGCATATCACCTGTAGCCCCATAGTGCCGGGTTGTCAAGCTTGCGGCAACCTGGGACTTGTAATTGCCTTATGCTCATGAAAACTTCAACCAGTGTAGCCCCCAAGGGCCGGCTTAGTAAGATAATACTGAGCCGGGACTTTGTATATAATTTATTGTTAATAACATCATATAATATAATCTCCACCATTGGGCTTGAACCCACGTCCACAAGGTTAAGAGCTTTGTACTCTACCAACTGAATAGTGGACCATTCAATATAATGGATTAATGCTTGTGTACCTTCAATTGTTGACAGGAGCAATTGGTAGCCCCCAAGCGTCGGCTCATTACAATGTGATGAGTCGGGTCTTCAATAAGTTGAACAAAAAGTGACTTTAGATTAGCCCCCAAGTGCCATGGTGCATGCTGGCAGTGACATGAGACTTGCATATTTGATGTAATCTCAATTTAAATAATATAGCCCCCAAGTGTCGGGTCGTAAGACTGCAGCGACTCGGGACTATTCCTTCCATTGTAGAACAAATCATATCCATTGATAAAATAATAGCCATTGCGCCAAAGCGACTTTGAATACCTCATCTGTTGATAAGTAAGTCCGGAGTTTAAATACCCGGCGGCTCTTGGCCGATGGCGATTTAATACACCTCCATTGTAAGCTGGCATTTTTATAACCTGGTGGCTTATAGCCTTTGAGAAAATCCAGAATGGATAATCATTTTGAAGCATCAATTTTAATGAAGAGCTTGGACTTAAGCATTTACATAAGCCATAGTTCTGCAAAACCTGCATAGAGTTTAAACAACATGAACTCTGGCAACTTAACGTCAAAAGCAAGGGCGGGTAACAACCCAAACATAATATAGCCTTTATGCAAGTATGGAAAAAACTAGAGTTAAGGCCATTCAAGCCTAAACATAATGGCGATTTAATGTCAAAAATCAGGGCGGGTTATCAAACCTCGCATATTTATATAATCAGGAAAACATACCTGTGGAATTGGCTCATACCGCCGGCTTATATCGCCATATCCAATAAGGGAAATAGCCCAAAGATTAATATGCGCATGATTCCAATGGCGCAATTCAAAATATACTGTCGGCTTAAAATCCATAGCCAGGGCCGGTTTAAACATAATCATGTATAAACAATATCATACCTGTGATATTGAATTGTATTGCTGGCTTATGATACCTATGTAGTAAGGGTGATAACCCAAAACATAGAAGCCAAACCTTCCAAATATTAATATTGTCATATGTTGGCCACGTGTCATCGAAAGCCAGGCTGGGTTAATAGAAACTGTCGGCGTTCTAGGAACGGGGGTCCCTAGACTTGCCTGCCTGCGGCGTGGCTCGAGGAAGGGCCCAGCACGGCCCATCTTCATCAACACAGACCCAAGACCCTTGCGAGGGGTCAAGCCTCGTGGGGCGGACGACGCGGAGCTTCCTCAGGCGCGGCCTCATCAGGGTGGCTCGCAAGGAGGCGGAGAGATCAAGGCAGGGCACCTCACGACGTGCCCGTGACACAAGCCATGACGACCAAGGGTGCCAGGCGGGCGTCAGCCCGCGCAGTGTCCTCCTTTCCTCTTTGGTGCAAAGAGAGCAAGCGCAGGCGAGGGCATCAAGCAAAGGCACCCGTTCGGTGCAACGAGACCAAGACCAGCCCAACGGCAGGGAGGAAGTCATTGTGGAGCCCAAGCCAGCGTCACCACCAGAGCCTTTGGCAGGCGAGGACCAACTTTAGTCAGGTTAAGTGTACCAGATGTTCCCCTCCAAAATGGCCAATTGTTGGAGCCCTTCCCGCTCAGTATTTGGGAAGAGGCCCAGGGCCTTTGCCTATAAATAGGACTAGCCACCCACAGAAGAGGGAAACCGAGATCGGATCGCAATCGAGAAGAGAGAGAGAGAGAGAAGGGTGACTGAACTCCTCCTAGCAGTTCGTCGCCCCAGCCAAGAACAGACCCTCACGAGGCTGTTCTTCCTTGTATTGCGCATCATCATCAGCCCAAGAGGCAATCCACCACACCACACACTGGAGTAGGGTATTACACCACAACGGTGGCCCGAACCAGTATAAACCCTATGTCTCTTGTGCTATTCTTTCCATAGCTTAGATCTTAGCGAGGCGGAGGGGTGCAGGTAGGTAGAAGGCGAAATCTCCGCGCGCACCCCAGTGTTCGAACCTCAAGGGTCTGCCGAAACCCGAAATCCAACATTTGGCGCACCAGGTAGGGGTGCACCGGAGTTCTCCCTTCCGCCACCACGACGACTTGCCTCATGATGAGTAGCGTGTCGCCTGCTCCGGCCGCCGGCGCCAGCACTAGGGACGGGGGAATCCGAGCCCTGGCCCCAGCCCTGCAATGGGTATGGTGGCCGGACAAGTTCAAGCCAATGACGCCGCCGTGCTACAGCGGCGCGACTGATCTGCTGGCCTTCTTGCTGGCGTACGAGGAGGCCATCCTCTAAGCTAGAGGTGACGATAAGGTCATGGCCAACTGGCTCCCCACAGCCCTCACCAGCGCTCTGCGCGCATGGCTGCTCCACCTGCCGGCAGCCTCCGTGACCTCTTGGGAAGAGCTCCGCAGCCTCTTCCCTGCCCACCACGCTACACCAACACCCCCGGTCGTCACGGCCCTCCTGGGCGGCTCGCAGGCGCCGCCTACAAGTCACCACGTCAAGCCGTTCATCCGCCCGGTCAGCGCCGCTTCCACACGGCAGGGGGCTGCCCCGGACCGGGCGGCGCCCAAGGCCGGCCTGACCTTCAGCTCGGAGGACAACCCCTCCAACTCGGCCTGCTCTGGTGCGCTCCCCATGCTGTGCACCCCCACCATCTGCCAGGTGGCCGTCACCAGAACTCTCATCGATGGCGGTGCGGGCCTCAGCGTGCTCTCGATTGAGGCCTTCAACCTCCTCTGCATACCCCTGGAACGGTTGCAACCCAGCCGTCCCTTCTCAGGCGTTGGAGGCGGATCATCCAGCTCCTTGGGACAGATCCGGCTCCCGGTAACCTTCGGCACCTACAACAACTTCCGCACAGAGCTGGTCGACTTCGACATCACCCCCGTCGGCCTCCCCTACAACGCCATCCTCGGCTACCCAGTGCTGGCCCAGTTCATGGCCGCGACGCACCCGGCGTACAACCTCATGAAGATGCCAGGGAGCAGCGGTGTCCTCACCGTGCACGGGGACACCGAAGACGCGCTGCGAGTGCTCAAGCTCGCCTTCAAGACGGCGGTGGCGGCACAGCCCGCCGACTTGGAGACCCCCGAACCCAAGGGGGCTGCACCCGCCAAGAAGAAACAATTGTTCACCCAAGACAAGGCAGAAACCAAGCAGATACCCGTCGATGAGGACGGGTCCACCCATGCCACTTTCACCATAGGCGCCAACCTCGAGCCCGAGCAGGAGGAGGCCCTGGTCAGGTTCCTGCGTGCAAACAAGAAGGTATTCGCTTGGGAGCCTGACCAGTTAGCGGGGATCCCTAGGGGCGTAATCGAGCATCACCTCAACGTGTGCCCCAACGTGCGCCCTGTGAAGCAGAAGGCAAGGCGGCAGTCCACAGAAAAGCAGGCCTTCATCGTCTAAGAGACCCGCAAACTAGAAGCCGCTGGGGTCATTCACGAGGTCCGATACCCGGATTGGTTGGCCAACCCTGTCATTGTACCAAAGAAGGGAGGGAAGGAGCGCATGTGTGTCGACTTCACCAACCTCAACAAGGCATGCCCGCAAGATCCGTTCCCGCTCCCCCGCATCGACCAGATCGTCGATTCCACCGCAGAATGCGACCTGCTATGCTTCTTGGATGCCTTCTCTGGGTATCACCAGATCAAGATGGCGGTAGAAGACGTCGAAAAGACAGCCTTCCTAACCCCGTGTGGGGTGTACTGCTACACGTGCATGCCATTCGGGCTGCGTAACGCAGGGGCGACCTTTCAGCGGCTGATGCACATCACCTTGGGCCCGTAGCTTGGGAAGAATGTTGAGGCTTACGTCGATGACATTGTGGTGAAGTCTCGGGAGGCCAGGACCCTGATACAAGACCTGGAGGAAACCTTTGCGAGCCTCAACACAGTGAACCTGCGGCTCAACCCAGAGAAGTGTGTGTTCGGAGTCCCCTCGGGCAAGCTCTTGGGTTTCCTCATGTCCCACCGAGGCATCGAGGCTAACCCGAAAAAGGTCATGGTGGTCGAGGACATGAGCCCGCCAAAGACCCTCAGAGAAATGTGGAAGCTCATTGGGCGCGTGACCGTGCTGGGGCGCTTCATCTCCTAGTTGGGGGAGCGAGCGCTGCCCTTCTTCCAGCTAATGAAGAAAAAGGGGCCCTTCGAATGGACTGAAGAGGCCGACAAGGCGTTCCAGGATCTCAAGAGATACCTGACTAGCCCACCGGTCATGGTGGCCCCGCGCCCTCAAGAGCCCCTGGTGCCAGATGGCCAGCGCAGCCCTGGTGGTGGTTAGGGAGGAGCGTCGAATCAAAACCACAGCAGCAGCTCGGGACAAGGCAAAACAGGAACAAGGAAGGCCCACAGAAACTGCCACCACGGCTGAGGAGGATCAACCGCCACAGAGGAGTGCACCGGAGGCGGAAGAGGCCCCTCTCCCAGATGGCCAGCCTCAGGAGGCCTCATCTCCTCAGGAGGCGCCATGGTCCCCGGAGGGCGCCACCAGCACTGACGCACCCAACCTCGTTGAGCACCCAATGTGCTTTGTCAGCACCGTGTTGCGGGACGCGAGGGCATGGTACCCCATGCCTCAGAAGCTCCTCCTCGCGCTACTGGTGGCCTCGCGCAAGCTGCGGCACTATTTTCAGGGTCACCCCATCAAGGTCGTCTCGTCATACCCCCTCGAGAGAGTGCTCAGGAGCCCTAACTCAGCTGGAAGGGTCGCTGAGTGGAACATAGAACTGCAAGCGTTTCAGCTCGAATTCAGCACGACCAGAGTCATCAAGGGAGCAGCATTAGCGGATTTTGTGGCAGAATGGACAGAGGCACCAGTCCTAAAGGCCGACGAGGATCGGTCCCTCTCCCCAGGAAGCGAGGCGCCAGAAGGCTAGGTCATGTACTTAGATGGTGCGTTCTCCAGGCATGGCGCTGGGGCTAGGGCGGTGCTTATATCGCCCACTCAGGACAAGCTCTACTACGCTGTACAGCTCTGTTTCCAGCAAGGCGAAAAGGTCTCCAACAACATAGCGGAGTATGAAGGTTTAATAGAGGGCTTGAAGGCCGTAGCTGCCCTGGGGGTGAAACGCCTCACCATCAAGGGCGATTCGCAGCTCCTTGTCAATTTCTCCAACAAGGTGTATGATCCGAAAGATGAGCACATGGAAGCCTACCTTGCGGAGGTCCGCAGGATGGAGAAGTAGTTCTGGGGGTTGGAGTTGCAGCATGTGCCCCGTGGCACCAATCAGGAGGCCGACGACATCGCCAAACGTGCGTACAGGCGGTTACCTCAGGAGCCTGGCGTCTTCGAGGAGTGGCTCTTCAAGCCCTCAGCCCTGCCGTCATTTTTAAACACGGCTTGGCCTCGGGAGGAGCTCCCCCAGCCACCTGCCTCAGGAGCCCCGGTCTGTGGCCCGGCCTCAGGAGCACGCCTGCTCCTGACGATGGAACCTCAGGAGGGGTGCTGGATCATGGAGCTCCGGAGTTACTTAACACAAGGGACCCTGCCGGATAAGGAGGAGGAAGCGGAGCGTGTGGCATGGCAGGCCACGACATACTGCATCAAGGATGGAGAGCTCTACCGGAAGGGACCAAACGATGTATCCCTGCGCTGCATCTCCAGGGATCAAGGAAAGGAACTGCTGGAAGATATACACGGCGGAGACTGTGGACATCATTGATCATCACGGACCCTCGTCGGCAAGGCGTTCCGTAGTGGGTTTTATTGGCCCACTGCACTCAATGACGCCATCGAACTGGTGAAAGCTTGTGAGGCCTGCCAGTTCCACGCAAAGCAAATCCATCAGCCGGCAGGAGGCCTGCAGACTATACCCCTTTCGTGGCCATTCACAGTCTGGGGGCTGGACATCCTGGGCCTGTTTCCTCAGGCACCAGGGGGCTACCGCTACCTCTACGTCGCCGTGGACAAGTTCACCAAGTGGGCTGAAGTAGAGGCCGTCCGCACCATCCCCACAGGTTCCGCAGTCAAGTTCATCAGGGGCATCATGAGCCGGTTCGGGGTGTCGAACTGCATCATCACAGACAACGGTTCGCAGTTCACCAGTAAGCTCTTCAAAACATACTGTGCTAACCTTGGAACGCAGATATGCTACGCTTCGGTGGCGAACCCCCGAAGTAACGGCCAGGCCGAGCGAGCCAACGCAGAGGTCCTGAGGGGCCTCAAGACCAGGACGTTCAAGAAGAAGCTGGAGGCCTGCGGCAGAGGTTGGTACGACGAGCTTCAGTCCGTGTTGTGGTCCATCCGCACAACCGCGACCAAGCCGACTGGAGAAACCCCGTTCTTCCTGGTCTACGGAGCCAAAGCGGTCCTCCCTCACGAGGTCAGACGTTGCTCTGCGTGGGTCCTGGCGTTCGACGAGGCGCAGCAGGATGCCATGTGGGGGATGTACCTCGTGCTGGGGAAGGAACGTCATCGAGAAGCCGCGCTGCGAGCGGCGAGGTACCAACAAGCACTGCGACGATATTACTGCCGCAACATCCGCCCCAGAACTCTCGAGGTAGGAGACCTCGTGCTCAGGCGGGTTCTCTCCAGGGAGGGACTGCACAAGCTCTCTCCCATGTGGGAGGGCCCGTTCAAGGTTGTTCATGTTTCCAGGCCCGGCTCCGCGCGCTTGGAGACTCAGGAGGGGGTGCCGGTCCAGAACGCATGGAACATCCAGCACCTCCGGAGGTTCTACCCCTAAAAAGCCCCAGAGCCTATGAAGAAGGCGAATGCCTGTGAAGATTATCCTTTTTGGAAAAGGCCCAGAGCCTGTGAAGAAGGCGAATGCATGTGAAGCTGTCGCGTTTTGGAAAAGGCCCAGAGCCTGTGAAGAAGGCGAATGCCTGTGAAGCTGTCGCGTTTTGGAAAAGGCCCAGAGCCTGTGAAGAAGGCGAATGCCTGTGAAGCTGTCGCGTTTTGGAAAAGGCCCAGAGCCTGTGAAGAAGGCGAATGCCTGTGAAGCTGTCGCGTTTTGGAAAAGGCCCGGAGCCTGTGAAGAGGGCAAATGCTTGTGAAGCCTGCTTCCCCCAAGAAAGGCCCGGAGCCTGTGAAGAAGGTCAACGCTTGTGAAGCTCGCCGCCCGTGACACTCTCACGTAATAATGAGTTGGGGTTGTACACGCCCCGGAGTCTCAGGAGCGCCGGCCTCAGGCCCTGGGGCTCCCTCCCACGCCCAGTGGCAGCACTTAGCTCCGCGTTGGTGAGAAGACGTCGAAGACTAGATTAGGTGCCGGACGCGGCTTTTTCATTTGCTTTCCGCAGTTGGCTTGTTCATTCTCATTTGAAGTTTTATTGAAGCTGTTGCCGTCTTTGGCTCGTGGTTCTTCGTCTTTTCACTCTCCTGCCTCAATTTCTCTTATGCAAGGCCTCGCGAGGGGGGCAGCCGAGCGCCCTCGCGAGTGTTCCTGTCCTAGTCATTCAAAGGTGTCGCGGCCTGGGTCCATTACAGGAGCACCCCTCCAGTCCGTGCCTCATGGGCACCGCGACACGAACACAGGGCCTGGGTCGGTCGCCCCCCCACGGCTGGGGCCGGGAACTATCCACGCGCGGGAACATAGCCGGAAGGCACGATAATGGAAGCAAAGCGATGATTAACAACAATAACCCAAACACGCCCCCACGGGGCTCCACGCTACTGTCTTTTTACGCAGGAAAAAGGAAAAGAAAGAACAAATCAGGTGCAGCTCGCCTCACACTGGACTGCAGGGAAGGCTCGAGCTGCCTCCGGGGCTCAGGCAGACTCCCTCTCGCGCTTCACCGAAACGCGACGGCGGGCAAACACGCTACCACCTCCCAAGCAGGTACGACGGCGTGGGGGCTGACCGCGGTCATCGCTAGAAGAGTCGCCGCCTGAAGAAGAACCGGTGAAGCTTGGGGAACCCTGAGCGCCACCAATCACGCGAGCGCTGCCCTCTCCATCATCGCCGGGGCTGGGTTCCCGGCCGCGGTCGTCGTCCTCGGGACAGCACCCTGCGCGCTTCCCCAAACACCCTCACGTAGAGGGTGGCATCGCCGTCAAACTTGAAGTGCAGGGTGCACCGACGGCTCAGGCCACGCACGCGGGCAAACATCTGTCAACCGCGGGTCAAGGCCAGGCTCCTGGCTGCGGAGACCTCCAGTGAAGCCCATGAGGCCCGGCTGTAGTAGCCGTCTGCCTGTAGCCAGAGGTCACCCGGGGCACCGGCCGGGAGCTCGCCGAGGAGGAAGCGAGGAAGTTGAAGCTGGGTGCTAGTCGGCTCCGCCGACCACACTACGAACTCCGGCAGCACCTCTGCAGCGCGAAAGCGCGGCCTAGGGGGACGCGCGACCGAAGCGCGCCCCCCGGCCACAGCAGTCCGCCCGTCACCGTGCTGGAAATCGTCTCCACGGCCGCGGGAAGCTGCCGTGGTGGCCACAGGATGTTTGCGAGAGCGCCCTCGGCCGCGCTTGGGCGGGGGAGAGGCGGGCTCAACCTGGCGAGCCTTCCCCTTCTCTGCGGTCGAGAACCTCCTCGACGGGGCCATGAAGAAGAAGGAGAAGCAAGGGGGAATGAACTGGAAGGGCGCGCGCCGATCCATACTTATAACCGGCGAGGGCCAACCGTCGGTCCCCACGATCGCAGGTAATCATGACCCGCTTTGCATGCAGGGACTTGTCCAATCCGTGCAGTTGCCGAGGCGCCATGGGGAAGTGGAGACGCCCACGTCCAATCAACCGCCACGCGGCGCCCAAGGCCGCAGGCTGTTAGGGCCCACGGCGCTTCGCACTTGCCCTTTCGCCTCCCTGCACGACCAAGTCCGGGCGCGCCTTGGGCCCGGGGGCGACTGTCGGCGTTCTAGGAACGGGGGTCCCCAGACTTGCCTACCTGCGGCCTGCGGCGTGGCTCGAGGAAGGGCCCAGCACGACCCATCTTCATCAACACAGACCCAAGACCCTCGTGGGGCGGACGACTCAGAGCTTCGTCAGGTGCGGCCTCATCAGGCTGGCTCGCAAGGAGGCGGAGAGATCAAGGCGGGGCACCTCACGACGTGCCCGTGACACAAGCCATGACGACCAAGGGTGCCAGGCGCGCGTCAGCCCGCGCAGTGTCCTCCTTTCCTCTTTAGTGCAAAGAGAGCAAGCGCAGGCGAGGGCATCAAGCAAAGGCACCCGTTTCGGTGTAACGAGACCAAGACCAGCCCGACGGCAGGGAGGAAGTCATTGTGGAGCCCAAGCGAACGTCACCACCAGAGCCTTTGGCAGGCGAGGACCAACTTTAGTCAGGATAAGTGTACCAGATGTTCCCCTCCAAAATGGCCAATTGTTGGCGCCCTTCCCGCTCAATATTTGGGAAGAGGCCCAGGGCCTTTGCCTATAAATAGGACTAGCCACCCATAGAAGAGGGAAACCGAGATCGGATCGCAATCGAGAAGAGAGAGAGGGAGAAGGGTGACTGAACTCCTCCTAGCAGTTCGTCGCCCCAGCCAAGAATAGACCCTCGCGAGGCTGTTCTTCCTTGTATTGCTCATCATCATCAGCCCAAGAGGCAATCCAGCACACCACACACTGGAGTAGGGTATTACACCACAACGGTGGCCCAAACCAGTATGAACCCTGTGTCTCTTGTGCTGTTCTTTCCATATCTTAGATCTTAGCGAGGCGGAGGGGTGCAGGTAGGTAGAAGGCGAAATCTCTGCGCGCACCCCAGTGTTTGAACCTCAAGGGTCTGCCGGAACCCGAAATCCGACAGAAACCACATATGTATGCTTCAGATATGAGCAAAAAGTCTCAAGACAAACTCAAAAGATTGTTTTCAAAAAACTTAAGTCAAACAGAGAGAAAACTTTGAGGCTTTTGATTTGAATACGATCAATAAACCGGACCAAAGGGGTTAAGCTAGGATTCGAATACGATCAATAAACCGGACCAAAGGGGTTAAGCTAGGATTCGAATACGATCATGTAGCCCCCAGTGGCTTTGGCGTTGCGCCGATCAAGAGGGTACCGACAGTTATGTTCTCTTTGGTTCAAATACGACCTATGTTTGAACAGGAAGCCCCCAAATGACCTTGAGAGTTTTTTTAACGACTCTGATTCGAATACGATCAAAGTCAGACCCAAAAGGGGTTAAGCTATGACTCGAATACGATCAAGAAGCCCCCTAATGAGTTTGGCATTGTGCCGATCAAGAGGGTACCGACAGCTATGTTCTCTTTGGTTCGAATACGACCTATGTTTGAACAGGAAGCCCCCAAATGACCTTTACAACCCAGCCTATAAGCCAGATCAAAGGGTAGTCATAGCTATGCTCAGTGAGCAGGACGCCCCCATGTATTTTGTAACAAGGCGTATAAGCCGGATCGGATACCCATGTTTGAACTACGCATCATAGCAACAGGTCCTCTTCGGCAAATTTTAACTTTTTGCAAGAGATAAATTCTTCTTTAACCGGGATTTTGAACCGGATATTGAGAGTTTTCAAAGCCTTGTGGGAGACAGGTTTACCTTGAGCCGGATTGTAAACCGGAATTATTCATTTTGAGCCAGAAATTTTCTGATGGCTTTTAAACAGGCAACATTTACTGAGCCATGTCATCATAGCCCCCGAGTCTCAAGGCGACTTGAGGAGTTGGCTTGAGATTCTCCATAGTTGACTGTGATATAGACCGGTTTAAGTCCTGCATGGGAGAACTTGCAAGCCAAAGTAATTGCTCTTTTAAAGAAAATAATATGTAATATAAAATATACTGGACGGATTTCACCTGATAAGTTAGGCCAGTAATTATCCACCGCGGAGTTGATGATTACCATGGTGAATCTCAAATCAATCACAGCCGAGTCGGCCACGGGAGCAGGTAGATGAGCCGGTCGCGGCGTTGTAAGCCAGTGCGGACGGGTAAATCAATCGCAACAGTGGTAAGCCACGCGGTCGGCGAGTCAATCGCGGGGTGGTTTCAGCGAGTTGATGTAGATCGAGATGCACGGGCGGCGGCTTGCGCACACATTTGTTGAACAATGTAGTATGGTTGGATGCTGGTGCTTAATAATATTGGCGTGAATTTTATATCCATGATACGGCCATCGCTTTTGCAGCGAACAATTGTCCTGCATCAGAAAATATCGCAAAACAGAGTAGGTGTTTGCAGACATATTATTATATACAGATGAAATAAATAGGATAGGTATCACTTGACGTATTTTTCGGATGAAGCGACTGCACGATAACTTGACCAAATGATAACCACGCATCCATCCAATTTTTAAATGAATCATGCCTGAGCAGCGCATTGAACTTGGGTGTCCTTATCAACTTGGCCTGTGTAAACAGTACTCATGTAGTACTACTCCATAACTGAATTTGCTTTGCACAACAGCGAGTAGTACCAACTCGATTGACCGCTTGTGTGACAAAGTGGAAAACAATAGCACAAACAAACACCTTGGTGACTTGAACGCTCACTTGTAGCCTCCAGATCTGATCCTTGGCAACTTGTAACACCATACAGATGTGAGTAGCTTGGTACGGTACGGAGCGGGCGATGCTCAATGCAGGGGCAACACCAACGGAGGCGCGAGGCATTCGTCAGCGCTCGTCAGAAAGCTACGGTTCGAGGACGGAGCGGCGACCCGGTGCGACAGCGACGCACGGCAGAGCCGGGTTGAAGCAGAGGTGAGCATGACGGCAACTCAAAGGTGGCGGTTTACAAAGCACAAGGGCTGCGCTTGAGGTGACACAAGACCACGGTGGTTTGACAGCGAGGCCACGGCGGTTCGACGAAGTCCATCTCATGGCGGTTTTGGAGGAAGCCAAACAGAGGGGCGGCTCACGGGCAGCGGCTCACAACGACAAGATGAGGCCACAGCCACAGTGGGTCAAAGGCAAACGCCAGTAGGTTGAAGACGTAAGCAGTCGACTTGGAGCAAGGCTGGCGAGGCCAGCGAGGCGCACTTCCAGAGAGGAGGCCATCGAGGCGACTCAAGGCATGGCGGCTGAAGCGGCGTCCATAGCAGATCAGCGAGGCACGACGGCAACGACTCAGAGCTCGGTCGTAGAACCGATGCTGGAGCGTGAAGGAGGCCGCAGTAGGGAGCGGAGCGACCGAGTTATGGCAGAGGACGCAGCAGACGAGCCGGCGGGCGGATGGTCTACATGCAGCTGAGCCGGAGGAGGTATCAGCGTGGTGAGTCACGGATACAAAGGCGCCGCAGCCGACGGGGTGGCGTTTGGTGGCGATGTGGCCGGCTTGACAGAAGGCGGAACCAAACCAGTGGGGGCAGCTCTTGGCGAAATCTGGGCCGACCGCGGTGGATGAGTCCGGTGACTTTTTGAGACGACGACCTGGTGGGGGCGACGCCCTGATACGTCTTCAACATATCTATAATTTTTGATTGTTCCATGCTATTATATTATCTGTTTTGGATGTTTATGAGCTTTATTATACACTTTTATATTATTTTTGGGACTAACCTATTAACCCAGAGCCGAGTGCCAGTTTCTGTTTTTTTTCTTGTTTTAGAGTATCGCAGAAAGGGAAAATCAAACGGAGTCCAATTGACCTGAAACTTCATGGAACTTATTTTTGGACCAGAAGAAGCCCACGGAGTATCGGAGATGGACCAGGAGAGTCCCGGGCTGCCCACGAGGGTGGGGGCGCGCCCCCTGCCTCGTGGACAGCCCGGAGGTCCACCGACGTAATTCTTCCTCCTATATATACCCATATACCCTAAAAACTTTGGGTAGCACAATAGGATCGGGAGTTCCGCCGCCAGAAGCCTCGGTAGCCACCGAAAACCAATCTAGACCCATTTCGGCACCCTGCCGGAGGGGGAAATCCCTCTCCGATGGCCATGTTCATCATCCCGGTGCTCTCCATGACGAGGAGGGTGTAGTTCTCCCTCGGGGCTAAGGGTATTTACCAGTAGCTATGTGTTTGATCTCTCTCTCTCTCTTGTGTTCTTGAGGGTGGTACGATCTTGATGTATCACGAGCTTTGCTATTTTAGTTGGATCTTATGATGCTTCTCCCCCTCTACTCTCTTGTGATGAATTGAGTTTTCCCTTTGAAGTTATCTTATCGGATTGAGTCTTTAAGGATTTGAGAACACTTGATGTATGTCTTGCGTGGGATACCCATGGTGACAATGGGGTATTCTATTGATCCACTTGATGTATGTTTTGGTGATCAACTTGCGGGTTCCGCCCATGAACCTATGCATAGGGGTTGGCACACGTTTTCGTCTTGACTCTCCGGTAGAAACTTTGGGGCACTCTTTGAAGTACTTTGTGTTGGTTTGAATAGATGAATCTGAGATTGTGTGATGCATATCGTATAATCATACCCACAGATACTTGAGGTGACATTGGAGTATCTAGGTGACATTAGGGTTTTGGTTGATTTGTGTCTTAAAGTGTTATTCTAGTACAAACTCTAGGATAGATTGAATGGAAAGAATAGCTTCATGTCATTTTACTACGGACTCTTGAATAGATCGATCAGAAAGGATAACTTTGAGGTGGTTTCGTACCCTACCATAATCTCTTCGTTTGTTCTCCGCTATTAGTGACTTTGGGGTGACTCTTTGTTGCATGTTGAGGGATAGTTATATGAATATGATCCAATTATGTTATTATTGTTGAGAGAACTTGCACTAGTGAAAGTATGAACCGTAGGCCTTGTTTCAATGCATTGCAATACCATTTTTGCTCACTTTTATCATTAGTTACCTTGCTGTTTTATATTTTCAGATTACAAAAACATTTATCTACCATCCATATTACACTTGTATCACCATCTCTTCGTAGAACTAGTGCACCTATACAATTTACCATTGTATTGGGTGTGTTGGGGACACAAGAGACTCTCTGGTATTTGGTTGCAGGGTTGCTTGAGAGAGACCATCTTCATCCTACGCCTCCTACGGATTGATAAACCTTAGGTCATCCACTTGAGGGAAATTTGCTACTATCCTACAAACCTCTGCACTTGGAGGCCCAACAACGTCTACAAGAAGAAGGTTGTGTAGTAGACGTCAATCTCTTTTCTAGCACCGTTGCCAGGGAGGTTAGCACTTGAAGGTATATCTTTAGATCTTGCAATCGAATCTTTTTGTTTCTTGTTTTATCACTAGTTTAGTTTATAAAAGAAAACTACAAAAAAAGGAATTAAGTTTTCCTCATACGCTTCATCTTTTTAATATCTTTCGTGAGTATGATGGAAAGGAAAATTGTGCCAAAGTTTTACAAGAAGAATGCATTAGAATGTTTGACACTAAATATTTGAATGATGAGCATGATTGCAATGTTGTTAGTATGAATTCTTTGAATATCCATGATGCTAATGATATGCAAAGCCACAAGCTTGGGAAAGCTATGTTTGATGAAGATGATATTTTTTGTCTCCCAAGTTTTGATGAGCAAATTTATTATGATGAAATCATGCCTCCTATTTATGATGATTATATTGATGAAAGTGGATTTGGAGAGGTCATGACTTTATTTAGTGATGAATCCACTATTTCGGAAGAGGGTCCAATTGATTATGAGAACAAAGTTGCTATCTATGATGATTATTGTGATGACACGTGTGCTATAAAGAATAATGATAACCATGAAACTTGTCATCATGATTTTAGTTTTCAATTGGATTATGCCTCACATGATAGTTATTTTGTTCAGTTCGCTCCCACTACTATTCATTAGAAGAAATTTGCTTATGTGGAGAGTAATAAAAATTCTATGCTTGTAGATCATGAAAAGAATGCTTTATGTGCTGGTTATATTGTTGAATTCATTCATGATGCTACTGGGAATTATTATGAGGGAGGAATATATGCTTGTAGGAATTGCAATAACATCAAGTTTCCTCTCTATGTGCTTAAAGTTTTGAAGTTATGCTTGTTTTGCCTTCCTATGCTAGTTGATTATTGTTCCTATAAGTTGTTTTATCATAAAATCCCTATGCATAGGAAGTGTTTTAGACTTAAATGTGCTAGTCATATTCTTCATAATGCTCTCTTTATGTTTCAATTCTTATCTTTTATGTGAGCATCGTTGAAATCATCATGCCTAGCTAGGGGCATTAAACGATAGCGCTTGTTGAGAGGCAACCCAATTTTATTTTTGTCCCTTGATTTTTGCTCCTGTTTAGTAATAAATAATTTATCTAGCCTATGTTTAGATGTGGTTTTATGTTTTAATTAGTGTTTGTGCCAAGTAGAACCTTTGGGAAGACTTGGGGAAAGTCTTTGCGATCTTGCTGTAAAAAACAGAAACTTTAGCGCTCACAAGAATTGCTGCCATTTTTTATTGGAAAGTGATATTTAGTTAATTATTTTTTCAGATGATTAATAGATAAATTAATCAGGTCCAAAAAGTTATTTGATAATTTTTTGGGTTCCAGAAGTTTGCGTTAGTTACAGATTACTACAGACAGTTCTGTTTTTGACAGATTCCGTTTTTCGTGTGTTGTTTGCTTATTTTAATCAATCTATGGCTAGTAAAATAGTTTATAAACCATAGAGAAGTTGGAATACAGTAGATTTACCACCAATATAAATAAAGAATAAGTTCATTACTGTACCTTGAAGTGGTGTTTTGTTTTCTTTCGCTAACGGAGCTTACGAGTTTTCTGTTATGTTTTGTGTTGTGAAGTTTTCAAGTTTTGGGTAAAGATTCGATGGACTATGGAATAAGGAGTGGCAAGAGCCTAAGATTGGGGATTACCAAGGAACCCCAAGGTAATATTCAAGGACAACCAAGAGCCTAAGCTTGGGGATGCCCCGGAAGGCATCCCCTCTTTCGTCTACTTCCATCGGTAACTTTACTTGGAGCTATATTTTTATTCACCACATGATATGTGTTTTGATTGGAGCGTAATTTTATTTTATTTAGTTTTTCTTGATGTTTGAATAAAATACCAATATCTGAAGTTCTTAAATGTTAGAGAGTCTTCACATAGTTGCATAATTATTCTACTACTCATTGATCTTCACTTATATCTTTCAGAGTAGTTTGTCATTGCCCTAGTGCTTCACTTATATCCTTTTAGAGCACGGTGGTTGTTTTATTTTATAGAAATAATTGATCTCTCATGCTTCACTTATATTATTTTGAGAGTTCTTTTGAATAGCATGGTATTTTGCTTTGGTTATGAAACTAGTCCTAATATGATGGGCATCCAAGATGGATATAATAAAAACTTTCATATAGAGTGCATTAAATACTAAGAGAAGTTTGATGCTTGATGATTGTTTTGAGACATTGAGGTAGTGATATCAAAGTTGTGCTAGTAGAGTAGTTGTGAACTTGAAAAATACTTGTGTTGAAGTTTGCAAGTCTCGTAGCATGCACGTATGGTAAACGTTGTGTAAGAAATTTGAAACATGAGGTGTTATTTGATTGTCTTCCTTATGAGTGGCGGCCGGGGACGAGCGATGGTCTTTTCCTACCAATCTATCCCCCTAGGAGCATGCGTTTAATACTTGGTTTTTGATGACTTGTAGATTTTTGCAATAAGTATGCGAGTTCTTTATGACTAATGTTGAGTCCATGGATTATACACACTCTTACCCTTCCATCATTGCTAGACTCTTCGGTACCGTGCATTGCCCTTTCTCACATTGATAGTTGGTGCAAACTTCGCCGGTGCATCCAAACCCCGTGATATGATACGCTCTTTCACACATAAAACTCCTTATATCTTCCTCAAAACAGCCACCATACCTACATATTATGGCATTTCCATAGCCATTCCGAGATATATTGCCATGCAACTTTCCACCGTTCCGTTTATCATGACACATTCACCATTGTCATATTGCTTTGCATGATCATGTAGTTGACATAGTATTTGTGGAAAAGCCACCATTTATAATCCTTTCATACATGTCACTCTTGGTTCATTGCATATCCCGGTACACCCCCGGAGGCATTCATATAGTCATACTTTGTTTTAGTATCGAGTTGTAATCATTGAGTTGTAAATAAATAGAAGTGTGATGATCATCATTTTCTAGAGCATTGTCCCAAGTGAGGAAAAAAAAGAGAAAGGCCATAAAAAAAGAGAAGGCCCAAAAAATTAAAAATAAATAAATAAATAAATATATGAGAGAAAAAGAGAGAAGGGACAATGTTACTATCCTTTTACCACACTTGTGCTTCAAAGTAGCACCAAGATCTTCTTGATAGAGAGTCTCTTATGTTGTCACTTTCATATACTAGTGAGAAATTTTCATTATAGAACTTGGCTTGTATATTCCAACAATGGGCCTCCTCAAGTGCCCTAGGTCTTCGTGAGCAAGCAAGTTGGATGCACACCCACTTAGTTCTTTTGTTGAGCTTTCATACATTTATAGCTCTAGTGCATCCGTTGCATGGCAATCCCTACTCCTTGCATTGACATCAATTGATGGGCATCTCCCTAGCCCATTGATTAGCTACGTAGATGTGAGACTTTCTCCTTTTTGTCTTCTCCACATAACCCACTCATTATATTCTATTCCACCCATAGTGCTATATCCATGGCTCACGCTCATGTATTGCGTGAAAGTTGAAAAAAGTTTGAGATTACTAAAGTATGAAACAATTGCTTGGCTTGTCATCGGGGTTGTGCATGATGAGAGCATTCTTGTGTGACGAAAATGGAGCATGACCAAACTATATGATTTTGTAGGGATGAACATTCTTTGGCCATGTTATTTTGAGAAGACATGATTGCTTAGTTAGTATGCTTGAAGTATTATTATTTTTATGTCAATATTAAACTTTTGTCTTGAATCTTATCGATCTGAATGTTCTTGCTACAATAAAGAGAAATACATGATGAATATGTTAGGTAGCATTCCACATCAAAAATTCTGTTTTTATCATTTACCTACTCGAGGACGAGCAGGAATTAAGCTTGGGGATGTTGATACGTCTCCAACATATCTATGATTTTTGATTGTTCCATGCTATTATATTATCTGTTTTGGATGTTTATGGGATTTATTATACACTTTTATATTTTTTTGGGACTAACCTATTAACCCAGAGCCCAGTGCTAGTTTCTGATTTTTTTTCTTGTTTTAGAGTATCGCGGAAAAGGAAAATCAAACGGAGTCCAATTGACCTGAAACTTCACGGAACTTATATTTGCACCATAAGAAGCCCATGGAGTATCAGATATGGACCAGGAGAGTCCCGGGCTGCCCACGAGGGTGGGGGCGCCTCCACCCCCCTGGGCGCGCCCCCCTGCCTCGTGGACAGCCCGGAGGTCCACCGACGTACTTCTTCCTCCTGTATATACCCATATATCCTAAAAACTTCGGGGAGCACAATAGATCGGGAGTTCCGCCGCAAGAAGCCTCAGTAGCCATTGAAAACCAATCTAGACCCATTCTGGCACCCTTCCGGAGGGGAAAATCCCTCTCCGGTGGCCATCTTCATCATCCCTGTTCTCTCCATGACGAGGAGGGAGTTGTTCTCCCTCGGCGCTGAGGGTATGTACCAGTAGCTATGTGTTTGATCTCTCTCTCTCTCTCTCGTGTTCTTGAGGTGGTACGATCTTGATGTATCGCGAGCTTTGCTATTATTGTTGGATCTTATGATGTTTCTCCCCCTCTACTCTCTTGTGATGAATTGAGTTTTCCCTTTGAAGTTAACTTATTGGATTGAGTTTTTAAGGATTTGAGAACACTTGATGTATGTCTTGCGTGGGATACCCGTGGTGAAAATGGGGTTTTCTATTGATCCACTTGATGTATGTTTTGGTGATCAACTTGCGGGTTCCGCCCATGAACCTATGCATAGGGGTTGGCACACGTTTTCGTCTTGACTCTCCGGTAGAAACTTTGGGGCACTCTTTGAAGTACTTCGTGTTGGTTTGAATAGATGAATCTGAGATTGTGTGATGCATATCATATAATCATACCCACGGATACTTGAGGTGACATTGGAGTATCTAGGTGACATTAGGGTATTGGTTGATTTGTGTCTTAAGGTGTTATTCTAGTACAAACTCTAGGATAGATTGAACGGAAAGAATACCTTCATGTTATTTTACTACGGACTCTTGAATAGATCGATCAGAAAGGATAACTTTGAGGTGGTTTCGTACCCTACCATAATCTCTTCGTTTGTTCTCCGCTATTAGTGACTTTGGGGTGACTCTTTGTTGCATGTTGAGGGATAGTTATATGATCCAATTATGTTATTATTGTTGAGAGAACTTGCACTAGTGAAAGTATGAACCGTAGGCCTTGTTTCAACGCATTGCAATATCGTTTGTGCTCACTTTTATCATTAGTTACCTTGCTGTTTTATATTTTCAGATTACAAAAACCTTTATCTACCATCCATATTGCACTTGTGTCACCATCTCTTCGCAGAACTAGTGCACCTATACAATTTACCATTGTATTGGGTGTGTTGGGGACGCAAGAGACTCTTTGTTATTTGGTTGCAGGGTTGCTTGAGAGAGACCATCTTCATCCTACGCCTCCTACGGATTGATAAACCTTAGGTCATCCACTTGAGGGAAATTTGCTCCTGTCCTACAAACCTCTGCACTTGGAGGCCCAACAATGTCTACAAGAACAAGGTTGTGTAGTAGACATCACGCCTGGAGGCGTGGGCGACTAGGAATGGACTTGCCGGGGCGGCTCACGGGCGGAGGCAGAACGGCGAGGCGGCAGAGTCTGAATCAATTCCCCGTTCCCATTTCTGTCCCGGTTGTTGTCAGTTTGATTGCAAAGGGTCTGGCAACTCTGCAAAGGTGAACAGCAGCAGCTCCGGCTAGCGACGGTTGAAGCGGCCGTCAGGGCGCGGTGACCCGGAGGCTGCAAGAGCAAAGTTGAGTAGAGGCAGCGAGGCGGCGGGGCGCGCCGGAGCTGGCCAGAATGGCAACCCGGTTCGGGCGCGCAGCTCGGAGGCGAGAGGGCCGGCCCGAGGTGGAGACTCGCAGGTGGGGGCTCGACTATGGCGGCCCAGAAGCAATGCCAGCAAAGGAAAGCAGCGCGACGAGACCGGGTCAAGGCTGTCTCCACTTCCAGGTGGTGGGCTCGTGGCCTGTAGCACTAACATCTCGTATGATGGAATCCATCTATCTCTACGTAAGGGAGGTATTTCCCAGGCTTGAGAAAAGTAGTAGTAATAGTTTTGTCTTTTCCTAATAGTACCTTTGATTCACTTTAGTACCTTGATCTGGACACCAAGACCGCAGATCGCATCACGTGATTTTCCTTTTGTACTATTTCAGCCACCAACGCCCATTGATCTTGTCTGCACTCTGCAACAAGGAAACAATTGCACGTTGTTGCAGAGTTCGCCTCGGTACTGCTGTAGTCCTACGAATCGTGTCAAGTTGATCTGGATACGGACGACACCCAGTCGGTCTCGGCGAATCAATCACGTGTATAACTTTTCTTCTTCTCAAGAGTAGCCGTAACCATGAACATATGAATCAGCGACTTGTCAGTTGATTTGACATGTCTTCTTCAGAAATCCGTCTGCCTTGCCGACTTGAAATCAGTCCAGACGATCATAAGACGGCGGCTAACCAAAGATATAATCCTAATCTTTTCTCGATATTAAATCCCACTGATTGTAAATCCAGACCGATGAACTTGAAAACTGACGCCGATCCTTCCGAGCTAGGTCTTTTCTCATCTGACTAATCACGAGCTTCTCAATCCCTAATAAGAGATCCCTTCAAGAACTCAACACCACCGTGCGCGAGCCCCACGGTGGGTGCCAACTGTCGTGGAATTGTCACGGCAGATGTCCTAGTGTGAGGACTTAGTCGTGAGGCCAGCGCATCTTTGTGGTAGCTTGAGAGGGGTTGATCGGGATGAGAGATGCAGGGTGGATTGACGCACAAGACAAGGATTTAGACAGCTTTGGGCCCCGGGAAACATCATCCGGTAATAGCCCTACATGTTGTTTGTGGCTAGATCTCATTATGCTCATGAGAGAGCCGCCGCATAAGCCGGCTCCCCCTTTGTGTCTAGCCCTAGAGATTGTTTGTTGCCTCTCCCTCTTGGGGTGCCCTGCCCCTCCTTATATAAGTTGAAGGGGCGGGTTACATGTGGAGTCCTATTAGGATTAGGACTAGTCTATGACAAGTGGAATCCTAGTCTGCCCCCTTAAGGGAGAACTCCTTATGCCTTTCCTCGTAAACCGGCCCACCATAACATGGGCCGGCATTCTGGGCCTTTGGCCTAGTCTTCTATCTGACCCACCGTTAGGGCCATCTGTGAGTCGCCAGGCTCGTGAGTCGCCACTCCGACGGGTTACCAATGAAAACGCCAAGCCCAGTCGGGTCATACTTCCGGCCGAATCATACCGCGGGATATATCCCCGACAAGGATCAAAGCTCAAATTAAAGATAAACTCATAGAAAAGGGGTCCATCGACAAATGTCCTAATTAACATAGCCGGCTTGACCTAGATGGCAGCAAAGTAGTCTTCATACATGTGCCCCCAATGACCAGTGCCTTGGAGGAACTCGATTGTCGCTGTTTAACCCTCACAGTAATCTGAAGCACATGACACCTAATATTGCGAGATGACAAGATAACTTTTTTTAGATTTCTCATCAGAACTACAACCCTATACAACACAACCTGCACGATATGTAGACGACAGCTAATCCAGGCATGTCTGCTGGAGTTTGGTCACATGCATGGACGAACTGATCTTCCATGTCATGCAGGGATCATCCAGGCACCAACGTCTGTACAACACTTCTCTAGTACTATCACTCGTCTCTCTCTTCTATTAACTTACTCGACTTGCGGGGTCGGGGAGTGTGTCTATGGTGGGTTCTCAATTGTGGTCCCACATGTGTGTGCAAACGCAATATGACGCGCGTTCCATTTGGAGAGCGGCGTGCCAGACCGACCAACAGTCTGGGGTGCGACACGAACGTGACGGGCGTGTTGTATACTCTGTACATGTGTATCACCGTTTTCTTGAGGCTTTGCTCCATGGCGCAATCCATGGATACAAAATTAGTATACTGTACTATTTAAAAGTCAAGGGCGGGCATTTTCCCGTGCGGTAGGTGGGGAAGTTCCGCCTAGTCAGTTCGACAGAGACGCGAGAAGATGAAGGAGTAGGCTGCTGCAAACGTAGGGTTGTGTGATTTAACAGTGAGTTACTGCTGGACAGGTTGGGTCCCGTGATTTGACTTGCCATTATCATTTTAACTACGGCACTACGACCGGCGTGAGTCTCCCGATTCCTGACCACCTCCATGGTATGCAGGTGCCTCTCCCAATGCTCCAGCATGTAGAGGCTGGCTCTTGCATGAGAGCCCATCCCTCCACTTTTTCCTTGCCTCTTTCCTCCACATATGCAAAAATGCCATGTAAGCAAGCTTATAGCCGACTATTGTACTTGCTCATATGGGTGCTAAGCCTGACACATAGGCATAAAGTCTGATGTGGCAAGTTAATTAAGAAGAGAGAGACTAGTTTGGTGACCCTAGGAAGAAATTATGCTAAGCGCGTGTACCTAGGTGAAAAGACAATTTTGAGTCTATAGCTAATTAAATGAAGCAAACTTAGCAACAAAAAACTAAGCACCTATAATGCATTGGGGACTTGAGTTGCTAAGCCATTTAATGCCCTTAGCACCTCATCTAAGCACCATTTCATTGGAAGAGGTCACTCCTTGGAAAATGCAATAAATACTACGAAGAAAGAGATAGAGAGAAGTAAAAAAACTCTTATAGCCAACCTTATAGCTAACCTTGTTGTATGAGTGACTAAGTGATGACTATGTATGACATGCCAACAACAGATAGCCTAACAGACCATGTTAAATCTCCAAGGGTACGACCGCGCGAGCGAGGCGTCGGTCGTGGTAGGCGCGACCATGATATGGGCCACTGGCAGCCCTTCGATATGTGATCGAACTGTCGCATGCTAAGTTGCTGAAAATTTGCAGAATAACCCTCCAGGATAGGATATTCACCCATACATCTAGAATTACGCCATGCAACCATTCAATCTCAGACCCAAGGGCTATCGGAAGCCCGTATCATGGGAGAATGGAAAGCTTTGTGTCACCTGTAATTTTCCCGATGCTTGACATGACATCGAAAGCCATTTAATTGGGCATTGAGTAGACATGACATCTAATTGGGCCCCCATAGTACTGTGCATGAATCCATTTATCCACCAGGCAAGCCACTACCCTGCCGTTCGCACGCCCCACTCAACATTTTTACAATCGAAAAACCGATGGTAGTTCGCTCCTACTTGTCCCTTGACGTCCTTTAACATTACGGCAGTTCACTCCTAGTCACCCCATTCTTTCACATTACGGCAGTTCCACTAACCCAAACCCTCCTCCCAAATCCATTGCATCCCAAATCTCCATGATCAGCGGTGAGTACAAGGTTAGAACCATCACCGGCGATGAGTTTGACGTCATCTACACCCGTTCTTTCGTGACGGTGAAAGGATGCATTGCTCGCTTCAGACGCATGTTCGAAAACTCAAATGATGAGTGGGTCGCTGGGCTAGAGGTTGAGTACACCACAACCCTGGACAAAGAGAAGAATCTGAAGGAGGAAGAGAAGATGCAACCCACCATGATCCAGGTTTGCGTGCATGGCTTATGCTTGGTCTACCACATATGCCATGCCGACATTGAGTGCGAGGAATTTAAGAACTTCCTCAATGGTGGCCTAGTCAAATTCATTACTGTAGACTTTACGGACGACAAAACAATCCTGGGTCAGATAGGACTCGTTGTAGGCAACCCCTCGACTTCCAGAAGAAGGGGCTGGTGCCCCCCCGTGATCAGCCTTCAATGCTGACCCTGGCAGGAGCCATGGTTTATCCTTCATACGGTAAACTACAGAAACCTCCGCCCAAGTTTCATCATGCATGGCAGTGGAATGTACTAGATATAGACCACATCCACTACACTGCAATGGATGGCTACCTTTGTTTCAATATCTACAAGGGTTGGATGAAGAGCAAGAGCCAAGTGTGCGGTTCAAGCAAAGAAGTATCGGCCAAGAGGAAGAGGACGTGGACGAGGAGTCCGAGTAAGGTGGCAGTGTCGATGTTGATCATGGTGTTTCTAATGGAGTGTCTACCTGATTAGTTGCTTAGTTTAATTTCAGGTGTGCTTAGTTTTATTTGAGAGGTGTGTTGTGCTGAGCCCCCAGTAGAACTATGTTATGTTTCTTCTTGGTACTTTAACTCTTCAGTACATACATACTAGTATTTTGTCGGATTTTGGGTTCCGACAAACCCTTGAGGTTCGAACACTGGGGTGCGCGCGGAGATCTCTCTCGTACCGATCTACGTCCGATCTCCTCGCGTGATCAAAGCTGGAAACAGCGAACAACACAAGGGACACGAGGTTTATACTGGTTCGGGCCACCATTGTGGTGTAATACCCTACTCCAGTGTGAGGTGTGGTGGATTGCCTCAGGGGCTGCTGATGAACAGTACAAGGGAAGAACAACCTCGCGAGAGGTGTTTTTGAGCTGGTGCGATGAACTGCTAGGGTGAGTTCAGTCGTCTCTCTCTCTCTCTCTCTCTCTCTCTCTCTCTCTCTTCTAGGGCTCTACCAGATTTCTAGATGTCCCTCTACTCTGTGTGGCTAGTTCTATTTATAGAGGCCCTGGGCCTCTCCCCAAATAATGAGCGGGAAGGGCGCCAACAACTGGCCATTTTGAAGGGGAACATCTAGTACAAGTTATCCTGACCAAAGGTGGTCTTCGACTGCCAAAAGTACTGGTGATGATGCCGTCTTGGGCTCCACGGTGACCTCCGTCCTGCCGCTCTGCTTGTCTTGGTCTCGTTGCACCGGAATGGCAACCTTTGCCCGATGCCTTGGCCTGCGCTTGCCCCCTTTGCACCAAAGGGTAAACAAGGACACTACACAGGCCGGCGCCGGCCTGGCGCCCGCCTGGTCTCGATCGTGATGGCTTGTGTCATGGGTTCCTCGCGATGTACCCCTGCCTTGATCTCTCTGCCTCCTCGCGAGCCTGCCTGATGAGGCTGCCTCCGAGGAGGCTTTCTGTCATCCGCCCCACGAGGCTTGGCCCCTCGCGAGGGTCTTGAGCTTGAGCTGATGAAGATGGGCCGCGCTGGCCCCCCACTTGAGCCACGCCGCAGGCCGCAGGCAGGCAAGTCTAGGGAGCCCCTTTCCCAAAACGCAGACAGTAGCCCCTGGGCCCAAGGCGCGCCCGGGCTTGGCCTGGCGGGGAAGCGAAGGGGTAAGCGCGAACCACCATGGGCCCCAATAGCCTGCGGCCTTGGGCGCCGCGTGGCAGTTGACTGGACGTGGGCGTCTGCGCTTCCCCACGACGCCTCGGCGGCCGCATGACTTGACAAGTCCTTGCATGCAGAGAGATCGGTCATGATTACCTGCGATCATGGTGCTCGGTGGTTGGTCTCCTCCGGCTATAAGTACGGGGTTGCGTGAGCCCCTTCAGCCCGTCCCTTCTTGCTGCTCCTTTTCTTCTTCTTGGCTACTCGCCGTCCCCATGGCCCCAAAGAGATTCTCGGCCGCGGAGAAAGGAAAGGCCCCCCAGGCAGGGCCTGACTCCCCCCGACCAAGCGCGGCCGAGGCCGCCCTCGCAAGTATACCACGGTCCCTGTGGTGGCCTCCCACGGCCATGGAGGCGGTTCCCTGCGCGGTGGTGAGCGCCCAGTTGCCGACGGGGGGCACGCCGTGGGTGTGCGCCCCCCTAGGCCACGCTTTCGCTCTGCGGAGGTGCTGCCGGAGTTCATCGTGTGGTCTGCGGACCCATCCAGCACCCGACTCCAGCTCCCCCATTTCTTCGTAGATGAACTGCCGGCCAGCGCTCGGTGCGGCTTCTGGCTCCAGGTAGACGGCTGCTGCCGCAGGGCCTCCTGGGCATCGCTGGAGGTCTCCGTTTCTAGGAATGAGGCTCTGACACGCGGCTGGCAAACGTTTGCCCGCGCGCGCGGCCTGGAACGGTGGTGCACCATGTACTTCAAGTTTGATGGCGACGCCACCCTCTACGTGAGGGTGTTCGGGGAAGATGGTCGTCGTGCCGAGTGCTGCCCTGAAGACGACGACCGCGGCCGCCTGCCCAGCCCCGACACTAACCAGGATGAAGATGGCGACTGGCGTACATGCGGCGGTGCTCGGGGTTCGCTGAGCTTCGGCGACCCCCTCTCAGGCAGCAGCTCCTCCAGCGGTGGCCTCGACCAACCCCCGCGCCGTCGCGCCCGCTTGGGTGAAGGTAGCGGGTTAGCCCGCCGTCGCGCCCCGATGAAGCGAGAGGAGGGATCCGCCTGAGCCCCAGGAGCAGCTCGAGCCTTCGCTGTGGCCTGGCGCAGGATGAATCACGCCCATTTTGTTTTCTTTCTTACCCTGCGCAAAAATAGAAAGTAATGTAGGGCCCCGCGGGGGCGTGTTAGAACTGCTGTTGTTTAACCATCGCGTTGTTTCCGCTATTTCTGCGCTCTGTTTCCGCGCCGCGCACCCATGTGCGGGAACTATTTTAGCTCGGTGGGGCTTGGCGCGGTCCTCGCCTCCTGAGGCCGTGGCCTCCTCATGCACTTCGTGCCCTGCAAGGATCAGTAGGAGGGGTAACTTACGGTCTTGGTTGTGGGGGCGATCGGCCTAGGTCCTGCGCCCGTGTCACGATGCCCGTGGGGCATGGACTGGGAGGGGTGCTCCTGCAGAGGACTCGGATAGGAAAGCTCCAAACGATCGGGGCAGAAAACACTCGCGAGGGCGCCCGTGAACCTCCCTTGCGAGACTTGTGCGAGAGAAAACGAGGCAAGCGAGAGAGAAAGACAAAGAGTCACAAGCCAGGAACGTCAGCAACTCCAATAAAACTTCAAACGGGAATAAACAAGCCAACTGCAGAAAGCAAATGGGAAAGCCGCGTCCGGCACCTATTCTAGTCTTCGACGTCTTTTCACCAGCCCGGAGGTAAGTGCTGCCACTGGGCGTGGGCGGGAGCCCCCGAGGCCCGAGGGCGGCACTCCGGAGACTCCGGGGCATGTACAGCCCCACTCATTATTACGTGAGAGTGTCACGGGCGGCTAGCTTCACATGCATTTGCCTTCTTCATAGGCAACGGGCCTTTCCCAAAACGCAGCAGCTTCATAGGCATTCGCCTTCTTCACAGGCACCGGGCCTTTCCCAAATCGCAGCAGCTTCACAGGCATTCACCTTCTTCACAGGCATCGGGCCTTTCCCAAAACGCAGCAGCTTCACAGGCATTCGCCTTCGTCACAGGCACCGGGCCTTTCCCAAAACGCAGCAGTTTCACAGGCATTCGCCTTCTTCACAGGCACTGGGCCTTTCCCAAAGCACAGCAGCTTCACAGGCATACGCCTTCTTCACAGGCACCGGGCCTTTCCCAAAACGCAGCAGCTTCACAGGCATTCGCCTTCTTCACAGGCACCAGGCCTTTCCTAGGCGCTAGGCCTCGCTCAGGGATAGAACCTCCGGGGATGTTGAATGCTCTACGCGTTCTGGACGGGTACCCCCTCCAGGGTCTCCAAGCGTGCGGAGCTAGGCCGGGAAACATGAACAACCTTGAATGGGCCCTCCCACATGGGAGAGAGCTTGTGCAGCCCCTCCCTGGAGAGAACCCGTCTGAGCACGAGATCCCCTACCTCAAGAGTTCTGGGGCGGATGTTGCAGCAGTGGTATCATTGCAGCGCCTGTTGATACCTTGCCGCTCGCAGCGCGGCTTCTCGACGGTGTTCCTCCCCCAGCACGAGATCTGTCCCCCGCATGGTGTCCTTCTGTGTCTCATCGAACGCCAGGACCCGTGCGGAGCGACGCCTGACCTCGTGAGGGAGAATAGCCTCTGCTCCGTAGACGAGGAAGAACGGGGTCTCGCCAGTCGTCTTGGTCGCAGTTGTGCGGATTGACCACAACACGGACTGGAGCCCGTCGTACCAGCCCCTGCCGCAAGCTTCCAGCTTCTTCTTGAAGGTCCTGGCTTTGAGGCCCCTCAGGACCTCCGCGTTGGCCCGCTCGGCCTGGCCGTTGCTCCGGGGGTGTGCTATCGAAGCGTAGCATATCTGCGTTCCAAGGTTAGCACAGTATGTTTTGAAGAGATTACTGGTGAATTGCGAACCGTTATCGGTGATGATGCGGTTGGGCACCCCAAATCGGCTCACAAGGCCCTTGATGAATTTGACCGCTGAGCCTGCCGGGATTGTGCGGACGTCTTCCACCTCAGCCCACTTGGTGAATTTGTCCACGGCGACGTAGATGTAGAGATAGCCCCCTGGCGCCTGAGGAAACGGGCCCAGAATGTCCAGCCCCCAAACTGCGAACGACCATGAGAGGGGTATAGTCTGTAGACACCCCGCAGGCTGATGGATCTGCTTAGCGTGAAACTGGCAGGCCTCGCAAGCCTTCACAAGCTCAACAGCGTCGTTGAGTGCTGTGGGCCAATAGAATCCACTACGGAACGCCTTGCCAACGAGGGTCCGTGACGACGAGTGGTGGCCGCAGTCTCCGCTGTGTATGTCCGCCAGTAGCTCCTTCCCTTGCTCTCGAGAGATGCAACGTAGGGACACGTCCTTTGGTCGCTTACTGTAGAGCTCTCCATCCCTGATGCAATAAGTTGTGGCCTGCCGCGCCACACGCTCCACTTCCTCCTCATTCTCCGGCAGAGTCCCTTGCATCAGGTAGTTCTTGAGCTCCGGGATCCAACACCCTTCCTGAGGCTCTAATGCCAGGAGCAGGCGTGCCCCTGAGGCTGGGCCGCAGACCGGGGCTCCGGAGGCAGGCGGCTGAGGGAGCTCCTCCCTTGGTTGCGCCGTGCTCGACAGTGACGGCACCGCCGAGGGTTTGAAGAGCCACTCCTCGAAGACGCCAGGCTCCTGAGGCAGCCGCCTAGATGCCCTCTAGGCAATGTCATCAGCCTCCTGATTGGTGCCGCCAGGCACATGCTGCAACTCCAGCCCCCAGAACTATTTCTCCATATTGCGAACCTCAGCGAGGTAGGCTTCCATGTGCTCGTCCTTTGGCTCGTATGTCTTGTTGGAGAAGTTGACG
Organism: Triticum dicoccoides; assembly: GCF_002162155.2. Taxonomy (NCBI): domain Eukaryota; kingdom Viridiplantae; phylum Streptophyta; class Magnoliopsida; order Poales; family Poaceae; genus Triticum; species Triticum dicoccoides. The sequence continues at coordinate 151,522,062 of NC_041386.1, forward strand.
AGGAGCTGCGAATCGCCCTTGATGATGAGGCGCTTCACCCCTAAGGCAATTGCGGCCTTCAAGCCTGCTATTAGGCCTTCATACTCTGCTATGTTGTTGGAGACCTTTTCTCCGTGCTGGAACAAAGTTGTACGGAGTATTAGAGTTTGTCCTGGGTAGGGGATACGAGCACTGTGCCAGCTCCCGCACCATGTCGGGAGAACGCCCCATCAAACTACATGACCCAGCCATCCGGTGCTTCACTTCCAGGGGAAAGTGATCGGTCTTCGCCTGCCTCGAGACCCGGCGCTTCTGCCCATTCAGCCACGAAATCCGCAAGTGCGGCTCCCTTGATGACTTTGGTCATACTGAATTCTAGCTGAAATGCATGTAGCTCAATGTTCCATTCAGCAACCCTTCCAGCTGAGTTGGGGCTCCTGAGCACTCTTTCCAAGGGGTATGTTGAGACGACTTTGATGGGATGTCCTTGGAAGTAGTAGCGCAGCTTGCGTGAGACCACTAGTAGCGCGAGGAGGAGTTTTTGAGGCATGGGATACCGTGCCCTTGCGTCCCGTAGCACCGTGCTGACGAATTACACGGGATGCTCGATGAGGTTGAGGGTTCTTATGCAACTTGCGTCCTCCAGAGGTCGAGGCGTCTCTTGAGACGACGGAGCTCCCAGTGCCTGGTCGCCTAAAGAGGCCTCTCCTGCTTCGGGTGCATTCTCCTGCTGCGGCTGTTCCTTTCTGGCTGCGGTTGGGCCTTCGTGAGGCCCTCCTGGCTCTACTTCGCTTCAGTTCGGACGGTCGATGTGGCCTTGGCACAACGCTCCTCCCTGACCACCACCAGGGCTGCGCTAGCAGAATAGGGGGTGGCCGCAAGGTAGAGCACCAGGGGCTCCCGAGGACGCGGAGCTACCATCACTGGTGGACTGGCAAGGTACCTCTTGAGGTCTTGGAATGCCTTGTCGGCCTCTTCAGTCCATTTGATGGGGCCCTTTTTCTTCATCAGCTTGAAGAAGGGCAGCGCTCGTTCCCCCAGCTTGGAGATGAAGCGCCCCAGCGCAGTCACACGCCCGGTGAGCCTCTGCATTTCTCTGAGGGTCCTCGGCGGGCTCATGTCTTCGATTGCCTTGACCTTCTCCGGGTTGGCCTCGATGCCCCTGTGGGATACGAGGAAAGCCAGGAGCTTGCCCGAGGGGACTCCAAACACGCACTTCTTCGGGTTGAGCCGTAGGTCCACTTCGTTGAGGCTTGCAAAGGTTTCTTCCAGGTCCTGTATCAGGGTTCTTGCCTCACGAGACTTCACCACAATGTCATCGACGTAAGCTTCAGCGTTCCTCCCGAGCTGCCGGCCTAAGGCGATGTGCATCAGCCGCTGAAAGGTCGCGCCTACGTTGCGCAACCCAAAAAGCATGCACGTATAGCAGTACACTCCACACGGGGTCAGGAAAGCCATCTTCTCCATGTCTTCTACCGCCATCTTGATCTGGTGATAGCCCGAGAAGGCATCCAGGAAGCACAATAGGTCACACTCTGCGGTGGAGTCGACTATCTGGTCAATGCGGGGGAGCAGAAATGGATCTTATGGGCAGGCCTTGTTGAGGTTGGTGAAGTCGACGCACATGCGCTCCTTTCCTCCCTTTTTTGGCACAACGACCGGATTAGCCAGCCAATCAGGGTAGTGGACCTCGCGGATAACTCCTACCGCTTCTAGCTTCCGGGTCTCTTGAACGATGAAAGCATGTTTCTCAGTAGACTGCCGCCTTGACTTCTGCTTCACGGGGCACACATTGGGGCACACATTGAGGTGATGCTCAATCACTTCCCTCGGGACCCCTGCTAACTGAGCAGGTTCCCACGCGAACACCTTCTTGTTCGCACGCAGGAACCTGATCAGGGCCTTCTCCTGCTCGGGCTCGAGGTTGGCCCCTATGGTGAAGGTGGCGCTAGTGGACCCGTCATCGTCGACTGGTACATGCTTGGTTTCCGCCTTGTTTTGGGTCAACAGCTGCTTCTTTTTAGCCGGCGCAGCCCCCTTGGGCTCAAGGGCGTCGGTGCTAGTGGGTTGCGCCACCACGGCCGCCCTAAAAACAAGTTGGAGCACCTGCAGCGCATCCTTTGTGTCTCCTGACACGGTGAGGACGCTGCTGCTCCCAGGCATCTTCATGAGGTTGTACGCCGGGTGAGTTGCTGCCATTAACCGAGCCAAGGCTGGATAGCTGAGGATGGCATTGTAGGGGAGGCCAACGGGGGCGATGTCGAAGTCGATCAGCTCCGTGCGGAAGTTGTCGCAGGTGCCGAAGGTCACTAGGAGGAGGATCTGTCCCAAGGAGGCGGTGGAACCGGCTCCGACGCCCGAGAAAGGCCTGCTGGGTTGGAGCCGCTCCAGCGGCACGTGGAGGATGCTGAAGGCCTCCACCGAGAGCATGTTGAGGACGGCACCACCGACGATGAGGGTCCTGGTGACGGCCACTTGGCAGATGGTGGGGGTGCATAGCATCGGGAGCGCGCCCAAACCAATGGGGTTGAAGGGGTGGTCCTTCGAGTCGAAGGTTAGATCGGCCTCAGGCGCCACCCAGCCCGGGGGGCTTCTCGGCGCTTGGAGGCGGTGCTGATCCGGCGGGTGAATGGCTTGACGTGATGGCTCGAGGGTGGTGCCTGGGAACCACCCAGGAGAGCTGCAACGACGGGCGGCACTGGTGCGGCGAAATGGGCGAGGAAGAGGTTGCGCAGCTCCTCCCAGGAGGTGACAGAGGCCGTCGGCAGGTGGAGGAGCCACGCGCGCGGGACGCCATTGAGGGCCATGGGTAACCAGTTGGCCATCACCCGGTCGTCGCCCCCGGCTCTGAGGACGGCCTCCTCGTACGCCAGCAGGAAAATCATCGGGTCCGTCACGCCGTCGTAGCGCGGAGGTGTCTCGGGCCTGAACTTGCATGGGCACTGCACCTGTCGCAAGGCGGGGGCCAAGGCCCGGAGCGCCCTGGCCCCAGTGTCGGCATCCGTTGCTGGAGCGGGCGGCGCATTGTCCGCCATGAGGGCGGGATGCGATGTCGGGGGAGAGCAGGTCGTCAGGAGGGAGGACTCCGGCGCACCCCTACCTGGCGCGCCAAATGTCGGATTTCGGGTTCCGGCAGACCCTTGAGGTTTGAACACTGGGGTGCGCACGGAGATCTCTCCCCTACTGATCTACGTCCGATCTCCTCGCGTGATCTAAGCTGGAAACAATGAACAACATAAGGGACACGAGGTTTATACTGGTTCGGGCAACCGTTGTGGTGTAATACCCTACTCCAGTGTGAGGTGTGGTGGATTGCCTCAGGGGCTGCAGATGAACAGTACAAGAGAAGAACAGCCTCACGAGAGGTGTTCTTGAGCTGGTGCGATGAACTGCTTGGGTGAGTTCAGTCGCCTCTTTCGCTTTGCTAGGGCTCTACCAGATTTCTAGATGTCCCTCTACTCTGTGTGGCTAGTTCTACTTATAGAGGCCCTGGGCCTCTCCCCAGATAATGAGCGGGAAGGGTGCCAACAACTGGCCATTTTGAAGGGGAACATCTAGTACAAGTTATCCTGACCAAAGGTGCTCTTTGGCTGCCAAAAGTACTGGTGATGACGCCGTCTTGGGCTCCACGGTGACATCCGTCCTGCCGCTCTGCTGGTCTTGGTCTCATTGCACCAGAATGGCAACCATTGCCCGATGCCTTGTCCTGCGCTTGCCCCCTTTGCACCAAAGGGGAAACAAGGACACTGCGCAGGCCAGCGCCCGCCTGGTGCCCGCCTGGTCTCGATCGTCATGGCTTGCGTCACGGGTTCCTCGCGAGGTACCCCTGCCTTGATCTCTCCGCCTCCTCGCGAGCCTGCCTGATGAGGCTGCCTCTAAGGAGGCCTTTTGTCATCTGCCCCGCGAGGCTTGTCCCCTCGCGAGGGTCTTGAGCTTGATCTGATGAAGATGGGCCGCACTGGGCCCCCACTTGAGCCACGCCACAGGCCGCAGGCAGGCAAGTCTAGGGACCCCCGTTCCCAGAACGCCGACATATTTCTTATAGTTCATCTTTTAGTTGTTATAGTACTACCACTCGTTTCTTCACATTATATACGTACAATATATATGGCCAACATCATATAGCCAGCAGTTTAGTTGTCAAAGAATTTCAGGGTGCTTAGTTTTGTCAAAGAATTTCAGGGTGCTTAGTTTTATTTGAGGGGTGTGTTGTGCTGGACACCATTATTGTGACTCTAATCTCTTTTGCCATGTTATAATGACATAAATACCGATGGACCAACATGCCAGCTCTCCTTCTATCTCACTACAGTAAAATAAAGTGTGGGGCCTACTTGATCCCAACAACGTTCTTATTTTCCTATAAATTTTTTCGCTTGGTTACTCCTGACAAGCGGGGCTACACTTATCATTGTGAGAGTCGGCTTATTTTTGTCATATTACATGGTCAATGGGTTTGACATGAAAATAATAATGTCTAATTGCATTTTCCGCAAACATCTAACTTAATGATGGCATTTTTGAGATATCTAATTGCATTTTTGAGCAGGCATCTCACGGATCGATGGCATTTTCGAGTAGTTGTAACTTCTAATGGCAAAACTGAGTAGTGAAACACAACTAGTGGCATAAATAATAAGAACCCAAGAATTAAATAGGTATGCTAATTTCTCTAATAGAATTTAGCACCCCATTTAAGCACGTACTAGCTTTTTTAATAGTACTATATGCATAATTTGGCGATGAGCGCTCTCTATATGTACCACCTTTTTCTTTAATTTCACCTTGTTAGTTTTGCTCCATGGCGCAATCCGTCGATACTACTACTGTACAAAAGTATACATTTTTTAAAAGGCTAGAGGGTGGGGCAATCTAGCTTTGTCGGTTTCAAGAGAGGCAAGGGCCTTTGTGATTTGACGGCTCAGTACTGCTGGAAGGCGGGGCCTTGTGATTTGATTGCTCGTATAAATGTGTCGATTACCTGAGGAGGAGCAAACAACCATGTGGTATACTCAAGTTTTCCACTGGAGTACGACGGAGGAGCACGAAACACTGCAGCCCGGTGCCATGTGGCAATAAAAAATTATCTAATTTGCTAGTCATCTCATTGTTAGCATTGTTCGATTCATGCATCACAGAGAATGTGACACGTGCGGAGAAACACCTGAAGCAAAAGAAGAAACAAAGGAGCAAAAGAAGAAGGAAGATTATCACCCCCAAAAAAGAAGGAAGACGCACACACAAGTCTGGGGCGCTGCTCTCTACTACATGAAGGGTTGCTAGCCGCGGAGTCGTAACTGCTTCTTCATCGCCTCCACGACCTCCATCTCCTTGTGCGTCTCCTCTGCCATCTTATTCATTCTATCCATGACATTGGATTTCTCGACGTGAGCCTTCATCATCTGTTCCACGTCCGCATTACGTACCTTGACAGCAGCCGGGTGCTCGATGCAAATCTTCACCAACTCCTCCTTCTGTCCCATGACGAGGGCCTGCAACATCTTCATCGAGGAACTACCATTCTCATGCAGCTTCTTCCAGCTGGCGTTCTCCTCCTTCAGCAGGTCGAGCTCATGGCAGAGCTTCACCTTGTCCTCCTGAAGTTGCAGGATTTTGTCGGTCGCCTTCTTCTCCGAGGCCATGCTCTTCTTCAGCAGCATCACCAAGCTGGCAGTCAACTCCCCCTACTCGTTGAGCTCAGCAGGCATGTCGTCGAGGCTCTCCTTCAGCAGCTCCACCAAGCCGTGGATAAACTCCTTCTGCTTATCGAGGTGCTTATTGAGTTGATCGGGCGTGCCGGCATGTTCGCCTCCGCGGCTAGGGCGCTCCTGGGAGCCATCACCTGTCCGTGAGATCTTTCGAGGTCTCTGCGAGGTGGCGAGCCCTCTTTTTTCCACAGCCTTGGTTGCCGCTCCCTTGTTACGAGTAGTTCTTGACCTAGAGCTCTACACACCGGCCATGGCAAGGACGGACGAAGAAGAAGGACTTATGAGGAGGAAGGTAGAGTAATTTTCGGTTAGGTAGTTCCCCTTTTTATAACCTAAGTACTAGCACTAGCAATAAAACCTGCAAAGTGGTAACACGTTCAGGTTTGGTATAAACTAGTAAGTGTGAGCAGGCTTGCACTTAATTGTAGCACTAGTACTTTGGAATGTGATGGGAACAAGGTAAAGATTAATTGATGGTTTTGGTTTCGAGGCCCGAAATGGCTCTCGATGAGTTTATTGGAACATAAATTTCAAGTACTCCCTCCATCTCAGTTTACAAGGCTTGCACGTGTATCTAGGTCGTCAATGTAAGTTATATAAATTAAATTGTTTAACATAAAAAATATATCATTAAAAAATAGAATATTTGAAGTTTGTAATGATATATTTTTCGTAATGTATGCCTCTTATTAAGTTGGTCAAATTAACGACCTAGGTACACGTGCAAGACATGTAAACTGAGATAGAGGGAGTACTACACTGCTCAAATGTGGTCGCACAAATCAGTGATGTAACTGGTCGTACATGTCAGACCAAGCCGATGTGTGTCCCTTCGGTGAGACGCAGGTCCGACCGACTGTCTGTTGGTGCGACCGACCGTAAAGTATTACATGATGGAGACTTCTGGTTGGCCCCCTTCTCTTTGTGCCACTTTTTATGACATGCATAAATATTATGTTTCTTAAAAATATGGTCAAAAATTGGCACAAAATACGAAGGAGACTAATGGAAGTAGCAACCCATGATTTAACTACTCGCATGCACGCAGTGGAGTAGTATTGTCTTTCTTCCTCCCTCACGTCCACTCAATTTGCATGCGCTGTATTAATTTACCATCAATGAAGTGAAGGACTTAACACGCGTCAAATTATCACATGGGGTGGATCTTCGTACAAAAAGTCATCACCACGTGTACCCGCGTGTGCGTGCGAGGGAATGAGTGCGTGCATGGCATGCGTGCACATCTTCGCTTCGTGCATCTACCGCCAGTGTGCCTTAGAGAGGACGAGTACATTCTTTTGGAACCAGCAGTACGTCACTGTGATCAATCCACACAAGGTGGTCGCGACAATGCCTCCACATGTGTCGTGTGGCTTCATGAACTGTAAGAGAGACACTATGTAGCGTGCCATTGGAATTCTAATTTACGCATTTTGCACATACTCGAAGTACTAGTAAGGTACACGTGCATTGCACGCATCATATTTGGCAACCAAATTATGAATAAATACCATACTATAGCATGTAAGCTTTGAGTCATATATGCCTGATGTAGACGTTCATTTAATTCTTATAGTTCATATCATTCAAAATCAATTAGTTGTTATAAAAAACTAGGGCCTCTTTGATTCGTAGGATTTCCAAAACGCAAGAATAGGAAAAACATGGGATTAGAGTGCAATGTCGTCTTGAATCCTACATGATTGTACGAGTGTTTGATTGTGCATAGAAAACGCATGATTCTTTCAAAGAGGTTTGAGTGGATGGGATGTTTCCTATGAAATCTAGTGCAAATGAATCCTATGGAAAAATTCCTATGGTTTACAACCGTACGAATCAAACAACCAAGATAGGAAAAATTTCTTTGAGAATCCTTTGAATCAAAGAAACCCTTCATCTATTTTATGATTCATAGAATTGTGAGTTGTAAAGCATAAATTAAAAACAAATAATGGCAATTCAACTAGAAAAAAAGTTTGGGCAGTTATGATACGGAAGATTCTAGAACAAAGGAGAAGCACTTGTGTTTTGAGGTTTGTGCATTATGCTTAAGCATAATGCACAATGCACAAACCTCCATGATTGAAAGATTTTGAAAGATTTTGCCACATGTACAATCTAGAAGACTCCATGATTGAACTTAAGCATAATGCACAAACCTCAAAACACAAGCACTTCTTCTTTGTTCTAGAATCTTCCGTATCATAATTACCCAAATGTTTTCTACATGATTTGCCATTATTTGTTTTTACTTTATGCTTTACAACACACAATTCCATGAATCTAAAAATAGATTAGCTTTCTTATAAAAACTAGATGATTTTGATTGAAATGAACTATAAGAATTAAACGAACATCTACATCATGCATATATGACTCAAAGCTTACATGCTATAATGTGGTATTTATTCATAATTTGGTTGCCAAATCTCATGTGTGCAATGCACGTGTACCTTACTAGTCTAAATGGTGTTTGTGTGTGTGTTGTGCGTGTTAAACACATTGTACATAGTATCATACATGGTTTAGATTCTGAACATCTAGCTAGATCATACATGTACTATGATTTGAATTCAGCATAAAATGGATACATATATTTGAATTTGAGATCGTATGTACATGTAGTTTGTATTTATATAGGAATTTACTTCTCCTATATTCATGTCATGTGTTGTGAAGATAATATTTAGATGGTTGTATAACTAACTTGAGTACAATCCCATTCAAATAGGGAAAATGTACTCCAATTTAGTCCACATGCTAGACAACACACATTGTTTTTTATTGTTGAGGGAAGTGCAAATTGTTTTGCTACTGTACACATTATGTTTGTTGTCCCGATTTTTTTAGTTTTTTTGTTGTATTTGAATGCATTTCTAGTAATATAGTAAAATGGGACATGGCTCTCTCTAGTGATGAGGTGCGAATTGTCTTTTTTTTGGTACACGTTAAGCTTGTTCTCCTGAAATTTCAAGCAGCGCCTTGTTATGCCGAAATTTCAAGCTAGCATCTCTGTCTATCATGATGAGAAACTCCCGCCTCTTCAACCCGCGCCTTGTTACCCCGAAATATTGAAGATATCGTTGTCTCGTTGTGCTCCAAAAACTCCGTCATCTCAACCCGCGCCTTGCTATCCCAAAATTACAATGCGCACAAAAACTCCCACCTCCTACGAAATCTCGACACGCAAAATGCCCATGATACCCTTGAACCGAAAGAACCGCCTAGCTCAAATTGGTGGGGGTACTTTCGTAACTTACCCCACATTTCGGGCAAGCGCGTCCCTAAGCCATGGTTCCCCACTCCCATCCCATCCGCCCACCCATTCGTACATCGAGGCCGCGAACACCCGCGAAGCCCCACACCCTCCTCCGCCCGCCACCTAGCCGGAGCCTCTTCCCCGACGACCACGTCCACATCAACACCTCGACGTCCCTCATCCACCATACCGGATGAGGATCCATCGTCGATCTCGTCGTCCCGCCGGTTCAGCCACCCCGTCCTCCACCTCCAAGGAGCTGCCCCGACGTTCCCCTCGTCTTTCGCGCCACCTGCATTCCCACACCACCGTCTTCACCTACACCACCAGAAGAGCAGCATCGTCACCGTTTCCTCAGATGAAGTTGAGGCCTAATTGGCGCCACCAAAGCGGTTGTACACTAATCGCCGCATTTTATTCTTGATTCGATCTCACGGTGCTGCCGGCGCTCGGTCTCGAGCCGACATAGCGCGGCTCTGTCCACGGCGGCATCGCCGGCCACTTCCTCCACGGCGTCGCTCCCTCAGCAGCAACGTCCACATCAATAGGAGCTATTGTTGCTTTAGCTCTTGCTCGCACTGCTACTCTGCTCTTGCTCTCGGTCCCCTGCCTAGTCTGATCTTGCTATTGCTCTTGCTCTTGCTCGCGCTGCTCTCTCTCTCTCTCTCTTGCTCTTGCTTGCGATGCTGCTCCAATTTGGCTACACTTCAGTCGACTGAATCGACTTTTGGGTTAGTCGATTTTCAGGGGGTGGGGGGCTCGCCGAAGTTAAGGAAGAACCAACTACAATGGGAAGGGGGGCTCGCCGGAGAGGTACCCCACTATCTATCTTAGGGTTCAGGGTGGGGCGGTGGTCGCCGGTGGTGGTGGGGCAGTGGC
>NC_041386.1:151532326-151552947 GCF_002162155.2 Triticum dicoccoides
GGGGGGCTAGAGGGATGGCTGGGGCGGCGGCGGACCGGCGGTGGGGAGTGGTTTCGGGGCGGGCGGGGCGGCGCACCGTCGGCTGCGGGCGGCGGGGGCGGCGGTTTGGCCAGTGGTGGCTGGCGGCTCACGGGGGTGGAGGTTGAAGATGAACTACTACATGAACAGCTGCCTCAGCTCTCGCAACGCTACTGCTACTGCTTTTCTGCTACTAGTGCATTTAGTTTCGATAGTTAAATTCAGTTTCTACAGCAAAATTCAGTTTCGACAGCTAAGTTCAGTTTCAACAGTTAAATTTAGTTTCGACAGTTAAGTTCAGAGATGAGCGGTTGATGTACTTTACATCTAGCACTTTGTGGTTATGTATTTTACGTCATCTATTGGAGATGCTATTAGAATTCCACTCAGGTTAACATTGTCTCTCTTGTCCTGCTTCAGCCTCGGCGTCTGTCGGATCACGGGTTCCGGCAAAACCCTCAAGGTTCGAACACTGGGGTGGGCGCGAAGATCTCCCCCTACCGACCCACGTCCTAGCTTTGCTAAGATCTTACGGGCTAACTCGACGAACTCGTAACACAAGGGACACAAGATTTATACTGGTTTGGGCCACCGTTGTGGTGTAATACCCTACTCCAGTGTGTGGTGGTGGATTACCTCTTGGGCTGAGGATGAACAATACAATGGGAAGAACAGCCTCCCGAGGAGAGGTGTTCTTGTGCTCGGTGAACTTGTGGTTGTTCTGCTCTCTCTCTCTCGATCTGACCGATCCCCGTAGCTACAGTGGTGGCTAGTCCTGTTTGTTGAGGCCCTGGTCCTCTCCCCAAATATTGAGTGGGAAGGGAGCCAACAACGGCCAATTTGAAAGGGGACAACTAGTACAGCTTATCCTAACAAGCAGTCTTCGCCTGCCAAAGGCTCTGGTGGTGAGGCCGTCTTGGGCTCCAAGGTGACCTCCGTCTTGCCGTCCTACTAGTCTTGGTCTCATTGCACCGATATGGAAACCTTTGCTTGACGCCTCGGTACCCTGTGTCCGCACTTGCCTCCTTAGCACCAAAGAGGAAACAAGGACACTGTGCGCGCTGGCGCCCGCCAGGCCTTGGTCGTCATGGCTCACGTCATCGGAACCTCGTGAGGTTTGCCTGGCCTTGATCTCTCTGCCCGTCGCGAGCCAGCCTGGTGAGGCCACTCCTGAGGAGGTCTTGTGTCGTCCGCCTCACGAGGCTTGGCCCCTCACGAGGGTCTTGAACGCTTGTTGGTGAAGATGGGCCATACGGGCCCGCTCGCAGAGCCACGCCGTGGGCCGCAGGCAGGCAATTCTGGGGACCCCCATTCCCATAACAACGACAGTAGCCCCTAGGCCCAAGGCGCGCTCGGGCTTGGCTTCGAGGCGAAGCCAAGGGGAAAGTGCGGAGCGCCGCGGGCCCCATTAGCTTGTGGCCTTGGTCGACGTGTGGTGGTTGATTGGACGTGGGCGTCTCCGCTTCCCCATGTAGCCTCGGCAACTGCCCGACTTGACAAGTCCCTGCTGCATGCAAGGAAAATCTGTCATTATTACCTTAGATCGTGGAGGCCGGCGGTTGGCCTCCCTTTGGCTATAAATGGGAGGTGGGGGCGGAGCCCCATTTCCAGTCTCTTCTCAGCCTCCCCCACTTCTTCTCCTTCCTCGCTCCACTCCTCTCTGGTGCACTCATGGCGCTGATTCAGAGGTTCTTGACTGCAGAGAAGGGCAAGGCTCCCCTCACTGAGCCCGAGCTGCTCCCGCCGGAAGATGGTCTTGAGTCCGATGGTGTCGTGGCCTTGGTACGAAAGGCCGCCTCTTGGGTACCCGCTGCCCTTGTATGCTCACGCCGACGATTCCAGAGGGAGGAGCAATGAACGTCGCCGCCCGCGCCAGGGCCGTGGCCTCTGCGCTGCAGAGGCGCATGCCGCCGCCCCAGGGGTCCATGCTGCGGACTCCTCGCCCGAGTTTGTGGTGTGGGCGGCGATGCCCCCGAGCACTTGGATTCGCTTCCCTTCCTTCTTCTCTGCAGAGATGCCGCCAAGGTGACCTATCGAGCTCTGACTGCAGCATGCCGACTGCGATGCCCTTGTGACTGGAGCAGAAATTGAAGCCGTCACGTCCAGGAGGATCTTCATGACCCGAGGCTGGGGCGAGATTGCCCGAGTCTGCCGCGCGGAGGGCGCCCTCGTGATCCACTTCGAGTACGACAACGCATTCGTGCTGTTCTTCAAGGTCTTCGACGAGGAAGGCCGCTGCCTGGAGTGCTGCCCTGAAGGAGGTCGCCAGGATGGCGCTGCGACGGGTGCTGGGCCTGCCGCAGGCCCTACCCATAGTTCCCCCAGCGATAGCGGCGACTCCTGGTGGTCCGGCGACTCTCCCGGGCTCGTGGAGTCTCCAGAGACAAGCGACGACAACTATGTGCCCCCGAGCTCCCGCCAAGCCCGGAGCAGAGCTGTAGCGTCAGGCCGCCGCTGATCTGGATGGGGTGGGCGCCGGCCTCTGGTGGCCCACTGTTGATGATGGCGTCATCCACAAGGGCCCGTGTAATTAGGATTCCCTAAGCTCTTGCCTTTTGTTCCCTGCGAGGAATCAAGAAACGGGCCCTACTAGGGCGTGTAAGGCGTGTGTAGTGACCTTTGTTGACATTATCCTTATTATGAAGTTGTGCATGTGCGTGCTCCGTTCCGGCTTGGTTTCTGCTTTCCAATCTCGCGACGGCGTGGTGCTCTACGCCAACAGGTCCCGGTCCCAGGCAGGCTTCAGCCATCGCTGGTATGCCAGGTCGCGTGCTGTGGTCAACGCCAGGAGGTGAGCAGCCCGACGTCCAGTAAGAGCCCCTGAGACACGATGCTCAGGAGGTCCCCTTTGGTGCGCAAGCAACCACCGAGAGGTAGGAGAGGGAGACTATGTCGCCGCAGAGGGGCTAGTAAGATGAGAACTCAACGGTGTAGCGGTTGATTGCGCGTGAAACTTATCTTGCCAATCTGGGGTTGATCCCTCGCGAGACGCCAGGCTTGGGCGTCGGCTGCTGCTGGGTAGCTAGGTCAGGCCTGTGCGGGCCTCCCCCTCCTCTCCATGTTCTTCTTGGTGCTCTACGCCCTCAGGTCCCGGCCCTAGAGCGAGCTCAGCCGCTGCTGGTATGTCAGGTCGCGTGCCATGGTCAAGGCTAGGGGTGAGGGCTGGAGAGCCAGTAAGAGCTCCAAACGGCATGTGAACGTAGCTGTGAGGTGGACCTTCGCAGCGCCCAACACGCGAAGGCCAGAAGCGCTCCTGAGATGCGGCTCGGTTAAGCCCTGGTATGTCGATGCAGACGCGCATCTCACCACCTTCGCCTGGGTTGGGAGCAGCGCCAGGTGGGCGGCAGTCACCGTGTATTGCTCTTGCTTCCTGAAGCTCTTGAGATACCTTGGTGATGAACTCCTAAGCGCCGAGCGCTCCTTGCCCAGTGTCCTCCTAAAAGAGACGTGTCGCGAAACACGCCTCCAAGTGGTGCCCGAGTGCCTCCCTCGTGACGTTGGCAAGGTCTGAGGTCCTCCAGAGGAGAGCCCTCGAGCCCTACACGAGGAGGGCGTCGGGCGCGCCTTCCTATGCGACAGAGGGAGACGCCCCAGGTGCGGGTGCTGATCCTGAAGAGGTGCCACTTGCGGTGCTGCCCTCCTGAGGTCCGGCACAAAGTTGCTGCTTCTTCTTCTTGGGGACGACCTCCGGAGGGTACCAAGCTGCATTGTGGTCGGGGTCTTCGATTGACGCTGCTTGGAAGGCGCCCTCGAGGGAGCACACCACATCTCTTTCTTCGGAGGGGACTATGATAATCCCGCCGCTTCTTGGCATCTTGAGGACGTTGTAGCTGTGGTGCGTCATGGCCATGAACTTGGCCAGGGCCGGATACCCGAGGATGGCATTGTACGACAGACAAATGTGTGCGACGTCGAAGTCGATGAGCTCAGTGCGGTAGTTGTTGCGCTGTCCGAAGGTGACTGAGAGGCGGACCTGCCCGATCGGGGTAGTGGAGCCGTCGGTCACTCCTGAGAAAGGCTTGGTAGGCTGAAGCTAATCGTATGGCACTTGAAGGTTGTCGAACGTCTCGACGGACAGGACATTGAGCCCTGCGCCACCGTCGATGAGGGTCTTGGTGACTTGCATGTTGCTGATGACGGGTGAACAAAGCATTGGGAGAACACCGACGGTGGCCGCGCACTTGAGCTGATCTGCTGAGCTGAAGGTAATGGCGCACTGGGACCACCTGGGCGGGCGTGTAGCCTCGATCTTAGGGAGGACTGCGTTCACCTCGCGAGCAAACTGCATGAAGATACACTGTGAAACTGGGACTTGAGCTACGCCCAAGATGCAGGCGATAGCACGCGGTTCCTGGAAGCCCCCAGCCTCCTCGTCTTGGTGGTGGTCGTCGTTCCTTCTTGGTGGTGGCGGTAGTGGAGGGAGACCGGCGTTTCCCTGAGGACCATCCTCACGAGGCTGATCCCTCCAGGCGCCCTCGCGAGGCTGATCCTGCCAGTGGTCCTCACGAGGCCGGTCGCGCCACTCCTGGCGTGGGCCACTGTCATCCCAGCGTCCGCCACCATGTCCTCCTCCTCGGCCATAGCCCTGGTCGTTGCACTCGGGGCGTCGACCGAAGCGTCCTTCTCGAATGGCCCTGAGCTCTTGACAGTCGCTGGAGTTGTGGGTATGCATGTTATGGAAGGCGCAGAACGGTCGGCTGCTCTTGGGTGACTCGGGCAGGTCCCTGCCGCGCTTTGTGTCCGGCTCCGCTGCGAGCACTGCTGCTCCCTTGCACTAAACGTCTTTGGCCTTGGCTTTCTTCTCCTCCGGGTCCGCAATCGAGAGCTCGAGGAGGGAGAGGCGCCCCTCCTCAGCTCTTGCGCACTTGGTCGCCAGGTTGAGCAGCTCCAGAGACATGCATAGCTCCTCGTGGATGGCGAGCTCCTCCTTCATCTTGACGTCGCATACGCCATCGGAGAACGCGGAGATGATGGCCTCGTCCGTCACCTTGGGGATCTTGAGACGAAGGTTGTTGAAGCACTGGATGTACTTCTGGAGGGTCTCTCCTGGTTGTTGCTTGACGCGGCGTAGGTCACCCATAGCCGGTGGGCGGTCGCGAGTGCCCTGGAAGTTGGCAACGAAACGGTCGCGCATCTCGTTCCAGGAGGAGATTGAGCCTGGAGGCAGGTTTAGGAGCAAGGAGCGAGCACCATCCTTGAGAGCCAGGGGAAACCAGTTCGGCATGACTTTCTTGCCGCCGTTGGCCGCCTCGATGCTTAGCTCGTAGAGCTGCAGGAACTCCGCGGGGTCGGGGGTGCCGTCATAGCGAGGGGGCAGATCCAGCTTGAACTTGCCCGGCCAAGCGACGCTACGCAGCTCTGGGGTGAAGGCGCGGCAGTCCGCCGTGGTCACCGGGACACTGCGCTGGTGGAGAACTTGTACTTGATGGGGTCCGCGCACCACCGCCGCAGGCGGCACGCGTTCTTGCCATGGTGGCGCAAGGAGCACGGGAGCGTTTTCTCGCGGTCAAGGGACTTCTTGGCAGCTTATTTCTTCTTGCATGTGCGCCGAACATGGCAGGTCACACTGTGGGGCCACGCGCCTGGGCACCAAGACTCCGTCTTGGGGTAGAGGTGGTGGAGGCGCTCCATGGGCCACGCCGCCCACGGCTGGCGGAGGGCGAGGCGGCGAGAGGGACAGCGCAGGGGAGCCCCATATGGCGCTGACAA
Organism: Triticum dicoccoides; assembly: GCF_002162155.2. Lineage (NCBI taxonomy): Eukaryota > Viridiplantae > Streptophyta > Magnoliopsida > Poales > Poaceae > Triticum > Triticum dicoccoides. The sequence continues at coordinate 151,538,054 of NC_041386.1, forward strand.
GCTCGGCGATGCGGTCGAGCTAGTCCTCGTAGAGGTCGTGGATTGGGCGGTAGCGGAGGAGCTCGCGCTCCATGCACAGAGCGGCCTGTGCGTCCACGGGAGCGCGACCTGCATGGGATGACGAACCGGCCGGGGTCAGCAATGGAGTGGCGATGCGGCCGTCCCACCGCACCGAGGGGGGCAGCAAGGATGCTTGATGCTCGTTCCCCGCCGGGCCGATGGCGGCGTTGGCGGCGGGCAACGGAGAAAGATGGGGTGGCCCGCCGACGGGAGCCGTCTGAGCAACGCGGGCGGCGAGGACAGCCCAGCGCTTAGCATGAGCGCGGCGAGCGTCTGACATGGAGACAATGAGACAACGGGATGCGGGGCGACGGAAGGGAAGCTTCGGCACACCCCTACCTGGTGTGCCAAATGTTGGATCACGGGTTCTGGCAGAACCCTCTAGGTTCGAACACTAGTTCGCGCGCGAAGATCTCCCCCTACCGAACCACGTCCTAGCTTTGCTAAGATCTTACGGGCTAACTCGACGAACTCGTAACACAAGGGACACAAGATTTATACTAGTTCGAGAAGCCGTTGTGGTGTAATACCCTACTCCAGTGTGTGGTGGTGGATTGCATCTTGGGCAGAGGATGAACAGTACAATGGGAAGAACAGCCTCCCGAGGAGAGGTGTTCTTGTGCTCGGTGAACTTGTGGTTGTTCTGCTCTCTCTCGATCCGACCGATCCCCTGCTACCTCTTGAGCACTTGCGTTGGTTTTCCCTTGAAGAGGAAAGGGTGATGCAACAGAGTAGCGTAAGTATTTCCCTCTGTTTTTTGAGAACCAAGGTATCAATCCAATAGGAGGCTACGCGCGAGTCCCTCGTACCCACACACAAAAAATAAATCCTCGCAACCAACGCGATAAGGGGTTGTCAATCCCTACACGGTCACTTACGAGAGTAAGATCTGATAGATATGATAAGATAATATTTTTGGTATTTTTATGATAAAGATGCAAAGTAAAATAAAAGGCAATGAAAATAACTAAGTATTGGAAGATTAATATGATGAAGATAGACCTGGGGGCCATAGGTTTCACTAGTGGCTTCTCTCGAGAGCATAAGTATTTTATGGTGCGTGAACAAATTACTGTTGAGAAATTGACAGAATTGAGCATAGTTATGAGAATATCTAGGTATGATCATGTATATAGGCATCACGTCCAAGACAAGTAGACCGACTCCTACCTACATGTACTACTATTACTCCACACATCGACCGCTATCCAGCATGCATCTAGAGTATTAAGTTCATAAGAACAGAGTAACGCCTTAAGCAAGATGACATGATGTAGAGGGATAAACTCATGCAATATGATAAAAAAAACCATCTTGTTATCCTCGATGGCAACAATACAATATGTGCCTTGCTGCCCCTACTGTCACTGGGAAAGGACACCGCAAGATTGAACCCAGAGCTAAGCACTTGTCCCATTGCAAGAAAGATCAATCTAGTAGGCCAAACCAAACTGATAATTTGAAGAGACTTGCAAAGATAACCGGTCATAAATAAAAGAATTGAGAGAAGATTCAAATATTGTTCATAGATAAACTTGATCATGAACCCACAATTCATCGGTCTCAACAAACATACCGCAAAAGAAGATTACATCGAATAGATCTCCACAAGAGAGGGGGAGAACTTTGTATTGAGATCCAAAAAGAGAGAAGTAGCCATCTAGCTAATAACTATGGACCCGTAGGTCTGAGGTAAACTACTCACACTTCATCGGAGAGGCTATGGTGTTGATGTAGAAGCCCTCCGTGATCGATGCCCCCTCCGTCAGAGCTCCCAAATAGGCCCCAAGATGGGATCTCGTGGATACAGGAAGTTATGGCGGTGGAATTAGTGTTTTGGCTCCGTATCTGATCGTTTGGGGTACGTAGGTATATATAGGAGGAAGAAGTACGTCAGTGGAGCAACAGGGGGCCTACGAGGCGCGCCTGGGGGTAGGCGCGCCCCCTACCTCGTGGCCTCCCTGTTGGTTGCTTGACGTAGGGTCCAAGTCTCCTGGATCATGTTCGGTGAGAAAATCACGTTCCCGAAGGTTTCATTCCGTTTGGACTCCGTTTGATATTCCTTTTCTTCAAAACCCTAAAATAGGCAAAAAAAAACAGCAATTCTGGGGTGGGCCTCTGGTTAATAGGTTAGTCCCAAAATAATATAAAAGTGGATAATAAAGCCCAATAATGTCCAAAACAGTAGATAATATAGCATGGAGCAATCAAAAATTATAGATACGTTGGAGACGTATCAAGCATCCCCAAGCTTAATTCCTGCTTGTCCTCGAGTAGGTAAATGATAAAAACAGAATTTTTGATGTGGAATGCTACTAGGCATAATTTCAATGTAATTCTTCTTAATTGTGGCATGAATATTCAGATCCGAAAGATTCAAGACAAAAGTTTAATATTGACATAGAAATAATAATACTTCAAGCATACTAACTAAGCAATTATGTCTTCTCAAAATAACATGGCCAAAGAAAGTTATCCCTACAAAATCATATAGTCTGGCTATGCTCCATCTTCACCACACAAAGTACTTAAATCATGCACAACCCCGATGACAAGCCAAGCAATTGTTTCATACTTTTAATGTTCTCAAACTTTTTCAATCTTCACGCAATACATCAACGTGAGCCATGGACATAGCACTATAGGTGGAATAGAATGGTAGTTGTGGAGAAGAAGAAAAGGGGAAGATAGTCTCACATCAACTAGGCATATCAACGGGCTATGGAGATGCCCATCAATAGATATCAATGTGAGTGAGTAGGGATTGCCATGCAACGGATGCACTAGAGCTATAAATGTATGAAAGATCAACAAAAGAAACTAAGTGGGTGTGCATCCAACTCGCTTGCTCATGAAGACCTAGGGCATTTTAAGGAAGCCCATCATCAGAATATACCAGCCAAGTTCTATAATGTAAGATTCCCACTAGTATATGAAAGTGACAACGTAGGAGACTCTCTATCATGAAGATCATGGTGCTACTTTTAAGCACAAGTGTGGTAAAAGGATAGTAGCATTGTCCCTTCTCTCTTTTTCTCTCATTTCTTTATTTGGGCATTTTCTATTTTTTATGGCCTCTTTTTTCGTCTGGAGTCTCATCCCGACTTACGGGGGAATCATAGTCTCCATCATTCTTTCCTCATTGGGACAATGCTCTAAAAATGATGATCATCACACTTTTATTTACTTACAACTCAAGAATTACAACTCGATACTTAGAACAAAATATGACTCTATATGAATGCCTCCGGTGGTGTACCGGGATATGCAATGACTCATGAGTGACATGTATGAAAGAATTATGAACAGTGGCTTTGCCACAAATACGATGTCAACTACATGATCATGCAAAGCAATATGATAATGATGAAGCATGTCATGATAAACGGAATGGTGGAAAGTTGCATGGCAATATATCTCGGAATGGCTATGGAAATGCCATGATAGGTAGGTATGGTGGCTGTTTTGAGGAAGGTATATGGTGGGTGTATGATACCGGCGAAAGGTGCACGGTATTAGAGAGGCTAGCAATGATGGAAGGGTGAGAGTGCGTATAATCCATGGACTCAACATTAGTCATAAAAGACTCACATAATTATTGCAAAAATCTATTAGTTATCAAAGCAAAGTATTACGCGCATGCTCCTAGGGGGATAGATTGGTAGGAAAATACCATCGCTCGTCCCCGACCGCCACTCATAAGGAGGACAATCAATAAATACATCATGCTCCGACTTCATCACATAACGGTTCACCATATGTGCATGCTACGGGAATCACAAACTTCAACACAAGCATTTCTCAAATTCACAACTACTCAACTAGCAAGACTCTAATATCATCATCTCCACATCTCAAAACAATTATCAAGTTTCAAACTTCTCATAGTATTCAGCACACTCATAAGAAAGATTTTATTAATCTTGAATACCTAGCATATTAGGATTATTTAAGCGAATTACCATGCTATTTAAGACTCTCAAAATAATCTAAGTGAAGCATGAGAGATCAATAGTTTCTATAAAACAAATCCACCACCGTGCTCTAAAAGATATAAGTGAAGTACTAGAGCAAAACTATATAACTCAAAAGATATAAGTGAAGCACATAGAATATTCTAATAATTTCTGAATCATGTGTGTATCTCTCAAAAGGTGTGTACATCAAAGATTATTTTGGTAAACTAACAAATAAAGACTCAAATCATACAAGACGCTCCAAGCAAAACACATATCATGTGGTGAATAAAAATATTGCTCCAAGTAAAGTTACCGATAGAAGTAGACGAAAGAGGGGATGCCTTCCGGGGCATCCCCAAGCTTTGGCTTTTAGGTGTCCTTAGATTATCATGGGGGTGCCATGGGAATCCCCAAGCTTAGGCTTTGGCCACTCCTTGTGCCATAATCCATCAAATCTTTACCCAAAACTTGAAAACTTCACAACACAAAACTTAAAGAAGGAAATCTCGTGAGCTCCGTTAGCGAAAGAAAACAAAAGACCACTTCAAGGTACTGTAATGAACTCATTATTTATTTATATTTGTGTTAAACCTACTGTATTCCAACTTCTCTATGGTTTATAAACTATTTTACTAGCCATAGATTCATCAAAATAAGCAAACAACACACGAAAAACAGAATCTGTCAAAAACAGAACAGTCTGTAGTAATCTGTATCTAGCGCAATGTATGGAACCCCAAAAATTCTAAAATAAATTGCTGGAAGTGAGGTATTTATCTGTTAATCATATTAAAAAATTTAACTAAATATCACTTTCCAAATAAAAATGGCAGCAGTTATCGTGAGCGCTAAAGTTGCTGTTTTTTTAAGCAAGATTAACAAGACTTTCCCCAAGTCTTCCCAACGGTTCTACTTGGCACAAACACTAATTAAACACAAAAAACACAACCAAAACAGAGGCTAGATAAATTATTTATTACTAAACAGGATAAAAAAAAGCAAGGTATAAAAATAAAATTGGGTTGCCTCCCAACAAGCGCTATCATTTAATGCCCATAGCTAGGCATAAAAAGCAAGGATAGATCTAGGTATTGCCATCTTTGGTAGGCAATCCATAAGTGTCTCTCATAATAGATTCATAAGGTAATTTAATTTTCTTTCTAGGAAAGTGTTCCATGTCTTTCCTTAACGTAAATTGGAATCTAATATTTCCTTCCTTCATATCAATAATTGCACCAATCGTTCTAAGGAAAGGTCTACCAAGAATAATAGGAGATGAAGGATTGCAATCTATATCAAGAACGATAAAATCTACTGGCACATAATTACTATTTGCAACAATAATAACATCATTAATTCTTCCCATAGGTTTCTTAATAGTGGAATCCGCAAGGTGCAAGTTTAGAGAGCAATCATCAAAATCACGGAAACCTAACAAATCACAAAAAGTCTTTGGAATCGTGGAAACACTAGCACCCAAATCACACAAAGCATAGCATTCATGATCTTTTATTTTAATTTTAATAGTTGGTTCCCACTCATCATAAAGTTTTCTAGGGATAGAAACTTCCAACTCAAGTTTTTCTTCATAAGATTGCATCAAACCATCAACGATATGTTTAATAAAAGCTTTATTTTGGCTATAAGAATGAGGAGAATTTAGCACGGATTGCAACAAGGAAATACAATCTATCAAAGAGCAATTATCTTAATTAAATTCCTTGAAATCCAAGATAGTGGGTTCATCAATATTTAAAGTTTTGACTTCTTCAATCCCACTTCTAACAATTTTAGCATCAAGATCTAAAGACTCCGAATTCTTGGAACGCCTTCTAGGTAAAGGTGGATCATATTCAGTCCCATCATTATCAAGATTAATATTGCAAAACAAAGATTTAATAGGGGACACATCAATAACTTTTAGATCTTCATCTTTATTATCATGGTCTTTCGGCTTAGCGGCCATCTTATTAACTAAGGTAGCATGCTTATTCGAAACTTCAGCTATTAACTTCTCAAGACAAGCAATTTGGGATCTCAAACCATCAAATTCCTTAGACATATCATCAAGCTCTTTATTCATATAACTCATAAAGCTTTTTTGTTCCTTAAGCTCATTTCAAAAGAAACTATTATGCTCAAATTGCAAGACCATAAAACTCCTAATGTTGCTTTCGATTTCTTCTAACCTTTTAAGGTGAAGATCACCAAATCGGGGAAGAGCCATCGTGACAAGCAAGCAATCCAACACACAAGCAAACAAGAAACAGACAAAAAGAGGCAAACGGGAAAGAGAGGGAGGATAGAGAGAGAGAGGGCAAATAAAACGGCAAGGGTGAAGTGGGGGAGAGGAAAACGAGAGGCAAATGGCAATTAATGTAATGCGGGATGTAAGGGTATGTGATGGGTACTTGGTATGTCGACTTTTGCGTAAACCTCCCCGGCAACGGCGCCAGAAATCCTTCTTGCTACCTCTTGAGCACTTGCGTTGGTTTTCCCTTGGAGAGGAAAGGTGATGCAGAAGAGTAGCGTAAGTATTTCCCTCAGTTTTTTGAGAACCAAGGTATCAATCCAGTAGGAGGCTATGCGCGAGTCCCTCGTACCTACACAAAACAAATAAATCCTCGCAACCAACGCGATAAGGGGTTGTCAATCCCTACACGGTCACTTATGAGAGTGAGATCTGATAGATATGATAATATAATATTTTTGGTATTTTTATGATAAAGATGCAAAGTAAAATAAAAGGCAATGAAAATAACTAAGTATTGGAAGATTAATATGATGAAGATAGACCCGGGGCCATAGGTTTCACTAGTGGCTTCTCTCAAGAGCATAAGTATTTTATGGTGGGTGAACCAATTACTATTGAGCAATTGACAAAATTGAGCATGGTTATGAGAATATCTAGGTATGATCATGTATATAGGTGATACGTCTCCAGCGTATCTATAATTTTTGATTGCTCCATGCTATATTATCTACTGTTTTGGACATTATTAGGCTTTATTATCCACTTTTATATTATTTTTGGGACTAACCTATTAACGGAGGCTCATCCCAGAATTGTTGTTTTTGCCTATTTTAGGGTTTCAAAGAAAAGGAATATCAAACGGAGTCCAAACGGAAAGAAACCTTCGGGAACGTGATTTTCTCACCGAACATGATCCAGGAGACTTGGACCCTATGTCAAGAAACAAAGGAGGAGGCCACGAGGTAGGGGGCGCGCCTACCCCCCACCCCATATGCGTGCTCCACCCTCATGGGCCCCCTGTTGCTCCACCGACATACTCCTTCCTCCTATATATACCTATGTACCCCCAAATGATCAGATACGAAGCCAAAACCCTAATTCCACCACCACAACTTTCTGTATCCACGAGATCCCATCTTGGGGCCTGTTCCGGAGCTCCGCCGGATGGGGTATCCATCACCGAGGGCTTCTACATCAACACCATAGCCCTTCCGATGAAGTGTGAGTAGTTTACCTCAGACCTACGGGTCCATAGTTATTAGCTAGATGGCTTCTTCTCTCTTTTTGGATCTCAATACAAAGTTCTCCCCCTCTCTTGTGGAGATCTATTCAATGTAATCTTCTTTTTGCGTTGTGTTTGTTGAGACCGATGAATTGTGGGTTTATGATCAAGTCTATCTATGAACAATATTTGAATCTTCTCTGAATTATTTTATGTATGATTGGTTATCTTTGCAAGTCTCTTCGAATTATCATTTTGGTTTGGCCTACTAGATTGATCTTTCTTGCAATGGGAGAAGTGCTTAGCTTTGGGTTCAATCTTGCGGTGTCCTTTGCTAGTGACAGTAGGGGCAACAAGGCACGTATTGTATTGTTGCCATCGAGGATAACAAGATGGGGTTTTCATCATATTGCATGAGTTTATCCCTCTACATCATGTCATCTTGCTTAAGGTGTTACTCTGTTTTCATGAACTTAATACTCTAGATGCATGCTGGATAGCGGTCGATGTGTGGAGTAATAGTAGTAGATGCAGGCAGGAGTTGGTCTACTTGTCTCGGACGTGATGCATATATACATGATCATACCTAGATATTCTCATAACAATGCTCAATTATGTCAATTGCTCAACAGTAATTCGTTCACCCACCGTAAAATACCTATGCTCTTGAGAGAAGCCACTAGTGAAACCTATGGCCCCCGGGTCTATCTTCATCATATTAATCTTCCAATACTTAGTCATTTCCTTTGCTTTTTTACTTTGCTTTTATTTTACTTTGCATCTTTATCATAGAGATACCATAAATATTATCTTATCATATCTATCAGATCTCACTCTCGTAAGTGACCATGGAGGGATTGACAACCCCTTATCGCGTTGGTTGCGAGGAGCTATTTGCTTTGTGCAGGTACGAGGGACTCGTGCGTAGCCTCCTACTGGATTGATACCTTGGTTCTCAAAAACTGAGGGAAATACTTACGCTACTTTGCTGCATCATCCTTTCCTCTTCGGGGAAATTCAACGCAGTGCTCAAGAGGTAGCAAGAAGAATTTCTGGCGCCGTTGCCGGGAAGTCTACGCAAAAGTCAAACATACCAAGTACCCATCACAATCCTTACCTCCCGCATTAAATTAGTTTCCATTTGCCTCTCGTTTTCCTCTCCCCCACTTCACCCTTGTCATTTTATTCGCCCTCTCTCTCTATCCTCCATCTCTTTCCCGTTTGCCTCTTTTGCCCGCTTGCTTTTTGTTTGCTTGTGTGTTAGATTGCTTGCTTGTCACGATGGCTCAAGATAATACTAAATCATGTGACTTTACCAATACGAACAACAATGATTTTAATAGCACTCTGATTGCTCCTCTTACCGATGCTGAATCTTGTGAAATTAATGCTTCCCTGCTGAATCTTGTCATGAAAGATCCGTTTTCCAGCCTTCCCAGTGAAGATGCCGCTACCCATCTAAATAGCTTCGTTGATTTGTGCAATATGCAAAAGAAGAAAGATGTGGATAACGATATTGTTAAATTGAATCTATTTCCTTTTTCGCTTAGAGATCATGCTAAAGCTTGGTTTTCGTCTTTTCCTAAAAATAGTATTGATTCTTGGAACAAATGCAAAGATGCTTTTATCACTAAGTATGTTCCTCCCGCTAAGATCATCTCCCTTAGAAATGATATTATGAATTTTAAGCAACTTGATCATGAACATGTTGCACAAGCTTGGGAGAGGATGGAATTAATGATACGTAATTGCCCTACTCATGGTTTGAATTTGTGGATGATTATACAAAAAATTTATGCCGGATTGAATTTTGCTTCTAGAAATCTTTTAGATTCGGCCGCGGGAGGCACCTTTATGGAAATCACTTTAGGAGAAGCTACTAAACTCCTAGATAATATTATGGTTAATTATTCTCAATGGCATACTGAAAGATCTACTAATAAAAAGGTGCATGCGACAGATGAAATTAATGTTTTGAGTGGAAAGATGGATGAACTTATGAAATTATTCGCTGGTAAAAGTGTTTCATCTGATCCTAATGATATGCCCTTGTCTACTTTGATTGAGAATAATAATGAATCTATGGATGTGAATTTTGTTGGTAGGAACAATTTTGGTAACAACGCGTATAGAGGAAATTTTAATCCTAGGCCTTATCCTAGTAATCCCTCTAATAATTATGGTAATTCCTACAACAATTCTTATGGAAATTATAATAAGATGCCCTCTGATTTTGAATCTAATATGAAAGAATTTATTACTTTGCAAAAGAATTTTCATGCTTTGATTGAAGAAAAATTGCTTAAGATTGATGAGTTGGCTAGGAACGTTGATAGAATTTCTCTTGATGTTGATTCTTTGAAACTTAGATCTATTCCACCTAAGCATGATATCAATGAGTCTCTCAAAGCCATGAGAATTTCCATTGATGAGTGCAAAGAAAGAACCGCTAGGATGCGTGATAAGAAAGATGCCTTTATAAGTGTTCTTCTAGTTCCTATGAAAATAAAGATGAAGATCTAAAAGTTATTGATTTGTCCCCTATTAAATCTTTGTTTTGCAATATGAATCTTAATAATCATGGGACTGAATATGATCCACCTTTACCTAGAAGGCGTTCCAAGAATTCGTAGTTTTTAGATCTTGATGCTAAAATTGATGAAAGTGGGATTGAAGAAATTAAAACCCTAGATGTTGCTAAACCCACCATTTTGGATTTCAAGGAATTTAATTATGAAAATTGCTATTTTATTTATTGTATTTCCTTGTTGCAACCCGTTCTAAATTCTCCTCACGCTTATAGTCAAAATAAAGCGTTCACTAAACATATCGTTGATGCCTTGATGCAATCTTATGAAGAAAAACTTGAGTTGGAAGTTTCTATCCCTAGAAAACTTTATGATGAGTGGGAACCAACTTTTAAAATTAAGATTAAATATCATGAGTTCTATGCTTTATGTGATTTGGGTGCTAGTGTTTCCACGATTCCAAAGACTTTGTGTGATTTGTTAGGTTTCCGTGATTTTGATGATTGCTCTCTAAACTTGTACCTTGCGGATTCCACTATTAGGAAACCTATGGGAAGAATTAATGATGTTCTTATTGTTGCAAATAGGAATTATGTGCCCATAGATTTTATTGTTCTTGACATAGATTGCAATCCTTCATGTCCTATTATTCTTGGTAGACCTTTCCTTAGAACGATTGGTGCAATTATTGATATGAAGGAAGGAAATATTAGATTCCAATTTCTGTTAAGGAAAGGCATGGAACACTTTCCTAGAAAGAAAATTAAATTACCTTATGAATCTATTATGAGAGCCACTTATGTATTGCCTACCAAAGATGCCAATACCTAGATCTATCCTTGCTTTTTATGCCTAGCTATGGGCGTTAAACGATAGCGCTTGTTGGGAGGCAACCCAATTTTATTTTTATTCCTTTATTTTTGCTCCTGTTTAGTAATAAATAATTTATCTAGCCTCTGTTTAGGTTATGTTTTTTGTGTTTAATTAGTGTTTGTGCCAAGAAGAACCGTTGAGAAGACTTGGGGAAAGTCTTGATATCTTGCTGTAAAAAGTAGAAACTTTGGCGCTCACGAGAACTGCTGCCACTTTTATTTGGAAAGTGATATTTAGTTAATTCTTTTTTCAGATGATTAATATATAAATTCCTCACGTCCAGCAATTTATTTTAGAATATTTGGGGTTCCAGATCTTGCGCTAGATACATATTACTACAGACTGTTCTGTTTTTTGACAGATTCTGTGTTTCGTGTGTTGTTTGCTTATTTTGATGAATCTATGGCTAGTAAAATAGTTTATAAACCATAAATAAGTTGGAATACAGTAGGTTTAATACCAATATAAATAAAGAATGAGTTCATTACAGTACCTTGAAGTGGTGTTTGGCTTTCTTTCGCTAACGGAGCTCACGAGATTTTCTACTTTAAGTTTTGTGTTGTGAAGTTTTCAAGTTTTGGGTAAAGATTTGATGGCTTATGGAACAAGGAGTGGAAAGAGCCTAAGCTTGGGTATTCCCATGGCACCCCCAAGATAATCTAAGGATACCTAAAAGCCAAAGCTCGGGGATGCCCCGGAAGGCATCCCCTCTTTTCGTCCCCTTCTATCGGTAACTTTACTTGGAGCTATATTTTTATTCACCACATGATATGTGTTTTGCTTGGAGCACCTTGTATGATTTGAGTCTTTGCTTTTTAGTTTACCACAATCATCCTTGCTGTACACACCTTTTGAGAGAGCCATACATGATTTGGATTTTGTCAGAATACTCTATGTGCATCGCTTATATCATTTGAGTTATATAGTTTTGCTCTAGTACTTCACTTATATCTTTTAGAGCACGGTGGTGGATTTGTTTTATAGAAACTTTTGATATCTCAATATTCACTTAGATTATTTTGAGAGTCTTAAATAGCATGGTAATTTGCCTAAATAATCCTAATATGCTAGGTATTCAAGAATAGTAAAAAATTTCCTATGAGTGTTTTGAATACTAAGAGAAGTTTGATGCTTGACGATTGTTTTGAGATATGGAGGTAATAATATCAAAGTCGTGCTAGTTGAGTAGTTGTGAATTTGAAGAAATGCTTGTGTTGAAGTTTGCAAGTCCCGTAGCATGCACGTATGGTAAACGTTATGTAACAAATTTGAAACACGAGGTGTTATTTGATTGTCCTCCTTATGAGTGGCGGTCGGGGACGAGCGATGGTCTTTTCCTACCAATCTATCCCCCTAGGAGCATGCACGTAGTGCTTGGTTTTTGATGACTTGTAGAGTTTTGCAATAAGTATGTGAGTTCTTTGTGACAAATGTTGAGTCCATGGATTATACGCACTATCACCCTTCCATCATCGCTAGCCTCTTCGGTGACGTGCGTTGCCCTTTCTCCGATTGAGAGTTGGTGCAAACATCGCCGGTGCATCCAAACCCCGTGATATGATACGCTATTTCACACATAAACCTCCTTATATCTTCCTCAAACAGCCACCATACCAACCTATTATGGCATTTCCATAGCCATTCCGAGATATATTGCGATGCAACTTTCCACCATTCCGTTTATCATGACACATTCATCATTGTCATATTGCTTATCATGATCATGTAGTTGACATAGTATTTGTGGCAAAGCCACCATTCATAATTCTTTCATACATGTCACTCTTGGTTCATTGCATAACCCGGTACACTGCCGGAGGCATTCATATAGAGTCATATCTTGTTCTAAGTATCGAGTTGTAATTCTTGAGTTGTAAATAAATAGAAGTGTGATGGCCATCATTCATAGAGCATTGTCGTAAAAAAAGGAGAAAGGCCAAATAAAAAAAGGGGGGCCAAATAAAATAATAATAATAAAAGGGACAATGCTACTATCCTTTGCCACACTTGTGCTTCAAAGTAGCACCGCAATCTTCATGATAGAGAGTCTTTTGTTTTGTCACTTTCATATACTAGTAGGAATTTTTCATTATAGAACTTGGCTTGTATATTCCAAAAATGGGCCTCCTCAAGTGCCCTAGGTCTTCGTGAGCAAGCAAGTTGGATGCACACCCACTTGGTTTCTTTTGTTGAGCTTTCATACATTTATAGCTCTAGTGCATCCGTTGCATGGCAATCCCTACTCCTTGCATTAACATCAATCGATGGGCATCTCCATAGCCCATTGATTAGCCTCGTTGATGTGAGACTTTCTCCTTTTTGTCTTCTTCACATAACCCCCATCATCATATTCTATTCCACCCATAGTGCTATATCCATGGCTCGCGCTCATATATTGCGTAAAAGTTTATAGGGTTGAGATTACTAAAGTATGAAACAATTGCTTGGCTTGTCATCGGGGTTGTGCATGATGAGAGCATTCTTGTGTGATGAAAATGGAGCATGACTAAACTATATGATTTTGTAGGGATGAACTTTCTTTGGCCATGTTATTTTGAGAAGACATAATTGCTTAGTTAGTATGCTTGAAGTATTATTATTTTTATGTCAATATGAACATTCATCTTGAATCTTTAGGATCTGAATATTCATACCACAATTAAGAAGAATTACATCAAAATTATGCCAAGTAGCACTCCGCATCAAAAAATTTGTTTTTATCATTTACCTACTCGAGGACGAGCATGAATTAATCTTGGCGATGCTTGATACGTCTCTAACGTATCTATAATTTTTGATTGCTCCATGCTATATTATCTACTGTTTTGGACATTATTGGGCTTTATTATCCACTTTTATATTATTTTTGGGACTAACCTATTAACCGGAGGCCCAACCCAGAATTGTTGTTTTTGCCTATTTTAGGGTTTCGAAGAAAAGGAATATCAAACAGAGTCCAAACGGAATGAAATCTCCGGGAACGTGATTTTCTCACCGAACATGATCCAGGAGAGTTGGACCCTACGTCAAGAAAGAAAGGAGGAGGCCATGAGGTAGGGGGCACGCCAACCCCCCCAAGCGCGCCTTCCACCCTCATGGGCCCCCTGTTGCTCCACCGACGTACTCCTTCCTCCTATATATACCTACGTACCCCCAAACTATCAGATACGGAGCCAAAACCCTGATTCCACAACCGCAACTTTCTGTATCCACGAGATCCCATCTTGGGGCCTGTTCCGGAGCTCCGCCGGAGGGGGTATCCATCATGGAGGGCTTCTACATCAACACCATAGCCCCTCCGATGAAGTGTCAGTAGTTTACCTCAGACCTACGGGTCCATAGTTATTAGCTAGATGGCTTCTTCTCTTTTTGGATCTCAATACAATGTTCTTCCCCTCTCTTGTGGAGATCTATTCGATGTAATCTTCTTTTTGCGGTGTGTTTGTTGAGACTGATGAATTGTGGGTTTACACTACAAAAAAAGACACATCTGTGACACTTTGGGCCGAACGAATTTTTTTTGTCATACATATGACACTTCTATGACGATAATTGTGACAAAACCCGGTATCATCATAGATGTGGTGGGCTCCTACTTCTATGACAAAAAATCATGACAGAAAATGGGCTTTTCATCCTAGGCGGGCCGGAGACGCAGCTGCATGACATTCTTTGGGCCGTCCATGACGGAAAAATCCGTGGTAGAAGCGAGGGGGAGGAAAATTTTTGGGGAGTTTCCGGTTACAGTGGGAGGTCGAGGGCCGAGTGATGCGCGTTTCTCTTGTACATGTACGCGCGTGTGTTTGAGGCGTTGGCTCTAACTGAACCCGAGCAAGGCGTCTGGCTCTAACTGAACCCGAGCGATTGCACTGCAGGCTACGTGTTACTGAACCCGAGCGATCGATCGATGGCTGTTAACTGAACCCGATCGAGTGATTCCTTCGCTACTGCTGCTAAGTGAAGGTGATCGATCCTGCCTCTGGGATGAACAGTGAGCA